>NC_134833.1:144382552-144707165 GCF_004210375.1 Tachypleus tridentatus
AACACAACGGAATTAAAATAACAATTAACACTAAATCACGTGTTTTAAGAACAAGAGGTTTAGAAAAAGAATATGGTGAAACACATCACGTCTTTTTATTTTTATCACTCATACGAAACGGATAATCTTCTTTCGTGAATATCTGTATTTTGTGTACGTTGCTCTTTAGGGCTGAATAAATTGCATTGATAAATTTTGAAAAGAGTCAAGTCTCACACATCACGGCCTACTCAACTCCTATTTTACAAAAAATTCAAAATACCCATATTAGCGTTGAACAATACAATGTGTCACAATATGTCCATTTCATAGTGCAGGATATTCAGTCTCACCACACGGAATATCAAAAATATTTCATAAAATGTCGACTACTACAAAAATCTCATTTCCACGTACAGGATAGGATTGCTAATCATATCTTACCCATATAAAAGCAAGTGTGTGTCACGTCATGTCAAGCTTGATTTTTTCGAAACGGTGAAGGGAGGGGGCATAAAAGCCAAAATGCGTTTGTACAGATAGAATGGTTTGATTACTGTCTGCCCATTACGATTTTAGTTATAGGGATGCAAAGAAATCGTGAGACTATGTGTGCCTTGAAACCTTACAAGTGTAGTGAGTGATGGTATAATAAGCCAAAAGTAAAGACGTAGTGTGGGATCACCTAACCTAGAGCCAGTTGCATAAAATTTTAATGTTAAATCATTTCTGAATTAAGCTATTTTATTTGATATTACCAATGTTTGTAATCAAAACAACCCTTTTATATCAACGGAGACTCTAAATTAAGAAATCAACAAATATGTTTTCCATATATACATTTCGTTTTAAACTTTCAGTATATAGACTAACATTTAACAATAATATTAGGTTATAATTTTGTTGCTAAGCAAAATGACATAGAAGCCATTCTTGGAACGTGGTACTACTAAACGCACTGAATTGTTTATATATAAGTAATTGTTAACTTAACTGATTTTCACTAATAGATATTCTATGAATACGCCAGGAATTCTTATGATGAATAATCACAATTTTGATTGACTCACAAAGGAATTTACCAACATTTGACTGTCTCGATTGCACTTCTCTGCCTCTTTGTTAGACTGTTTGTTTTTGCTTTTGAAATTCGTTCAAAGCTACACGAGGGCTATCTGCGCTAGCCGTCCCTAATTTACAGTTTAAGACTACAGGGAAGACAGCTAATCATCACCACCCACCGCCAACTCATGGGCTACTCTTTTACCAACGAATAGTGGGATTAACTGTCACATTATAACGCCCCCACGGGATTGTTTAGTTCTATATAACACAATTCTAAGTCTAAGTTTACAAAATATTTGTTTGTTTGTTCTTGAATTCCACTCAAAACTACAAGAGGGCTATCTACGCTAGCCGTTCCTTATTCAGGAGTGTAAGATTAAAGGAAAAGCAGCTACTCATCATCACCCACCGCCAAATCTTGGGCTACTCTTTTACCAACGCATAGTGGGACTGACTGTAACATTATAACGCCTCACGACTGAAAAGGTGACCATATTTGGTATGACGTGGATTCAAAGCCGCCACCCTCGGATACGAGTCAAGCACCCTAACCACTGGCCATGCCGGATTCTCACAATATTTATAGCCATATTCCTTCTCATGTTTTACATTTAAAGTGTTTAAGGCTACATTATACGTTAATTAATGTTAGTATTACAGATGTTTCAGCGTTAGCAGCTAGGTCAACTGAAATGACATTCTTTGATACTAATAATACGAAAGCTCAGATGTTTCTCCGCCGTTTTATATTTAGGAAGATGATAAATCAATTGCTTGAAACAAAAATAGATGCTATGCCAACATTAGTACATGAATAGTAAATATAATGTAATATGAAACGTTTTGTTATACTAGTTTTTAAAATCATCGGTCACAGTCTACCACGAAATAATTGAGTTTTATTTTGTATTTAAATGACGTCATGTCTAAGTCTAACTTACTGAACAATAAAACTAAACAACAGAATACCCGAACCTACAGCAGGGATCGGACTTAAATTATTAACTTTCAAACTTACCTCTCCACCGCCGGAGGTGCTTTTAACTGAATCAGTTGAATTAAATGATTCAAGTATATAACACTAAGTATTTGTAAATATTTCACACGAGTCAACATGAAACAATGTGCGGAAAAGGAAAAAAAAACACAACAAAAAACATATATATATATAACTTTCACGAAGACTTGGAAAATACTTGAACAAATGTTCAGTTGGAGATGTGTCATCTTCCGAGAGAACCAAAAGACTAATACATGTATTCACCTGTATGCTTTTTTGTACTTAATAATAACCTAAAACGTGAGATACTGAAACAAGACCGACACTTTTATTTGAACTACAAGTGTCACGTTTTGGTAAAAAAAGTTATATGTGTATATGTATGTGTGTATTTATGTTTTTCTTAATTTCCTCTGTAGAAATCCATAAAAACCAACTCATTCATAATCGAGAGAATCAAAATATTGAATTACCAACAATTTATATCATCACTGCCACAATGCACGAGCTAATCAGATTCCAGAAATAACAAGGTTGATCCAATAACAGAGAAAATTATGAAAAAACGAGGCATACAACATACTTATCTACTAGGACCGTGACCACCCAATCATCTGAAATATCCTTATGCTGTCAGCTGTCACCATGCAGCCTTCAAATGGATTAGGGAAAACGCCAAATCTGGTGTTATTTTTATGGCCGATGACGACAACGTTTTTGATCTTCAAATATTTGAGGAAGTTAGACATTACATGTATCACGTGCAACACTTGACAACAATATAATTTATGTGAACAAAATATACATGGCTTACCATAATTATAACAATAAAATATAGATCAAATTATTTTCTATCATATTTTAACAAGGTTATCTTTATTTAAAATGGTTATGATTTCATACGATATATTATTAGAATATCACACGTATGATCTTTCGATCTTACTTCATTTATAACCAGATGGGTCACTATTTCAAGTAGATTAGATATTGTTTTCAAAAAGTTGACAATGTCAGTATTTATTACAGTCATTTGTTTTTTAAAATAATGGATAAGGTTTATCAATTATAATACATATAGATTGAAACTAATTTTCTGTTTATAATCCATTCATCTTTCAATTGTTTTTTTGTCTTTACAGATGAGATCAACCAAAAATGTGTTTGGCCAGTAGGGGGCATGTTAAGAGAAGAGTTATCCAGTCCAGTCGTTAGGAATGAAAGGTAATCGATTTTTTCGATTGGGCAGGTTTTGCTGTAAGTACCTCTGAAGCTACAGTTCCATATCGAAATGGTTTTGAAGAAGATCTATTCTTACAAAGTCTACGTTATGAGCTAGATGACTTGGAACCGAAAGGAAACAACTGCTCGGAGGTAAGGAAATATTATATTCAAAAATTATAAAGACTTTCAATGAGTGTTTTTAATTATTATTTCAATCTCTGCCTCAGAAAATAACCTTAAAGTGACAGTGAAAGTTATGCTTTTTGTCGTTTGTTCTCGTCATATGTAGAGATTAAATATAATTAAGTTACTTCTGAATGGTGTAATATTAAAGAAATGTGACATATAGAACCAATGAACTGAAAGAGAGAAAAACAACATGGAGTTAAAGAAAAATAATCTACTTTAAATATCCTTCTTTACATATAGAGAGTATACACGTAGGAAATAATACAGCATAATTTGTTTCAGAATTTTACGTAAAGTTACACAAAGGCTTTTTACATATAGCCGTCCATAGTTCTGGAGTGATAGTCTAAACGAAAGGCAGCGTCTTCTAGTAACTCTCTGATTGGATATTAGGTTTTGACTATCACACTTATAATGAAGCTATGGGTCCACAGTGAAAAGCGTGTTTTTTGCGACAATAGGTTATGAATTATACTTGCTTGAATAGTAAAATTTCTTGAGGGTGAGATGAAGGGGCGCTTACGAAAGGGATGGTTTTACTGGGTTTAAGAAATAATTTCCAAGTGATAAAAAGTAGAAATTACGATAAAAAATAAACGTCTATTTTGCGATTGCTAATTTTAAAGAAACTAACACAATTATTATGCTACTGTAATAGTAGTTTATTATATAATAATTATGAGTATACACATAACGTAGTTCATACAGACTACCTTGTAGTTTGTATTTTTAATAATTTCTGGGAATTCTACTCACAGTGACAAGTCAATTAATCTATTCTTCACCACTCATATGTTTTAATTCTAATCACCCATGTAGTTCCTACACATCTGTTTGATATTATTAGAGGTTGCTTCCACTAGCTCGTGCTCTGTTTTTTTTTCCTCATTGGTTCGTCTTAATGGAGATAATGGACCATGACTAATTTTTGTGCTAACGTCTTTACATCGTACTGAGATCCTTCTAATTGTCTTGATATCCTTATATAGTTCTTATCCACATATTCAATCTTTCTGGTTATTAAATTTGAGAAAGTTTGTTGTTATGCCGTATCCCATGATGAATAATTATAATTTTTCTCTCTAAAGCAGAGGCAGAAAAAAATCAAGGACCTAACGTAATAATTCTCCCATACCTAGCTTTAATCATAAAATAAACTTTACTTAAAGTTGTTTGTTACCTTACCTGATTTGAATCTTAAAATAAACTTTTTCTTAAATTTGCTTATTAACTCGCCTGATGTTACTTTTAAAATAAACTTTTATTAAATTTGCTTATTAACTCACCTGATTATCATCTTACAATAAACTTTACTTGCATTTGTTTGTTGACTTTCTAAATTGTAGCTTGAATTTAGTAATTCATACATGTCCATTTAGAATATTTAATTCATTACAGTGCACATTTGGTGAAGTACATCTCATTCTGCGATTATTCACAGTTTACTATTTTCCTAAGTTCTCTTATCCATCATGTGAACGTAATATTTATAATTGGTCTTTCAAATTTCTAATTTACTTATTTATCCGTCTTGTTTCAATAATGCGATAACATGTGAACATAACTTCTTTTAGAAATTCAGTTTTCTCTCTTGTAAGTTCAATAATACTAGTGATCCATGCACATGAAAAAGGCTATTCAGACCGAATACGTCAAGAACTAAAACGAAACTGGAAAAGCCAATTCTAACAAAGTGAATGTTATTTATATATATATATAATTCTGTTATATTATATGTAATGCAGTTCGTCAACCTGTGAAATTATATTGCGAATTGTTTCGCGCGATATTTATAGTAATTTTATATTTTGTTTCAGGTTTTAGCGTGGCACACCAGGACCACAGTAAGGACTTACCCATCTTTGGAGAATATGAAGAAAGAACCTGACTACGAAAACACAAACCCTCCCAAACTTTACACTTCTATGTTAACTACTGCTCGTAAGAAAACATAGAAAACATATCTTTTTGTTTTAAAATCACAAACATTATATTAAAGAATTGTTCACAGAATCGACGCAGTTTTTACTCCACTAAAAATAACGGTTTCATTTTTTCGACTTTTAAATGTGGTAAATAAACTTCTGTCCGTAAGTCTTAGTTCTTCACGAATTCAAATTTAAATTCTACATTCGTCTTATGATGTTAAAACATGCTCTACTTTATTAACTTTGTGTGAAAAAGCCAAAAACTGTTTTTTGTGGAGTGGTTTATAACATTTAAAAGAGAGATCTGTGTTATAAGACTGTATATCCTTACAGTAACGAACCATGTCAATTGCAGTATTTCTGTTTAAATGATCAGGGTTGGGAATATTGATCAGGTCATCTCTTGTAACAATAGAAGAAAAACGAACATTTGAAAGTCCAGTCATCTCATGACATACAACCAAAGGTTTTTCAGTCATCAACTTTTAAGAGTTTAACGTGTACGTGTGTTTCTTTCTCTACAGAAAAGCCACAACGGGCTACATGCTGTGTCCACCGAGGGGAATCGAACCCCTGATTTTATTGTTGCAAATTCGAAGACTTGCCGCTGTCTTGGCGATGAACTAAGAGTTTAAATTTTATAGTTAACATTCCATGACCTTTAGCGAACTAGAATTGAACCCGGGATTAGGTGTTATTTGAGGAAAATTAATTATATTAAGACACAAATTGCATATAACAAAGTAAAATACTAACTAATCCAAGAACCAGTGTTAAAACTTTTATCGAAATTATGAAACAACAAGCTGTGATGTCCGTCCTTTGTCAGAGTTATGAATATACAAAAGTGTTGGAGAAGATTGCATGCTAAATAAAACAAAAATCCTAACTTTCACACAATATATTTATAACATATTATTACAGTATTCATTACTACCTCACAATAAGTTGTGTATAAACTGTAAGAACTCACTATATACACAATTAAAACATGGTATACATCATGTGATGGTCAGGAAGGCTTTGTTGGAAGAGGTAGCAGAGAAGTAGTGGCGGTAGAAATGCTTCCTGTTATCTATTTTAAACATACAGTGTTTCACGTGATTAATTACTTGATTTCCTTTGGCCATAGAAGTGACTTACGGGCTGAAGTTGAAACTTCATTGGTTGAAGTAAGAAGTGGGTACAACTCAAGAAGCGCACACACAATTATCTTTAGGAATAAGATTAATATTTCTAACGAAACATTAATCCCCCTGGGGTGCTCGAAGATTAAACAGTCCTCCTTCAACCCCGCACTTGGTAGGAATTGGAAAAATAATCTTAACTGAATGACGAGATAATTAGGATCAAGGTTTAATGAGTGTAATTCTAGTCACGTAAATGCTAGTCTGGGAGGCGTGGCAGATGGCAAAGCGAACCCCCGACTGAAGAGTTAACAAGAAGAGACGACGAGAAGCAGGTCGGCAGATAAAATATGAACGATACACAAACGGGCCAATTAAGGGCCGGTCATGGATCGATGGATCAAAGTGCTCTAGCAGGGATCCACAGATCCAATGCCTAAGATTTAAGTGTGGGGGAAACAGGAGTATCCCGAAAAAACCCACTTTCACTAGATGGGACCAAATGAATCCCGGGAGTACCCCGAGAAAACCCGCTTTCACTAGACGGGACCGAATGAAGCCCGGGAGTACCACGACAAAACCCACTTTCACTAGATGGGACCGAATGAAGCCCGGAAGTACCCCGAGAAAACCCACTTTCACTAGACGGGACTGAATGAAGCCCGGGAGTACCCCGAGAAAACCCACTTTCACTAGACGGGATCGAATGAAGCCCGGAAGTACCCCGAGAAAACCCACTTTCACTAGACGGGACCGAATGAAGCCCGCCTAGTGCCCTTGAGATGAGCTGGTCCTGAAGAGAGAATGTACCTGAAACGAGACTGAAAAACATAACAGGTTTGTAAAATGACAAATTGCAAGAGTTACGATGTGTTGAACTGATTCAGGATAAAGTTATATGGGGATAAGTATTTACACCAAGATTTGGGAGTGGCTGTAATCTTTTTGAAGTCGGAAGTAAGTGAGTTGCGATGAGTGGATTTTTTGTAGTATATTTTTGCTAATTTAATGAATCGTTCAGAGATTGGCAGAATTTTCGTGTGCCTTTGAACATATTCTGCTGGTGAGTAGTGGGGTAGACGATGTGCGAGTCGTATTACTCGATTTTGAAGTCTCTGTTATAGTAATAGTTGATTTTTGTTAATGTTGCATGTTCCCGTGGTTCCATATTCTATTAGAGGTCTAATGAATGATTTGTAAATAAATAATATAGTTTGAGATCTGCAACCGTAGGTATAGTGACAAATTAGCAAAAGTACGGGATTCTGGTTAAGACTTTCTTCCTAATGTTTTTGAAATGATAATTAAAAGTAAGTTTCGTGTTAATTGTTAGTCCGAGGAATTCAACGGAATTACAGAAGGTGTTATAAAGATTAAGTTTGGCAAGTTTTAATATCTTGTTAAGCCTGCGGTGGAGGTATATAGCTTGGGTTTTAGAGGGATTAAGGGTAACTCTCCATTTATTGCACCAGTGAATAATTTTATCTATTGCTTCTTGTACTTTCTTAGCTGCTAGTGGGGTCCCATGATGTGCACCATAAAGCAATGTCGTCGGCAAATTGTGATGCGTGAGTGAGTGACGTAGTCGGCTGAGGTTGGTCACTAACAAAAGGTGTAAACAATAAGGACTGATCCCTGTATTAAAGTTAATGACTGTGATAGATTTGAATTGATTTTGACTTTAGCTGTACGGATTTCTAGAAAGTTGAAAATCCATCTGATGAAAGTGGGAGGTATTTTGAGCTTTACGAGTTTGTATTTTAAACCGTTGTGCCAGACTGTGTCGAAAGCTTTTTTGCACATATAAGAATACAGCAAGTGTAGCTTGGAGTTTGTTGAACCCTGCAAAACTTGTTTCTAGGAGCCGTACAAGGTGATCTGCAGTCTGTCTGTTTTTACGGCGTGCGTTTTGAAGAAGCATTCTTCCTATATCAACTTTATGGTGATTGTTGTAGTAGAAACTTCAACCGAATGTATGTAATATTGTAGTGGTTATAACCATTTTTTTTCACTGTTTCTCATAAAAGAGTGCTGGTGCATACAGTTATATATATATATATATATAATACATTTATGTACCCTCATCCATTGTGTGTGTGTGTGTGTGTATTGATTTACAGAAAATTTAATGCGTGTGTGTGTCAGTGATGTCGAGGAAACCCACTTGTAAAGAAAAACATATATGTAAAAACGGCTCTTTCTTTATGAACCTGACGATGACCAAACAAGGTCGAAACGTTGTTTGCTCCTATACGTAAAAAAAAAATTCTCAACCCAAACGAGCCGTTTTTACATATACGCGTGTGTGTTCTTATAGCCAAGTGATACTGAGCTATTTACTGTGTCCACCGAGGGGAATCTCGCCCCTAATTTTAGTGTTTTAAACCTGAAGACTTGCCGCTGTCCCACCGAAGGACTGAAAAATTAATAACGTTGTTTTGTGTGTACGAACGTGGCATTATATATGAATGTAGTTTATTTGTTTGTAACTTTGCCTTTGGGGGACATGAATGTAGCTAACTTTAACTCAGTCAAAGATACAAAACACTCAACAACAGCAGTAATAGGGGTAGAAGCGGTTTTGAGCACCCATTAATATGACATTCATTCCAGAATATCATCCCACAAGGTTTGGTTAAAATTAGCCTAGTGACCTAGGAGTGGTTAAACAAGAGACAAACAGACAGACGTTTCTAATTGTCAGAGTTACACAACTCATGTGAGCCAGCATGGCCAAGTGGCTAAGGCACTCGACTCACAATCTAAGGGTCGCAGGTACGAATCCTTTTCACACCAAACATGCTCGCCCTTTCAGTCGTGGAGGTTTATAATGTGACGGTCAACCCCACTATTTGTTGGTAAAAGAGTAGCCCAAGAGTTGGCGGTGGGTGGTGATGTCTAGCTACCTTCCCTCTACTCTTAAACTTCTAAATTAGATGCATGGAACAAGAGAAACGTAAATAATCAAATGTAATAAAAAATACGACTCAAAGCAAATTCCATAAATACTGCATGTACAAAAAAACTTTTGAAACAATTAACAATCATCTATTTAAAATCTAGCATAAATAGAACATAAGGAAATCTTATATTTCCATAAAAGTAGACAACAGATGCAGTCAGTATAATCTTAACTAAGATTATTTCATTGGAGGTATTTTTTCTGTGTTGTACATGATCATATAACTGTTAGAAACGAAAGTTCTGTACAAATAAATCTGCTTCCCAAATCAACAGTTGTTTCAGCAACTTCATACATATATGTATCTGTGTTTGGATGATACAAAACAGATGATATTTTGTTTTCATATTATTATTATTATTATGGTCTGCATTGATTAGCTAAAAATGGCGCCTTAGTTGAGAAATTGATTTTTAACTGGACAACTATATTTAGTAAAAACAATTAAAAGGGCAAATTGAGAAAGAAGGAGACAAACAAAACAACAAGAAAGAACGTTGTTGTTAAGAGTTGTAATAATATAAAATATTTGTTGTGTATTAACATTACACAAGTGATTTCAAATTATCATGTAAAATGCACAGAGCATTAGTCAGATTGTTAATTGTTTATCATTTAAATTACTGATACGTTAATAAAATGGTATTGGATATACATTAACTGCAGCTCATATCGGAACCATGTAGTACTTATCGTATTAAGCATGCTTTATTGATTCATAGTATGTATCTTGTGTTTGAAACCGTCTTAAAATACGCAAGACCGAAGTTTGAACTAAGGAAACTAATTAATGAAACGTTTGTTCTAGCCTTTTCTTTATATCTTAAGGACGTGTAATGACAGTACACCTAATTGTATTTCACTTTATTTTAAAAACATTTTAATGTTTTATACAATCCCGTGGATTTATTCTGTGATATATTTTATTTGATACGGGTATATTTTTGTCACTTACCAGGGGTAAGTCTTTTATTTAAACTAAATTTTTGAATGATACAAAGAATCTAGATAAATTTAATCCATCTTCAAACAACATGGTGTCAAAGAGTCAGCATGGTTTCACTAAGGGAAAATATTGTTTAATAAATATTCTGACATTCTTTGAGGATGTTACAGCAGTAGTTGATAAAAGAAATACCGTGGATTTGGTTTACATTGATTTTCAGAAAGTGTTTGACTTGTTACAAAAATTAAATCTGTGCGAGTGTGGAAAATGTTATTAAATTGGGTAGAAAATTGGCGAGAGAGCAGAAAACATGAAGTGGTAATAAATGGAATTAGGCCTGACTGTATTGAGGTTACAAATGATGTACATCAGGGTCTTTTGTTGCTTATAATATATATTAATGATATTGACTCTAGAATGACTAACACAATTTTGAAGTTTGCATATGACATTAAGATTTGTGGGGTGGCTAACTGTATCAAAGATGATGTAAACTTACAGGTAGATTCAGGTCATTTGATAAACTGGGCCAATACGTAGAAGATGGTGTTTAATTATCCTAAATGTAAGGTGATACATGCATATTTTTACACTTCAAATTAGTGTTACAACTTAAATGGAAATACATTAACTACTGTGGTTGAAGAGATTACGTTTATAGTGTACTGTTTAGAGCTTCCTTCCCCCGAAGAAGAACATTGAATTGTAAGAGAAGAGCCACTAGGTTGATACCTGGTATGACAAGATTGTCCTATGAGGACAGACTAAAGTGTCTAAACTTGTTTTCTCTGGAGAAAGGATGGTTTAGAGGAAATTTGATTGAAATGTTTAATATTATTGAAGGTATTGATAACATAGAACCAATAGAACAAGGGATCATAAATTCAAATATTGGTACCATAGGAGTCATCTGCATTTTAGACAGTGTTACTTGTCAAACAGGGTGGTTGGCTTTTAGAATAAGCTGACTTCGGGGGTGGTGAAGGAAGAAAATTTCACTGAGTTCAAGAAAAGATTGGATGAATGCATGAGTGGTAAGGGATTGTTAGACTTTGGAGCTGGAAGGGACATCCTTGATGAGCTAATAAGCTTCTCTTTTTTCACTTTAAAGTTTTGTGAATAATGAAGCTGAAACATATCCTTTTCGGGTGCCTATGTATATAGAATCAAAACGCTTGGGGGCGGAAGTATACATTGACCGAACCTTCAGCAAAACAAATAAATTCGGAAATAGTACGTTTAATAAAAGAGGGATACAAACCCATTTTTTCATTAGACAACAACAACTCAAGAGTTTTAGCAGATGCCACATTTTTTATAGTTTATCAATTCAAAATTAGGCATAGCTGTGTATAACCCTTGTGTAATTTTCCGTGAACTTATGAAACACAGTATTGCATACAGTTCACTATTTTTGTGTCCCTCCAGAAGTAAGGAAAAACATTCAAAGATACAGTCTTTCCTCTTTTGCTATATATTATCTTTATTTATGTTATTTCAACGATACATATGTTAACACTTTCACGAGTGCAAGCAGGGACTATTAATTTCTAAAATAGGCCTAACTTCCACTGTTACTTAACGGTTATTTTCTAAGGCAGAAATTGAAATAACCTGAAAAAAATCATTGAAAACCTCTATTATTTTTTAATATAATCTTTCCTTACCTCCGAGCAGTTGTTTCCTTTCGGTTCCAAGTCATTTAGCTCATAATGCAGACTTTGTAAGAATAGATCTTCTTCAAAACCATTTCGATATGGAACTGTAGTTCCAGGGGTACTGAGGAAATGTTGAACACTTACAGCAAAACCTGCCCAATTGAGAGCAAATTTTCTTTTTATCCGAAAACCGTCGTAAAAATCGATTACCTTTCCATTCCTAACGACTGGACTAGATAACTCTTCTCTTAACATGCCCCCTACTGGCCAAACACTTAAATTTTTGGTTGATCTCATCTGTAAAAAAAACAACAACAACAAAAATGAAAGATAGATGGATTATAAACAGAAAATTAGTTTCAATCTATATGTATTATAATTGAGAAACCTTATCCATTATTTTAAAAAAACAAATGACTGTAATAAATACTGACATTGTCAACTTTTGAAAACAATATCTAATCTACTTGAAATAGTGACTCATCTGGTTAGAAAAGAAGTAAGATCGAAAAATCATACGTGTGATATTCTAAAAATATATCGTATGAAAGCATAGCCATTTTAAATAAAGATAACCTTGTTAAAATATGATAGAAAACAATTTGATCTATATTTTATTGTTATGATTATGGTAAGCCATGTATATTTTATTCACATAAATTATATTGTTGTCAAGTGTTGCACGTGATATATTTAATGTCTTACTTCCTCAAATACTTGAAGATCAAAAATGTTGTCGTCATCCGCCATAAAAATAACACCAGATTTGGCGTTTTCGCTAATTCATTTGAAGGCTGCATGGTGACAGCTAACAGCATAAGGATATTTCAGATGATTGGGTTATGTACGAGTTAGTATTCACTGTTGTAATAAAATATATATGATGAAGATGTTTATATATAAACTCACACGACTGTCCTTCACATTTAGAACAAGAGTAAACAGACAAACCTGTTTCGTTAATATATGGTCTTTGTTAATTGAAACTATCTGTTAATCTCAGCTTGGTCACGTACATTCTTAATAAACTGTAGTGGAATATCCTCTATTTGAGGCCGAACGTAGTCACGAACATAAGTAGTCTTCACCGTAGTCTATTAGTTGTGGCTATCGAAAATAGCCCTTGTGTACGTTCTTAATTAACATTAACTTTTTTCCTATTAAATCTATTCAATCTTGTCATAATCCACCTCTCTTTCTCTCTAAGCGGTAAGTCTGAAGAGTGGGTCGTAACTCTAAACTCCGAATTTCGATACCCGTGTTAAGCACACAGTAGATAACTAATTTTGCAGCTTTGTACTTAACAAGGGATTTTACGTTTTTAAAGAATAAATTAATTTTTTTATTAGTGGACTACTTTAACAGAAATACTAAATGTTTGTATCTTTATAACACAAAAATGTATATAACATACACAAAATGAAAATAAAGTGTTTTTACTTCGTACAGGTTTATATTAATAATATTAGAATATAATATTATTACAACATGGAATTACTTTAGTCTACATTATTGTCATCAAGATATGAGAAAACATATTTTCACTTACTGTTTATACATCCAAAGTAAAACAAATGGAAACAGAAACGAATGACACACGATCCACATAATATTTGAAAGATATTTTTTAGCGACATCTAGGTTTAATTGGTAAAAATACAACATTTGATAATTTATTGCAAATCGTTATATCACGAGGGCTCAATCACCGTCAGTTTCAAAGTCTTCTTGAAGAAATTGATTCAGACTATGGTGACCTTGTGTATCACTGTGAAGTACGCTGGCTGAATCGAGGGAAGATGCTCAAAAGATTCTGGGAGTTGATTGATGAGGTTATAGAATTCCTCAGAAGCAAGAACAAAGACACAGAAGTGATTTCCATGACTAATCCAGCATGGCAAGCTGATGTGACCTTTCTGGTCGACATGACACAACACTTGAATGATCTGAATTTGAAGTTGCAAGGCAACAATCAGCTTGTCTGTCGGCTTGCAAATCACGTCTCAGCTTTCAGGACAAAGTTACAGTTGTTCTGGCAGCAAGCAGCATCAGGCAACTTCGTGCACTTTCACACTTTTCAGTCACAGCTACAGAAGAATCAGGACATTGACACACAAGTTTATGTTGGGAAGCTAAATATCTTGATTCAATCCTTAAACTTACGGTTTCATGACTTTGATCAATGCAGATTGTTGTTGAAACTTTTTGCTGATCCGTTCAGTGTGCCAGTGGATGACTTGTTTGCAGAATATCACCTCGAACTTACTGATCTCCAGGCATCTGATGAACTGCGTGCTATTTACCGAGAAAACAGTTTGCTTGACTTCTACAAAACGTTGCCTGATACATTTGCTAATCTGAAAGAGAACGCACTTGTCCACACCAGCATGTTTGGCAGCACGTACTGCTGCTTTGCTATAAGAAAACACACCCACACACCTTTAATTCAAACAACCTAAGTCGACTTTACAGAAAAAGTGTCTGCTTTTCACAATCTGATTAACACAGTTTACAAGTTAAAATAAGGGACCAGCACTATAGTGATTTAGCATCAAAAAGGAGTGGAACTGTATAAGAGGGCTAACTCTTTATTTCAAGTTATGATGTAAAAACGTAAGTTAAATAACAAACAACTGCAAAATAAGTGGACTTCGTTTTTTATATTTGTATTGTGGTCGTCCCAGATGTAATCAAAGCGACCAAGTATTCTCACTCGTTTTTTTTAAACGGACTCATTTTTACATAACATCTTTCAGTATTGTCACCTTTATGCAACGTTTTTTGTTTTTGTTTTAAAATTCCATCTTCATATGGCAGACCATCTTATCCTAACTTGTCTCATTTGTAAAATAAGCAAAATATTTTCATAAACTATCATTGCTTTTTAAATGTTTATTAAAATTCTCAAAAACACAAAACTTGAATTAAAAAGATATTATAATATTTGAATATTCAAATACACACATAACTATAAACACATACATTCATCAGTTTTGGCTGTTATTTCCTATTGACATACATCCTGTGTTACGTACTTTACAAATGTTTAGATAAACTTGAGATGTTGAGCCAACACTATCAGATGACATTGTAACATCGATACCTACTATCTTACCACAACATAACTCTAGCTTGTACATAATTCACTCCTAAGCGTTATAGATATTTTCTATGTTAATTTAGACTAAGTTTATGCCTCTAGTGAATGAGGGGTGTTAACCATTACAGAGTAAGAAATATGTTTTTGTGACAGCTTTAAATGCTACACGGGTCAAATCGACTGCATTTCCTAGCTTAAATTAATATTTACCTCTGAGATGTTCTTTTCTATCTCACACATTTTTCTTTCACAACAAGAAGAAATAAAATAATAATAATAATTTTACTATTTATTCTGAAACAGAAATGAAGGTTTTTTTTCTTTATATGATGTAAATAGTGTTTAGATGTGATAAGAAACAAAAATAGTGGCATTAGGAAAAGGCTTAGCAGCAACCCAGTTTCGTCTAAAAGTCTGTCTCGTAATTAGTAACATCTCATCCACACTTTTCACGGATTGACTTTGAACCACTACCACACCATTAGATACCTTGTACGTAGGAATGTATATTGTTTTGTTTTGCTGTTTATTAATCCAGTTATGCAAAATGAATTATATATATTAAACCGTTTGTTTATTTAGTAAAAAAAGAAATTTAGTTTTATTCAATAAGTAATTATTTTTTGTTTCGTTTAGATTAAAAGTTGAACTCATTGTTTAAGCAATCTGACTTTGGCATTGGAACAGAACAAGATGACAAAAGATAAAAACAGTTATATTCTTAACAACCCTATGTCAAGAGTTTTCCAGTAATGCCTTCTGTGATGCCATTCACCAGTACAATACATGTCTATAGTGCTTAACAAGTCAAAATACTTTGGGAGAATGCCCGAAAGTCATGTTTGACTCTAGTCTCAAATGCAAGTGTAACGTGGTGCATATATGAAGAATAAATTTTGTGGATACAGCTATACAATTAGGTCAGCGTTGAAATTAAAGTGATCAGAGAAGATCCTCTTCGAAAGATGTTGGCATCCAATCAAAATAATAAAAGAAAACTGAAATGCATAAAAACACACACACTAAGAATATGATTCTTAGTTTTTCTCATTGTAACCACTTTCAATGTCTTAGATTATTTGATTGACATACTTGGATGTAATTGATTAGTCCCTAACAATTGAAAAGGATAATACCAAAATAACGCGTTTTTTTTTTCAGATTCATTGCGTTTTTGAAGCAAGAGATACGTATATAAACGTATATGAAATTTTGTGTGGGTAATTTGTCCAACAGATTATTTTGCATTAAGACTTGTCATCAAATAATATGAAATCGATTCGTGTCTTTAAAGCTTGTAATTTTTCCAGCAAAGACGTTCGTTGTTCACAGTACCCGCTATTGAAATGACTAATTTCTCTTTTCATTATATATACATAATTATTTATCATACTTTCAATATGGAAAAAATAAAACATTATGTCATTCTTTTGAAGATTAAGAAAAATAATCGTAATTTTCAATATCTAGTTATAATTCTTCAACAAAAGTTTGAGCATCAGTTACTACACTTATGTGTAGCTGATAAATATACAAATTTGTTTAAAATACTTGTATGTTTGAAGAGAGAGTATAAAACAACGAACTACCTTCACAATATGTTTATTGAAAGAAGATTACGTTCACTAAATAAATCGTGGAGTTAACCCTAAAGTTTGTTTGGCTAATATTAATATTAAATTACCATTTCTTCCACATTTTAATTTAAATTGTACACACGTTAACAGTTTTGTGTAATTATTACGTTTTCTTAAGAAAAAAAACTTGAATTTTTATCTTAATAGTTATATATACCATGATTGATTGGCTTTTGAAACTGCATTATTCACCTTTAGTAAATTATCCAAAATTGATAATGAAAAAGTATTTCATTTCTTATTTGAACAATTTACTGAGTGTTCCAACTTCTAATAATAGAAAATGTCCATGTTTCTCTGAGATAAGGATTTGCATTAACAAAATTTCAAATATAAACATACCAATATACTATTAAAAAGATTTAAAAAATTGAGAAATACTTTTTTGCACTAGCCATAATAGAATCACAACGCATGTAAGATAAAATTAAGGCTGTTAAGCCTAGTTAACTTTCTAGGCTTAACATTTCTCCTAGTTAATCTTCGATGTCTTATATATATAAAAATATCTTCTTAAGAGAAAGTTGTACAAGTAATGATTTTCATATTCATATTACCGGATGCTGGATTTTAATCACATAGATTCTTATTAATTACTGGTATGATGCTCACCTCGGAGGATTTCAGCTGCAGGTCGTTACACTCAGCGTTCTTCAAAATATATTAATGGCTGACAGTATTTCCACGTAACTGCTTTAAATCAAGCAGTGTGAAAGGAGGCTTTGGGCGCAATCTTGGATATGAAGAAGAAAACATCAACTTTGAGGTGATAACTGTTGATGTCAGAAAGATATTTCAGTCCGAAACTACCTGAAAAAATTAGTATAGTTTAAAATTTATTTGTTTTCAGAAATGTGATTTTTCTTCACATATATGATTATGAATTAGAAGCTAACATATGTATTTACCTTACGATCTCATCACACTTTAGCTCAGACTACTCAGTATTTTGTTTAGTATCCTACACCTTTGTTTCGACCATAAAACATGGTCTAAGAACGTACTTCAATATAAGTTTCTATTAGGCCGTAATTTTGAAATTTAACTTATAACATTAAATACGAAGGCAATATTAGGGAATGAAATTTTCATTGTGAATATCTCTTTCTTATGTAGGTTTTAACCTCTATTTCTAACGCAAACTTAGGCCTTAGCTTTTAAAGTGAGTTGAGAAGATATGTTTTGTTTGTCCTATTTTTTATGACGAGTCCTTGGTTTTCAACATACTTTCAACATATTTTTTACTTAACGTAAAGGCTGATGTGAGTTTCAAGTAAAAAGTTACTTATATTAATCAGTACTATTTTTTATAATAGTATGTCATTTTGGTTTCATAGCTCCATTTTGTGTCAGTGAATGGTGTGTTGCTATAGGGTGACGTCATAGTACCAAGCTGTGTGATTAGAGGGCGTATTCTTAATGTGTGTATGTGTGTTTTCTTATAGCGAAGCCACATCAGGCTATCTACTAAGCCTACCAAGGGGAATCGAACCCTTGATTTTAGCGTTGTAAATCCGTAGACTTACCGCTGTACTAGCATAGGGCGTATTATTAATAGGAGCACCACAGTATAGGAAACGAAGCCATCTATGATTGCGTGGACTGTTATGTGGATCACAAGCGAACCACCAGAGTGTTGTAGGGCAACAAATATCAATATGGCTTAACACGTTATTATGTCGTCAACTTTAGAGTTTTCACTTCAATAAAAACCAAAGCCTATGTATTAATATTTCGCTTAATTTTCGCAACGTACGTTTTACATATGTAGCAGTTTATCTTATACATTTAGTCCTGAAAAGCAATATTTCGTATCTTTGTAAGAGTAATACATTCATAATATCTCTATATAAAAGCAAATTATTCAAACTTTACTTATATAATGAATGTTTCTCTAACTATTGTTTTTTTGTTTGGAATTAAACAAAAAGCTACGCAGTGAGCTGTGTTCTGCCCACCACGTGTATCAAAACCCAAGGCGTTTCTTTAACTTTAAGGTAGCGCAGTTCGACCTTATTCTTATATCTACATACGTAGTAACATAATTGTGTCTTCATTCTTCGGTCTACCTTTACCATCTGTTCTAAAGTCATCTTTCTACAGTTGCATGTAGTGAACGACTAGACTTTTGTAGAATAAAATATTATCACTTAGGTACTTAAGTCAATTCTACTGTTAAAGATACTAAGCGAAATTGAAACATTTACAATATTTGTCGGTATGATTTCCCCTTAGAACATTCATTTTTTAAGTTCAAAACACTACAGTGTTGAGGTAATTGGTAAGTATAGTTTTCTGGCAAAAGGAACTCACGATACCCAGTGAAAACTGATTAATTTGTTATTTTACAGTGGAACTTAACTGATATAAAACTCTAACCGAAAGTACACCATGCTAATAGTATTTGCTTACATAAAATTAAGGTGATTCGACTTCGCACATGGACAGTAAATGTGGAGTCTGATTGGGGTCACTCCAGGAAATAGTGACGTTTTAAGTAAAGAATTTCTACATAACAATACATGCAAATCATAGTTAGATACAATTTTATACTATCAATAGTACAAAATTATTAATAACAAAGTCCAGAAGTAGCTTGATACTGAAATAGAGCCACATTTCAACAGTAGAAACTATTGGGTTTAATTCGGGAAAATAGATTACATTTTATTTTGGATAAACCAAAACATAAAACAACTCATTTTTCCAGTATGACAGACAGTTCTAGCTTTGTTAAGCATATTGTTAGCTTGTAATAAATAACAAAACCATTGTTCTTTAAAAGATTAGGCCCGACGTAGCCAGGTGGTTAGGGTGCTTGACCCTAAAGGTCGCGAGTTCGAATCCCTTTTATACCAAACATGTTTCACTTTCAGCCTTGAGTGCGTTATTATGTGATGGTCAATCCCACTCTTTGTTGGTAAGCGAGTAGCTCATGAGTAGGCGATGGGTGGATATGACAAACTCCGTTCTCTTTAGTCTTACATTGCTAAATTAGGGGTGACCAGCGCAGATAGCCCTCGTGTAACTTTGCGAGAAATTTCAAACAAAATCTCTTTAAAAGAGTAACGCCAATTTTTATTTTTACTGGACATTTTTACTGTGCTCATCGCGGTATCAAAATGAAATTTTTCGCTTCCAGTGTTGCAGACATGGTTAGTTTTAATGTTGTTGAGCATAGGTTTATCTTATAAATAGGTTAGTTGATGATCATTCCTACTATTCATTTGTAAAAGAGTAGCCCAAGAGTTGGCGGTGGGTGGTGATGACTAATTACCTTCCATTTAGCCTTACACTGCTAAATTAAGGACGGCTAGAGCAGATAGCCCTTGTGTTTCTTTGCGTAAAATTCAGAAACAAAGAAACAAGTATTGAAAAGTATCCAAAAATGATTACACTTAACTGTTACAAGTTTATACATTAAATTAATAATCGTAAAATTTGGTAACTTATTTTTATAGCACAGAACATTCATATTAGTAGGTTCGTTCATGCCAGGACATTAAAAGCAAAACAGACAGTTTCTGTTCTTGTTTCTCGTTATGAGAATAAGTTATGAAGACTAGTAGACCGTGTGGTGTGTGAGAAACTACCGTAGTGTTAAAAAAAACAATAAAATATTTTATGAAGCTAGTTCTTTTCCGGAATGACATTTTTCAAGGTAAATAAATTATCGTTTAAAATATCTGAAATATTCTCTTCGTAACTTAATTCAGTTAGGGAGTTATTCATCATCTCCGTAACCAGTAAAATTCAATTTAAAGGAGAATTCATGTAAAAACTTAGTGACAAATATAGTTGATTAAACTACTCATGTAATGAAACTCTCCATCTTTCTTTAAAGTTATTTTGTTTTTAGCAATATTTAATAGAATACCGTTTAAAAATATTTGAATGTGGTTCTTATCAACTTTATGATTAATTAGATGAGTTTACAATTTCAACTTGTTATATGGGTTTAGAGTAAGAGTGGTCAACGTATTTTTATAGTGGCCACAACTGTGGCTAATAAAAACAACGTCGGCCACACTATTAAAAAAAAAGAAAAATGAAGAGGTTAGTTTAATTAAAACAATTGCACTTCAACTAACCCATTCAATGTTAAAATTGATGGGGGTTTTCATTAACAAGTTTCGTGAAATTTGGCTTAATATCTATGCTCAATAAACATCTTAGCTTTACCTCTAAATTTACGTCAGTAAGTCGAGATCTGTATCTAGACTTGAGAGAATCTCGCGTAGAAAATGTTGACCCACACACCTATATGGATCCAAACATGGAAAATAATTTTGAAATTGCTATCTTTAAATTTGAAAGACTCTCATTTAACAGAATAGTGAGCCACATCTCTGATAGAGCATTTTTGTTTACCTTTTATATGTTCTACACTTTGCAGGGTTAACATCCCGTCTTCAAATCCACACTTATCCAAATACAAAAAAAGATGTAATTTCCTAAATGAAATTTCCTAAGTCAAATTAAGATGCAAAAATTCAAATAACATTTTCAAATTTTTAAATTCGGCGAACCGTTATTCAGATTTTTGATCCAGTTTACATAGAGATAATTTTAGTATCAGAGAAATCATACTCCTTATTATTTTCTAGAAAACGTTTCAACTTTGCAAAATGTGACAAATTATTCTTTTTTAATTGTTCCACCAGGAAGTTTAACTTTAAATGAAATTCACAAATAGACTGTGATTGTTCGCTTATTATTTGACGTGTTCCCTGACGCTTTGTATTCAAATTATATAAGTGAGCCATCATGTCGCACAGAAAGTGCAAATCACACTGCCATAAATAGTTTCAATTTCAGAGAACTTTTCAATCTTACCTTTTTCAACAAAATACTCTCTTATTTGAGGAAATAAGGAAGTAAATCGTTCCAAAACGTTTCCTCTACTTAACCATCTCACATTTGCAAAATCAGTAAGATCATCAAAATTACAGTCACTGCTTTTCTATAAAGACTTAATTAACAAACTGTCGAGGGATGAGAGAGCTTCCACTTCTAATATAATTCACAATTTTTATAACAATTTTCATCAAATATTTCAATTCATTACTTTTAGACATTTGAACATATAACTTTTCCTGATGCAAAATGCAATGGAAAGATGGCAGCGTGGACTTCACATTATTTTCAGTTAAATGCCGCTTCAAAAGAGAAACAAATCTCAATTTCGCCCAAGTCACAGAGGGAGCGCTATCTGTTGTGACGAAAACCAGTTTTGTTTTTTGTTTTTTAATCCAGATTGAATTTTTTTGAAGATGTTTCTTCAATATGTTCGATCTCGTAATCCACAAAGGCCAAGCATTTCTTCCGTCACCTGAATATCTGACGTTACATGTCAAACTCAAAATATCAACTGTGCAGTGTCACTAACATCTGTTGACTCATTTAGTGCTAAAGAAAAATACAAACAATCTTTTAGTTGTTCAAGCAACTGATTTTCTATATCTCTCGCTAACTCTAGTATTCTATGGACAATTGTTTTTCAACTTAATAGCAAATTATCTACCTTTTGAAAAATATCATCTTTTATTTTTGAATCATAATTCTCCAACATAGTTTCAATGACAACAACCAATATTTCTTTTACTAGTTCAGCATCAAAAAATGATTTCTTTTTTGAGCTAGAATCCAATCTATTTTATAGCTAACTAACATAACTAGTTCTATCGATAATAAAAATATTTTTATACCTCCATTTTGTTCATTAAGTTGTGCTTTCGGGCGGCTAATTTCATTCATACGATCTTTGCTATCAACTGGAATTTTTACATTAAATTCGTTGTGAAAAATTTTAAAGTGTTGCTTAAGATTGTATAATTTATTATTTCTAAATACTTTGTTACACAAAAGATACACTGACTTATTATTCGCTTCAATCACTACAAATTTCAACTTTCATTAAGTTCTCGTTTCACGTTTCCTCAGTCACGCGACATTCTCTTTTCAGCAGCAATGCTAGAATCAATTATATTGCCTTTATTTTCTGAGTGTTCATCAGCATCGTTTTAGAATTATCCACTTATCCATATTGTGGGATTAAAAACAAAATATATTTAAACATTTTAGAAGTTGTACAATAAAAATATGTTTGCAAGCGCTTCCAAAATAACTTACACTCGATAGTAAACATCCAAATCAGACTGACGTTATAAAATGGCTAGAGCCTGTGTCAGTGATGAAGCGCGCGACATTAGCGATGACGTGAGGCAATGCAGTTCTTGATTACCAAGTTTGCGATAAAAAATAAATGATGGAAAAAGTTGATTCCTAAACTCAAGCTGACCACAATTGTACTATCCGCTGGCCACATGCCAGTAGCCATGTAGTTGCCTTCCTCTGGTTTACAGGATAAAGTTAAATATCCTAAACTGGACGAACATCTGAAGATATTTTAGGAATTACGGCCAATAACATTATTAATGGATAAATGCATTTTAACATTTATGAATTTTAATATTTATTACGCTATTACGTTTATCTGATGAAAGTGTTATAATAATTGTCAGGTTGTACTTAACCTTTTAGTGCTGTTTGTATATTTAACTTTATCTTGGTCAGGAAGTTTTAATAAAAATACAAAATTTTGGTTTAAAACATGTATATATATATATATACAGATGTAGTGGGTGATATGTTTATATTGGCACAATAAATTTAAAAAACAGACCAATTACCAATATCAAAAATTATATACGACATATTTTTATTACACACATATGAAGACCGTTTCACATTTGTTCATATAAAGGAATTAGGGTGAACCTGTAAATAAGTTATTTTTCATTTTTAGAAATATTGAACACATCTAATGCTTTATAGTATCAATAAGATATATTTAGACATAAGCTAATATTAATAGACAAAAATTAATTGTTTAATTTTTATTCGCAGCACTTTTCTCGACATTCAACTGTGGACATGAAAACTTCTGACCAGACATTCAGTTTTAAAAGGTTCAAGAATATTCCTGGAATTGGAATTATTTTGGGAATGACATCAGGATTCATGTATTCTCTGGCGATCCTGAATTTGAAGCTGGTGTCAGAAATTAGTCCAGCCCTGTTTCTGGTAATTCAAGCTCTTATCCAATGGGTAATTTATAATTCTTTTATTATTTTTTCGAAAGCCAGTTACTTCGGAGAGAAAATAGATGGAATTATTTTGTTTTTTAGAGCTTTATTTGATGGAATATTAAAAGCCCTAATGATATACTGTTTTCACTGGCTCCCTCTTGCGGATGCTTCCACAATCTACTTCTCTTCTCCAGTGTTCATTAGTTTGCTTGCTTACTTGGTTTTGAAGGAACCTTGTGGGGCTTACAATGTATTCGTCTTAATGCTGCCGATGACGGGCATTATTTTAATTATCAAACCAACGTTTATCGTAGGAACGTTCCAAGAGATTCATGACATAGATAATCGACGGAAAGGAACTATTTTTGGATTTTCTGCGTGTCTGTTGAAAGCTTGTTGCTATACAATGGCCCGTAAACTTCAAAAAACACCATCTCAAGTTGCGGCCGCCATGATGTCAGCCTTTAGCTTTGTTGTAAGAACTTTTCTATTGTTCTTGTTTGAAGAAATTCAAACATCATCTTGTGGTAAAAGCAGTGTTCTTGTTGTGAGTTCTGGCATCATTATAACACTGTATCAACTCCTCACCACAATAGCCTTACAAGTGGAAAATGCTGGACCAGTGTCTGTTGGTCAAACTCTAAATATAATTACAGCCTTTTTGTTCGATATTTTCATCTTAAATACCATCGCCATCTGGTGTAGTATTTTTGGCGATGTTTAATTTTTGTTGGTGTTCTTTTAACAACATTAAAGAAAGTGAATTAGTTCCGAGCATTTTCTTCACTATTTTATTGTTTGAAAGTTTTTTATTACAAATGTTCGTAACGTAGTTCACGAGAAACAGATTTATTAAACATTGCTTGGAGTGAAATGTATAACTGTCGATAGATGTTAAACATACCATTGATGATAATGGGTAGGACCTTGAGTTCGAGTACTAGTTTTCCAATGATGATGACATACAATCGACTTGTTTAGTTTGTTGTTTCTCTTTGATGCCGATGTACATGGTCATGAGAGTTCGGTTTTGACTTCAAGATAAACTTCTTATGCTTTAGTGAGACGTGCTCAGATTTCTTTTATGTTCCTATTTTTCACGAAACTTCCATGTGTTTATTTGTGTTTCGTTTGTTTTCATTAAGAATTTACTGTAAATAAAAATAATTTGTAAAAAAAGAAAAACATTCGATCTGCTTTAAAATTTCAAATTTTATAAATGTGTCAAATAAAAATTAAACAACTCTGTATTTGAAACAGCTGTGTTTCGATATGTATCACAATTTTTGAAACATTCATTTGTGAAAATGATGAGTCACATACATGATTCTTATATTTTCAATTATTACTAGCTGAGACTCGGAAAACATTATGTAGGCGTGAATGTATTTAACAAAACTACACGACGTATTTAAGTTTATAATTGACCACCCACGATGTATATCTAAATGTAGTTTTAAGATGTCCGTATTTGTTACCAATGGCAATATTATTTAATATTAATTTCAGCATACTTACTGATAAGTCGTATTGTGTTTCTAATCCAAAATATGTATCTTTCGAGTTTTAAATCATAAAAATATTTGTTTGTTTCTTTTTGAATTTCGTGCAAAGCTACTTGAGGGCTATCTACGCAAGCTGTCCCTAATTTAACCGTCTAAAACAGCTGGTCATCACCACCCACTGCCAACTCTTGGGCTACTCTTTTACCAATGAATGGTGGGATTGATCCTCACATAAACGTCCCCACGACTGGGAGGGCGAGCATGTTTGGTGCGAACGGGTATTTGAACCCGCGACCCTCGAATTACCAGTTGAACGCCTTAACACGCTTAGCCATTCCGGGCCTCAAAATATTTGTAACTTATAAGTAGGTACATTTAGCAGAAGTATTCTAAAACTTTCACCGGCTTTCTGTCGATATTTGTTTATATTGTAATGTACTTTCAGCTGCTGAGGTATCAGAAACTTTCCAAAAGAGAATTGATTTTCAACGAAAAACTTTCCAGTGTTTAAATGGTTGTCATCACAATTCCATTGTGTTGAAGAAAATACTTTATAAAAGACGTCAAGTTTGATTTATCATTTCTACCTTTAATAAAATAAATTCAAAATTCTCCGGTAGGATAAAAAAATCAATCCCAATATGGTTGATTAGGGCCCGTTAAAAGTCTTTATTTTACCTTATTAACCCCTTGATTAAAGGTTGAAAGATTGAAATGTATGATTGAAGGTTTAAAGTAGACTTGAATTAAAGTCTTACCTAAAACTAAAAAATCCGTTCTCAAAAGCATAGAATCAATTATTGTTGACAACGAATTTAGTAGGATTTCAATAACACTCAGTTCTTAAACCTTTTAGAACAAACATGCTTTCAATAATAATGAGTTTTTAAATTATGCAAACATGATTTGAACAAAACTGAGTTTTTAAACTTTGTAGATATGAAACCGATAACACTGACTTTTCAAACTATGAAGACATGATTTCAATAACACTAATATTGAAACTTTGCATACTTGATTTCAGTAACGCTCAATGTTTAAACTCTATGGAGAAGATATGTTTTCAGTGACACTGTTTCTCAGAAGCAATCATGATTGTATTAACACTCAGGTTTCAAACAATGCACAATAAACATAATATAAATAATAACCAGTTCTTAAACTTTGGAAACATAATAGGCTTATAATGGTAAACACAGACTTTAAATACGTATAGCAAGCCCAACAGGAGCAAAGAATTACGTTGTTTCATGGTCACTTAACAAACAAAAGCTAGTAAAAACCAGAATTACAAAAACGAAAGAGGATTCTAATTCTACATTTACAGTGTAGTGACATTAAGGTCTACTTATCCAAGTTACAGCCTTGGTAGGAATTATATTTTTAACAGCTTTTTTATTTAGGCTCTAAATATTCTTCATAGTTTATCCTAGGAAAACAATTACATTTATGTTTTGTATTAGATATTTTTATGCGTGTATTGGTTAGTATAATTATGCTCTTAGGCCTAGCGTGGCTTGGTGGTTAAAGCGCTCGAATCGTACTTAGGGGTCGCGGGTTCGATTCCTAGTTACACCAAAGATGGGAGTATTGTAATGAAACAGCGAATTCCACTAATCGTTGATAAAAGACTGGCCAACCAGTTAACGATGAATGGAAATGACTACTTGATTTCGTTCTAGTCTTATACTACTAACTTAAGTAAAAAATGAATTGATGAATATGTATGATAAACAACAAGGATTATCCAAGACCTTACGAACCCTGATTAGGAAATGTTAAATGTCGATTTAATAAAAATTTCAAATAGTTGCCGCGAGAAACTTTATTTTCATATAAAATAACAAAATATAATATTTAGGGACAACAATAAACCTATTGGTCAAACTCGGGTGTCCCATTTTTTAAACTAAATTATTATAAATTTAAAAATATATCTGAAACCCAGCCCTTACTATTTATATAGGTATCAAGCTTTTAATTTAATCATAATATAAAGTTTGTTGAGGGCAAGAGAATTATCTGTTGGTTCATCGTGGTTGTACCATCCTCTAAACCAAATTTGAAATAATAATAAATATAAATCCAGTTCTTATCATTGTTACATTTATCAAGATTTCTTTGAAACTCATTGAAATTTATTGTCTCAATAACATACGAAACAACTCATTCCATTGGTGAAATATCTTATTTAAAAATAAAATTGTCGTAGCTGAAAACAGCTTTCCCTTTGCCTATATCTATATGTATGTCTTCTCGGTCTATAATTTTCAATGTTAAGTATGACAAATGTTGACACATCAACGAAATCAATTACTTTTAGAATCTCAAACACAGCAACCAGATCTCCTCTAACTTTTCTTTTTCACAATTTTAAGACGTTAATCTCTACTCTAATAACAACCCTTCCATCTGAGGTATGATTTTAGTTATCATTTTATAAATACGTTCCAGCAATTATATGCTCTTTGTAAAGTATGGAGTCAAAGACTGAACATAATTCACCAAATATCACCCGACAAGTGATAAATACAGCTTAAAATCCTATTTGTCGTATCACCATGAAGAGCACATTGCTTGGATGGCTTCGGAGACTGATCAAGAAATACATCAAGGTTAGTTCTTTTTAGGTTATTCTAAAATTATATTTATAATTCAAATTATTATAATCCACATACATTATATTGCATTTACTATAATTGCAACACATCTGTAATTTATTTGCCCAATTAAATAAATTATCCAAACTAATTTTTACATCAGTAACATCCTCCTCAAACAAGCAAGAGCTTAACAAGATCAGTTAATTTATGTAATTTATTGAACATTCCTTCACCTATCTCATTAATGTAAATAATAAAAAAAACAACAATGGTTCTAAGACTGAGCCCTAAGTTATTCCACTTGTGATATTCATCTGGACTAGGGTGGACAGGTGGTTAGGCGCTTGACTCGTTATCCGAGGGGTCGCGGATTATAATCCTCGTCACACCAAATATACTCATTCTTTTAATTGTTAGTGCGTTATAATGAGGCCCGGCATGGTAAGGTAGGTTAAGGCGTCAACTCGTAATCTGAGGGTCGCGGGTTCGCCTTTTAAGCCGTGGGGGCGTTATAATGTGATGGTCAATCCTACTATTCTTTGGTAAAAGAGTAGCCCAAGAGTTGGCGGTGGGTGGTGTTGACTAGATGCCTTTCCTCTAGTCTTACACTGCTAAATTAGGGACGACTAGCACAGATAGCCCTCGAGTAGCTTTGCGCGAAATTCAAAACAAACAAACAAATAAGCGTTATAATGTGACTGTCAATACCACTATTCGTTGATGAAACAGTAACCCAAGAGTTGGCAGTGGTGGTGATGACTAGTTGCCTCTCCTCAAGTGTAAATTACTGACGGCTAGCGCAGTACACCTTTGCGCGCAATTCATAAACAAAGAAATAGACATGCATCTAGTTTAGCTAAAGTCCATTCTAATAAATAACACTCTGTTTTCTTCCACCCAGAAACTCTTGTCCAATTAACTCACTTATCTCCCACACCTATAGAGATAATTTTATTAGCCTTTAAAGTGGCATCTTGTCAAATGTTCTGTAAAATACAGATACACCACATTTACACAAGCAGTGTCTTTTGGTAAGAATGTCAAGAGATTTTTAAGACGAGGTTTTCTCTCAGTAACAATATGGATATTATTCAATAACATTTTAAAATTACTTTCCAAATCATCTTTTTTTTAGATTTTTTTCGTCAAATGTACAAAAATGATTTGAAGTACTTAAGGCGTCATAAGCTAAAGCTGACAAGGTAAGTTCACCTTTTTATGATAACGATTAGAGAGAGCCACTTTTAACTGATGTATTACCAGAGGTGTCAGTGTATGTCAGCCTGTTTTTAAAATTATCACATGTGTTGATAATTGTTACTCATATTCCTTAACATACAATTAGTTTTATCTAAATATTAATAAAAACAGTAATGTTATTTGTAAACGGAACTGGGAGAAGTCTGGATGTGAACGTGTTGGTCTACCATTCATGAGATTCAAGGTTCGAAACTTCATAAAACGCTGAAGCAACATAACATGGTTTTCTCAACTTCTTACTGATAAACACTTGGCAGGAACAAAACCAGTTTATGCACATGTAGGCCTAAGGCTGGCGTTGGACAGACACAACAAACAGTGTAGAAAATGTAGGCCTAAGACTGGCGTTAGACAGACACAATCAACAGTGTAGGAAATATAGGCCTAAGGCTGGCGTTAGACAGATACAACAAACAGTGTAGGAAATGTAGGCCTAAGACTGGCGTTAGACAGACACAATCAACAGTGTAGGAAATGTAGGCCTAAGACTGGCGTTAGAAAGACACAACCAACAGTGTAGGAAATGTAGGCCTAAGGCTGGCGTTAGACAGACACAACAAACAGCGCAGGAAATGTAGGCCTAAGAATGGCGTTAGACAGACACAACAAACAGTGTAGGAAATGTAGGCCTAAGACTGGCGTTAGACAGACACAATCAACAGTGTAGGAAATGTAGGCCTTAGATTGGCGTTAGACAGACACAACCAACAGTGTAGGAAATGTAGGCCTTAGACTGGCGTTAGACAGACACAACCAACAGTGTAGGAAATGTAGGCCTAAGGCTGGCGTTAGACAGACACGACAAACAGTGTAGAAAATGTAGGCCTAAGACTGGCGTTAGACAGACACAATCAACAGTGTAGGAAATATAGGCCTAAGGCTGGCGTTAGACAGACACAACAAACAGCGCAGGAAATGTAGGCCTAAGACTGGCGTTAGACAGACATAACCAACAGTGTAGGAAATGTAGGCCTAAGACTGGCGTTAGACAGACACAATCAACAGTGTAGGAAAAGTCGAAATAAGTTTGGCGCTAGACAGACACAACCAACAGTGTAGGAAATGTAGAATTAAGACTGGTGTTAGACAGACACAAGAAACAGTGTAGGAAATGTAGCCCTAAAACTGGCGTTAGACAGATGCAACAAATAGTGTAGGAAATGTTGGCTAAGACTGGCGATAGACAGACACAACCAACAGTGTAAGAAATGTAGGCCTAAGACTGGCGTTAGACAGACACAACCAACAGTGTAAGAAATGTAGGCCTAAGACTGGCGTTAGACAGACACAACAAACAGTGTAGGAGACCTAGCTACTATGAAAAAATTGACGAGTTAAACAAAACATAATGATAACTGCAAGCAGAAGGTTATGAAAGTTTAAGATCAGTACAAAACAGAATGAATAATAAAATGAGGTCAGCTTTGTATCTATCTAGCTCAACACAAACTTGGACTATGAAAGACAATAGATAACAACAGTGTGTGTGTGTGTATATATAGATGGAGAGTATTCAGGTATTGTGTAAGCATTACTGTTCAGTAATGTGTGAGAAAGTTCTGATTTAAGTCCAGGCTATATTTTACGCTACTTATCGTGCAGACCAATTTGATTAGAATGAAAACAATGTGACTTTTAATATTTAATGCTGCTCTAAAAATAAAATAAAAAACAAGTCCAATAACAGAGATATTTTTATAAGGTAGATTAATTTCAAAAACACATATTTAATGACTGCCATTTGGCTAGACACGTAGTGAATGGTCATCAATTCTTAATTTCTTTGACGTCATAAAAATGATTGAGTTTATTAAGTTGTTAAATGTTTCCAATATATATTTCCTAATATAATTTAGAGAATATCGATAGACCAAGGTGAATTTTACGTTGTTTTGATTTTAATTATTGAGAAATGAAAGCATATATTCTAATGAAAGGCCTTTCTAACAGCATGTTTCTATATCATAATCTTTCGTATTGTAGAAGTCAACGAATTCAGATGTGAAACATCGAACTCAAAGATAATTTAAAATTAGAGTTTTTACCAAAAACTATAATCTTTTCCATACGTAGTTCGGTTACATGAGAGTAAACATTTATACCAAATGACAGAGAAATTTATTAAACATCACTACATCTGTATTTCAGTTAACAATAGTTCTAGTACCTCTGGTTTAGTTGATCATCCAGAAAAGGTGAGAAGAATGTTGATAAATAAATATAAACAACATGAAACAACTGAATAGAAACTTTAAATAATACCCACTCTGGACCATCTTGCGTTAATCATAATTTGAAAATTTGAAAAATCTCTAGTGTAAACATTGTTATGTAGCCACATTTATTGAAATAAATAAATATTAAAAATATTTCTTTGTTAGTTCTACATGTAGTGTCACCTATATTAAACTACTATCGGCCCTAGTTCTGGAACCACTGATTTAATCAGTGTAATATATATGTATATACATCTTGTTTGTTTGTTTTGAATTTCGCACAAAGCTTCTCGAGGGCTATCTGCGCTAGCCGTCCCTAATTTAGCAGTGTAAGACTAGAGGGAAGGCAGCTAGTCATCACCACCCACTGCCAACTCTTGGGATATTCTTTTACCAACGAATAGTAGGATTGACCGTTACTTTATAAATCCCTCACGGCTGAAGGGGCGAGCATGTTTGGAGCGACGGGGATGCGAACTCGCGACCCTCAGATTGCGAGTCGCACGCCTATATATCTTCTAAAAAGCACTTAATTAATGTTTCTTAACGTATATAAATTTTACTTTAATAGGCTTGATAAACATTATATTTATATCTGTATAACGTATTATGGTTGATAGATATAAGGAAGTGATCAGAATTAGAAAATAGTAAATAAATATCAAATTACGATATAATAAAGGTACAGTGAAAACTTTGATAAATAATGAATCAAATAAATTTTATTTTTAGTTAAGCAGAACGCTATAAAATGGGCTATTTGTGCTGTGCCAACCTCAGGTATTGAAGACTAGTTTCTAACGTATACGACTTCAGAAATGTCTCTGTGCCAGTATAAACAAATATTCCACAAAACTTTGCATATAACTGTCTTTGCAGAGTTAAATATCAGTGGGATGCTTTGAAAAATCCGCATTTTAAGTCAAAATTAACCATTGAAGTACGGTAAAGTGATCAACGTGGTGCTATCTATTTGTCATGTTATGTGTCTAAAAACTATATATTATTTTATTGATTTATTAATATATATAATTTACATTATTTCGCTTCACAATAAAGAATAGAATTATACCGCGAAATAATATCGATACACTAACGTTGTAGTCGTTAATTATATGGTTCTCGAAGCTGTTTTGTTTAACAATAAAGTAGCTAATTTGTTACATGAGCCGTTTCTGACTCAGTAGTATTTGTGATGATTTATAACACTAAAATGGAGTTATAAGAATGTGTATATTTGTTATTAATAAATTTCTGATTTGAAATGGTTTATAAGCCACTAGATGGCGACAAAATATTCTGACATTTAAGATTGATGAAACTGTCCCAAAGTGAAAGGAGACATTTGGCATAAAAGTGAAGAATATAAAATTAAACAAGTGAGATAACTAGATCAATATAAGTTTTGTGACCACAAAACAAGCTTAGGATATTTATTATAGATCAGCTTTCTTCCACTGAAGTGACATTCGTGTTAATTATAGGTGGATATTTATATCTGTACTGTCATCGTTTCTCTGAATGATGTTAGTATCCATTAGGCATAACAGATACTCCACTCTTCCAGTCTTGTATGATGTACAGCTAAACGTATCATTGGTATAGGCTGCAGAATGTAAACAATGAAGAAGATAACACTGATTTGTAAATGAGTGTAGTTATATCACAATGTGATGTTGTGTGGGCAGCTGGTTAAATCTCAGCATCCTTCAAGCTCAACATGGTGGAATTACCTCAGCACCACTCTCAATCTTTGATGGAGTCACAGAAGCTGGATAGATAAACACTAGGGTGAGACAAGGCTTTTTCTCTGTATAAATTATATGAAAAATCAGTTATGCAGCTTTCCTTTTTAGTTTCTACTACGTCACTTGACAATATGAACCTGTCTGCAACATACATTATGTTACTCTTACTTTAAAGTCAAGGTAGGGAGTATAGTAGGTTACTTAAACCATATTTAAATTGGAATACTAACAGATTGTGATATAAAAGGTACCATGTTAGGTATATCAGTTGCAGTTTGAAATTATTTCCAAAGTAAATGGATGGAATAGCTGAAAGCAACATATATATCGCTATATATTGAAACGACTAAATTTAACAACATCAAGCGTTGTGAAAAATCAAAATAATGAATATTTATCAATTCTCCAGTCAGTTTTAAGTCACTAATGTATGCACCACTCAGTTATCTTTCTAGCTGGCATGTGTTCGACCAACAGCACAACTATTTTGTGCTATTTCAATTATTATTATAAGTGAATTAGATTAATAGTCCCGCCAAGAAAACAAACAAACAAAACACATGATATTGTATTACACAGTTTGTAACTGCTGTTTCTAAATTATGCACGTACAATAATAATATTCACCTCAACAACACGAGAGCACAGTTTTACTGACATTCGACACACGTTTACCGTTACCATACAGGGTGACACTCAGCTCAGAACCAGCTTAGGTGTTATGTTTATGAATTTTGCTTTTTATTAACACAGAATAGTGTTGGTTATGTCGATTAGAGTAAGGTTAGGGAAAAATATTTCACTACAGTTATCTTTCGTAAATCAAAAACCACAGTAAAGTGAACAAACTGACAGACTTCAGACTTGTCAGACTTCAGACAGTTTGTTCCGTTTACTGTGGTTCTGTTTTCAATATTTGCTACAACGATAATATGTTATTATAATAAGTACAGTATTGTTATATTTTGTGATATACAGTTATCAATCCAGAATTTTATTAACAAAATTTTGATAACGTATTGTCGTGCCTAGGGTTGAGAATAGGAGACGATACAAACGTTTGAGTTTAAAGGACAAAAAATTAATCATTTGCTAAGTTTAAATATTTTATTTTTAGTTTGTTTTAAATTATGGACAATGATTTTTCAACCCTACATATGTATTGGCCAATTACTTACGGATAGCATTTCTTGTTTTACATTGTCTGTTATTTAAATTCGAAACATACAAAATTATTACTGTAATTCATTTGACAAGCATCTGTAATATCTGGTAACTTATTTTGATAACACAGAACTTTGATAATATTAAATCCGTTAATACTGGGGCATTAAAATCAGAATAGAACAGTTTGAGTTCTTGTTTCTCGTTATGATAATAACTTATTATGCTTGGTAGATCACGTGGTGTAGAAGAAATTAACGTACTTTTAAAAACGTTTTTATGAAGTTAACTTTATATCCTGAATGACATTTTACAAAGTAAATATACTCTTCAAAACAAGAAACGAAAAAGGGATATTTTTGTTATTTTAAAGAGAAATATATGTAATAACGTTACAAGCTCAGAGTATGTGATGTTACACGTCTTAAGGCACTGATTGTCAGACCAAAATTACAATAAAAGTTGTGCACTTTGAAAACGAAAAAAACATCGAATTTTCGCCAAAACACATTCTTGTCCAATAAATTTGTTTGAGAGATCTGCATGTTCTGCAAGCGCAACATGTGCAAAATCCCTATAAAAGTGACGGGTTCCCGGTTTCCATAGCTCAGTGTTAAGCCATCGACACGCAATACAGTTAAGCCAAGATTGACTGAAGCAGAACGCAACAATGCCATTGGTCGCTTGAAAGCAGGCGAATCTCGATCAGATGTTGCCAGAGCTGTGAATGTCCACCCAAGCACCATCACAAGGCTATGGAATCGTTACCAACAACATGGATCAACTCGTGACCGTCCACGATCTGGCATACCACGTGTGACCACGCCCGCACAAGATCGCTACATTGGGTTACGTTACCTTCGTGATAGGACCACCACTGCGACGTCTACTGCCTCAACTATACCAGGGCTGCGTAGGATTTACGAACAGACCGTACGCAACCGTCTACGAGTTTCTTAGGCCACATGTGCAAACCATCATGGTGAACGTCAACGACGTTTTTCAACATGACAACGCCCGTCCTCACACAGTCCGACTCACCACTGTCTTCTTGAGACACCACAACATCAACGTTTTGCCCTGGCCTTCCAGATCACCAGATTTAAACCCCATCAAACATCTTTGGGACAAGTTGGACCGACGTCTGCGACGGCGACAACAAAAACCGCAGACTCTACCTCAGCTTGCAGCAGCTTTGCAGGCTAAGTGGACAACCATTCCACGGGATTTGATTCGTCATCTCATCGCTTCCATGGGCAGGAGATGACAAGCAGTTATTGATGCTCACAAGGGGCATACTCGTCATTGACGTTGAGTGACGTTAAACTTCAACTAGTGAGCATGGACATCGCCTTTGCAGACGTTGGATGTTCAGCAGTGAATGTGCAAAGTTTCATACATGTCATACAGAACTACCCGAAATAAACTTGTTAACTTGTCTCAAATTTTGGCTTTTGCGTTTCTTTTTTCGAAGAGTATATATTATCTTTTAAAATATCTGAAATATTCTCTTCACTTAGTTCACTTGTCCCCCACACCTATAAAAATAGTTTTTATAAGCTTTTGTGTAACTCCTTGTCAAACAGATACACCAAATATACAGAATCACCCTAAGCAGTAACGTTTAAAAAGAATGTCTGAAGGTTTGGACACGAGATTTTCTATCAGTGAAAATATGTTTACTCTCCAATAACATTCTAAAGTTTATAACATGTTTTATTAAATCTTTCAGCCAGTCGTTTTCTAGTACATCTTTCTGATGTCCTGTTTCACCAACGTTCCTGGTATTCAATAATATTATAAAAGTCTCGTGCTACCAGTCAATTCATAATTCTAAAATTTGTGATGCTTTTCTTTAATTTTATTTCTGATATCCTGTGTTAGCCAACCTGGTGTGTTACTTGCAGCTGTACTTATCTTTCTATAAATAAAATATATATACACGATTTAAGGAATGTAAGGTATGTTGAGCTAAAGATGGCAAGGTAAGTCCATCTGGTTGCTCTCTTTCAACACAGCAGTTCTAGAATAGAAATGGTTGTGCCTGAACTGTAGAGGTTTTAAAGACAACAAACTTCTATTAACATGCGATATGGCTTTTCGTTTTAACACGTTGTATTGCACTTAGAATAAAACATAGAAACAAGTCCAATAAACAAGATATTTTTTAAAAGTTATTTTCGTTTCAAACACACGTATTTAATTACCACAATCTGTTTAAACAAGTAACGTATCATCATCAGCTGTTAACTTTCTTTGACGCCATAAAAATGACTGAGTTTAATATTTATATGGAAAACGTTGATAGTCCACAGTGAATTATAGTTTATTTTATTTTTAATTATTGATAAATGAAAGTGTATATTCTGAGAAAAACATTTCTAACAGCATCATTGTATATCATAATCTAACGTGTTATACTAATCAACAAATTCTGACATCAATAACTAATAGTAAAGGTCCAAGTCATAGTTTTATTTTATGGTACTTTTGCGAACCAGTCTGAAAATTAATTACCAAGTAAAAGGGTTAACAGAAGTCTTTATTTGTATGTGCTTATGGTATAGTAATAATCATAAAAAAATATTTTTTAGGTGCTAATTAAACTTAAATCACCCAGTGAGGTGAAGAGAAACTAAAGCTTGTAACCTAAATTCCTGCCCAGAACAAACTGGGATCATTCCTTCCAAGTGACACCCGAATGTTATTGATATTTATGTATTTGGAAAAATTATTTATAACTGGACATTAGGGTCATTCGTGTAAAAATTTTTTTCTATAATAAATATATGTATATTTCTCATTTTGACAGATAATTAACAAAATTAAAGATAAGCACGAGAAATTTAAAAAGTTTAAATTCACTAATATTATATAAAATATAAATATAATATAATATTATATAAAACTTAAAGGTTTAAGGAATGTGGCGAAACAGGGAATTAGAACCCCCAAAAGAATGTATAAAAATACATTTACACATTAAACACTTAAACATTAACAGTAAGGATTTTTATGCGAAACAAAATGTTAGAATCGGGACTTACTCCTTGTGGAATGATGAAGAAAGGCTTATAATTGATGATTATAAAATGCTTTTTCTTCCTTAGTTTTATTTAATTAAGGCTTAATGAGTATTAGTCATCTTTAAGAATTGATAGCATGAACAAGATAACTGCATATATTCTGAAGCTGTTAAATAAATTTGGGAACTTTAAAGAATGATAAGGCTACTCAGCCAGATAATATTTCTCTGGGTGTTTTAAATTACACCAAGGATTGGATATGTGAGCTATTTGTCTCCGTTTTTGGTAAGCCGTTGAAAAGTGGAGAAGCACCACCAGATTGGAAATTAGGTAATGTCGCTTCTATCTTCGAGAAAGAAAATATAAGTTGTGTAAATAATTATAGGCTTATTATATTAGTTGTTAGTTGTGTGAAAGTCGTTGGAATATCTTATAAAAGAAAAACTTTTTAAAGTCATTTAACAATATTTAGAATATTATCGGATAGACAACATAATCTCTCTATGGGAAAATCTTACCTTCACCTTTCTGTCACATTTTGAAAATGTGTCTGTATATGTAGATGAGGGTAAGGATGTATATTTGTTTTTTTATTAGTAGATTTTGAGAGCTTGTAAAAGGATGGGAGTGAAAAGGAGAAATTTGGTGATGATGGTGTGTGCGTTGGCTTATTGTTGAAATTTGTTGTTTAGAAAATTGCTTGTAATCTTCGTTAGATAGCTCATTCATAAATAAATATACATGTAGTGTTACGTACATTGGCAAAACAAATCTCCATTTAAATACTAGAGTTTGTGATCACTTAGGAGTATCTAACAGAACTAATATTTTACTACTTAAACCAAGCCATTCATTCAGTCATGCACTTTTTGAAATTACAGGTCATAATGTTTTATTTAACTATTTCTCTGACATAGGCACAGTATCTTCAGAACTTGAACTCTATATTAAATAAAGTCCCGTCATTAGTAAAAAACAGCCCAACCAGCTCTTTAGACCAAAGTTATGTAAGTCAGCTGCTGAGTAATATATATATATATATATATACATCCACTAACAGTTTTTCTAATAATTAAATGAACTAATTATTATGTTACCTTATAATTGTAGTAATGATCGCCTTTCTAACACAATTTTCAGATATTCCTGATGATGGAACAAGTTATTCCAAAACGTTAAAACTTATAAATAAAATCTTGAAGGTTTTGTTACCCGTCTTCATCTTCACTACTTTGTTATGTTATTAAGAGAAACATTCGATTTAAGATGTATTTTTTAAAATTTATAATACGTTGAATTAGAAGATGGGACAGTCGAGTTGTACCAATAGATCCCTTATTATCCCTAAATATTATATTTTTTTATTTTATATGAAAGGAAAGTTCCTCTTAACGGCAACTATTTAAACTTTATATTTAATCGATATTTAACATTTCCCACACATGGTTCTAAAGGCTTTGGATAAACCTTGCTGTTCATCATATATATTCATCAATTCACTTTTCATGTGACCTAGATCTTCATATGCTAACTGTAAACTTGACCATAAGTTGTTGAAATAAAGATAGATGGCACTTTGTCAGGTTTCGAATTCCTTTACCCTTCTACTATGAATAGACGACTCTTCACTGTGGTGTTTTTTAAATTGGTTTTCAGAATCAGTTTAAGTGTCAGATATAATATCAATATACATTTACCATCCAGAAGGTGAACTATATGTATTTTATGTTTCTCTTAAATACAAAATATTCACATCGAAAACTTTATACGCAACATAAACATTATTGTTTTCCAATGATAGAATATGAACAATATTTAGAGAGTGAAGTGAAACTATTACAATATTTAAATGATTACCGAATCTTCAGCTTGGAACATTCCACTTGGTACCCGGATGTGAAAACCACTACACTGTATTTAAGTGTAAACCTAGAATCATATTTCATTTTTGCAATTTTGTTTCTTTATTAGTTTTTGTGTTTTAAATGAGCATAAAGCTACATCATGATATTTTTGTACTCGGCCCACAACAGGTATTGAAACCGTGTTTTTAGTATTAAAAGCCTTTCGATTTTGCAAAGATTCAAAACTGGGTATTATTGAAATTATGTTTACGCTGCTAGTGCATAGTTTGCAATCTGTATGTTATTAATACCATACTTAATCTAAAAAATTAAAACAATGTTATTGAAAACATGTCTGATCTCTAAACAGTTTAAAATTGATAATTATATTATATAACATTTTATATTTGCGATTGGTCTGTTTTATAAGTTTATTATTATAGTATAAGCATATCACTTGGTACCTGTTTTAAACCAAGGTTCTGTATTTTAATTAATAATTTCAAACCAAAATAAAGTTAAATATACAAATAGAACTAAAAAGGTTACGTACAAATTCATGATTATTGTAATAGACTGATAAGATGAACGTAACTCACACCACAAGATATACAAAGTTCATAAATGTTAAAATGCATTTATCTGTTAATAATGTCATTGGCCGTAATTCCTAAAGCATCTACAGATCTTCGTCCAGTATAGGATATTTAACATAGGTCTAAACCAATATACCAAGTTAAAATTTCAAAATCATTTCCATAATTATAAAGTTGATAAGAACCACTTTAAAAATTATTTTAAACGGTATTCTACTGAATATTGGAAAAATCAACTAACTATGAAGAAAGATGGAGTGTTTCATTACATAAGTAGTTTGATCAACTGTATTTGTCACTCAGTTTTCACAAGATTTATCCTTTAAATTAAGTTCTGCTTCTTAATATTTCACATATTTTAAAAGATGATTTACTTACCTTGAAAAATGTCATTCTGGATAAAAGATAATTTCGTAAAATATTTTGAAAGGTTTTTAAAAGAACATTAATTTCTTCTACACCACGTGATCTACCAGGTCTAATAGGTTATTATCATAAGGAGAAACAGGAACGAAAGCTCTCTATTCTGTTTTTGAAGTCCTAATATTAACGAACTTGATCATATGAAAGTCCTGTGATATCTAAATAAGTTACAAAATGTTATGATTGTTATTTAATGTGAAAGCTTGTCAAGTGGAGTACAGAGAAAAGTAATAATTTTATATGTTTTGAAATTAAACAACGGACAATGAAAAAGAAGAACTGTTTTGTTTTGTTTTGGATTTAGCGCAAAGCTACTCGAGGGCTATCTGTGCTAGTCGTCCCTAATTTAGCAGTGTAAGACTAGAGGGAAGAAAGCTAGTCATCATCACCCATCGCATACTCTTGGGGTACTCTTTTACCAACGAATAGTGGAATTGAACGTCACATAATAATGTCCACACGGCTGAAAAGGCGAGCATGTTTGGTGCGACGAGGATTCGAATCCGCAACGCTCGGATTACGAGTCGAGTACCTAAACCACCTGGCCATGATCGGGCCTGAGAAATGTTATCCGTTGACAACAGGATTGTCATCATTATCTATAATTTGAAACAAAGTGACAATAAAATATGTCAACTTAGCTAATAATTAATTTTTGTCATTTAAACTGAAACGTTTCTATCTTATTATACTCTAAACCTTTACCACAACAAGACGTTATCAAAATTCTGATAATAAAATTCTGAATTGATATATCGCAAAGGATAATACTACTAATAACAACATATTATCGTTGTAACAAATATCGAAAAATAGAACCACAGTAAACAGAACAAACTGTTCGAAGTCTGATATTAGATAAACTAGTATAATGACCAATATTTTTGGTTGTGTTTCTGTTGTTGTTTTCTTTCTCACTGAAAATGACGCACAACTGTGTCGAAACAAGTTTCTCCGATAGAAAGCTTTTGACAGTTCGTTATTTTTAGTGTGGTTTTTAATTGACGAAAGATAAACTGTAGTGAAAATCTTTTTTTCTCTAACTTTATCCCAATCGACTATTACCTTTCACGAACAATAAAGGAAAGTCAAAATAAGTATATTAATGAAATCTGAACCAGACGTTACATTATATCTTGTGAAAAATTATCCCTTGAAATAGTTAGAAAGAAAAAAATAATGTACTTTTCTACTACATAGGTAAAATCTCTAATAGATTAAAATTAATATTAATATAATAATTAATAAGAAATATTATAATAATTTTATCAGTAATATTACTTATACACCATTGATTTAAGTCTTTAAGTTTAGGAATATTGATGAGATCAAGTCAAATCATATTCTCAATCAATATTTCTAAAGAGATTTCTTGATTCCTACACACATTTAACAACCTCAATGTCAACGAGAGATATGACATTTTATATTCATCGTTAAGTAATAATACAGATACGATTGTAAGTGTTGAAGTGTAGAACGTTTATGAAATAGTGTTCAATGCTTGATTAGGTTTGATATTTAGCTACATGTTCATATAAAAGAAAATGTAATATTAGATTTGATTTTCATTTTTAACATGTCACGTATGATATTACTATTGTACACATTAATCCATTGTTGATTTATAAAAATATTAAGGTATTAAAACTAGAATTACACGAGGTTTTTTCTCTGTTTCAAATAAGGTCAGATATCCGTTATAAAACCTCCCTTTGGAGTTTTTAGTAAGTCAGTTGACAACGGGAATCTTTCTCGAGAGTAACTTATGTGACTCCCACTTTCATAAAGCCAATTTAGAGAGTATAACAGTCTACTTGAAAAATATTTAATTTAGAGATACTAACAGCATATGTGGCAAAAGGTTCCAGGAAAGACATATCGAGCCCAATCTGAAACAATTTCCACAAGGAATGAATAGAACAATGAAAAAAACACATTTATATTGTTAATTGTTAAAAGTACTAAATGTAACAATATCCATCAAGTTCTAACATATTATCTAACAATCATAAAACATTAGTGACTGTCTTATCAAATATATTTTTAGGAGTTTATAATACCAATTATAGAAGCAGACTGAGGAAATACAATGAGACTTTAGACAAATTCATCAAAGATGTTATATAATATTCTCTATGGTTTTATTTACATTGAAGATGTAGTATGATATTCTTTATGGTTTTATTTAAATTAAAGATGTAGTATGATATTCTCTATGGCTTTATTTACATTGAAGATGTGGTATGATATTGTCTATGGTTTTATTTACATTGAAGATGTAGTATGATATTCTTTATGGTTTAATTTACATTAAAGATGTAGTATGATATTCTCTATGGTTTTATGTAAATTCTTCACGTTAAGTTATAAACATTATCATCACTCATTAAAGTGTCTGTAAAATAAACTTTATGATGTTCTAATGTAAACTCTGTACTGATAGGTTTGTTGTTAAAATGTTAAAGAAATTACGAAGCTTCAAAGTTCTCAAAGATAACAAACGTGTTATCACCATATCTTAGAGTAAAGAGGCTGAAAATAGTTTTCTATTCACTGTATTTTTACAAACACAACATGAAATTGTCAAAAATGTCCATAAGCTAGAACCCATGTAGACACTATAGATCTTATGACGTAATTCGTCATCTGAAGAAAGTGGGACTCTTTAACTTCAATGTTCATTAATTTCAAAGAAAGTCGTTTTAAGATGGCAACATTATTGAAAATCAAAATGGCGCCAATTTTATGGTATCTTCCTAAAGTATATATATAGACATTGATTGAACATCAAAACTTTCTAAGTACACATTACATTATCCAGCGTCAGGGATAAACTTTAGGGCAAAACATGTTTAAAATGGTGCCGTTGTTGAGAGTCATAACGACGACACGACAGTAAAATGTGGCCTATTGTGACCTGAGTGTTTACATAGAATACACATTGGCGCATCAGTCCCAGATAAAAGAACTATGAGTTAAAAACTGTGACAAATGCGTTGTCTAGTTAAGACAACTTCCTCTTTCTGATCGTTACGGAAACAAGACGGTCAAAATCCAATAGAGGGTTCTATTTGGAAAAGATTGTTTTCACGTTTTCCATTTCCAACTGACACGGAGCCGAGGCTTGAACACAGGACCATAGTTCATGTATGGAACAAGAACAGCATTGATAGCGACAGAGCAGACACATTTAGCTGCGGTGTTGACAAGCTATTTTCCGCCAATACTAACGTGGCCTGGTATCCAGAACTGAATAGAAGTAGATGTTAAAGAGAAATGGGCCAGTCGGTTTTGAATATCGGCAAGAACAGGGTATGAACTAAAGTGAAGCGACTCCAGGACAAGTAGAGAACTAAGCGAGTCAGTATGAAAAGTACAATTTGAGTACTGCTTAGATTCTAGATGATCCAAGGCAAGAGAAATAGCGTACAGTTTAGCAGCGAACACAGAAGTTGTATAGGGTATTCTGCATGGAAATATCGAACCCCAACAAACCATGGCAGAACCCACGTAGTCACCTTATTTTGACTCATCTGTACAAAGAGGAAGGGAAGGATGGTTCGAAAGATGTTCAGCAGATAACAGACAGTATTTCCAATCTAGAGTGTCTGCTTTTCTCAGATAATTTAAAGATAGGTCATATTTGGGGACTGTTAGAAGCCATGGTGAGAAGTGCTGACCAGTGAATACAACAATGTTATCCAACGACAGACCCAATTCATCCAAATGTGCCTGAATACGAAGACCAAAATGGCAGATCGTCTTTTCTGGAAAAGCATGACCCACTGAAGAAGAAAAACACAACCCCAGGTGAGATGCTGTGGTAAGGAACAAAGTTTCGAAGCATACACTAAAACAGTTGCAAACGGCGGAGGCGGAGAGAAGGTTCATGAGACTCTATATACGAGCTCTGAACTGGGGAGTGCGGAAAGCCCCTGATGATGAATGGGGTCCAGCATCTTAAAAGTCGAGGTCTTGGCAGAGACCTAAACCAGTGACTTGTGGTCTAGTTTCGATCGAATAAGAACATGATATATCTTTAGCATAGAACGTCGATCCGCTACCCAAGTGGTGTAAGAGAGGACAATAAGGATGTTCAGAGCTCTTGTACATTTGACTCGTAGCTGCTTGGTATGTGGTATAAACGTTTGCTTACAGTCAAAGATAAGCTCCAAGTACTTTGTCTCAGGGACCACGTGTAACACAACGTCACAGATACGGAGTTCAGGATCTAAGTGAATACCCCGTTGGCAGCAAAAGTGTATGCAAACGGTTTTAGAGAGAAAGAAGTATCAACCATTTGCTGTGGAGAACATCCAACACTGGTACTTGGTTGACCCTAGCCCAAGTGGACCAGCCGAGTGACCGCGGGGAGAGCACCTCAAGGCTGCCAATCTACAGGAATTCAAGGCCAAAGTGGTGTCTTAAGGTTGGACCCCTTAATCACCAGGATCCTGTCTTCCCTATTCAGGGGTCGCCACGCAAACCCAGAGGAGGTAAACTAAAAGAAGCAGAACTTTCTATGGGAAGTTTCCTCACCATGTACAGGAATCCACATCTAGAGGTTGCCCTAAAGACAAAATACAATAGGATCATTATTTGTTGCGTATTTTAAAGCACGCTGTGTTCTATTGGTGAATTAGAAAAATTTATTCCCCCCAATTTTTTATTTTACTCAATTTAGGTACTAAACTCTCATTTTATGAGAAGCCAAAATAATGAATACATTTCAATTCTCCATTAAATTGTAACTCACTATTGTAGACACCACACAGTTGCATTTCTTGCTGGCATTTTCCGACCTACAGCACAACTGTTTCTGCTACTTCAGGTACAGTTATCATTTATTTAGATTAACAGTCCCGTTCAGCTCTTTATTGTACTTTAAAATAATTCGTGTTATTAAATCACTGGAGAGTTGTTTCCTATTCGCCATGATGACCAAACAGATAATGACAAAAACGGCGCTAAATTGCCAAAATTACATTTATTGCTGGCTAAATTCCAACAATTATGAACCCAGTGTCTAGTTGTAAAATAGTATAATGTAGTTTATTCGTCAAACTAAACATAATATTTACGGGAACATCAGTTTTCTCATACGTTGTGAAATGTACGAACGCTTTCTGCTCCTCCGATTTTTGGTTATTTGTTTATAAACAGTTTATTTGTCGTTTAATTTACATAAAAATTTATGTTGATGTGGGTTAGTATGATATTTATAATATACTATACGTCTATTAGCCTAATTTTGATACTTTTTAAGTTATGAGTAAAAAAAACCACTCGGGACGCAGGGGTACGAACAGTTTCTGTCGTAACAGTCGGTGACACTACACGTATAACTAACAAAGAAATATTTTCAATATTTATTTATTTCAATAAATGTGGCTACATAACAATGTTTATGCTAGAGATGTTTCAAAATCCCAAACTATGATAAACGCATGATAGTCCAGAGTGACTATTATTTAAATTTTCTATTCAGTTGTTACATGTTGTATATATTTATTTATCAACACTCTTTTCACCTACCCTGGATATTCAAGGAAACCAGAGGTACTTGAACTAATGATAACTGAAGGACTGATGTAATAGAAGTAGTGACGTTTATGCAGTATTAAAGTGTTCATTATACCTATAAATATCACACCAGCATCCTTCCAATAATTCTCTTTTGTTCAACAGTTTTCAGTTACTTTAGTACATTTAACCTAAGTTTAGTCTTTACCAAAATTTGAAACTGACGTCATAGAAATAAAGAAAACCTTTATATCTGATTAAAGATTGTAACCTTTCAAATCTCGCCCAATTTTCTTGATCTAATCAATTGTGTAAAATAATTTGCGCTTGTTCTGCATTTGCAATGTTTGAAGATTTTCAATAATTTGAAAACACAATTAACTTCTATTTTAAATTTATTGTTCGGGGTATCCAGAAATGATTTACTGCTATTAAGAAATTTATTAGCGTACTTTTCCTAATGTTACTTATCTGGGTTAAGGTAAGTATGACTAGTGCTGAACACTAGTGTCATTAATCCTCTTTAGTTACTTTTGTGTAACTCAAACAGCGTTGTTCTTCAGAATGATTTCTATAATTCCATCTATTGCGTCATTAGAATGATGTAGATGGACCACTGATCTTAGATATATCAAAATGAGCTCTTAAAATATTACAATAACGACATTTTTCATGCATTACAGAGTTTTTATCAACCATGTGCTCTTTCAAAATATGTTTACCTTTTTTTGCTTCATATAAAACTAAACTAATATTTAATGGTCCTCTTATGATCTCTACACCTTATAATATTTATATGTTTAAATGTTATTGCTCCACAAAGAACTGCACAGAAACAAAAAATATACACAATAAAAGTTATTTGACTTTTAATCGTATCAGACGACTATCGTAATTGTGTTTCAAATATAAATTTATTATATTGAATCAGTTTAGACTTTATATAATAACGAAAAATTAGCTGTTGTAGTGAGGAATATATAAATATTTTTTTCAGGCGATTTTTTACGAAACACACTAATGTACTCTTACAAATAATTTTTCGAACTAAATAGATATTAATAATATCTGATAAGTTAAAATGGTGTTTACTTGAAATCAAACAAAGGACTTTTAGTGTGTTACGTGGACGTTATGATCTTAATTTTATGGTAGAACTGAGGTCAGAAACTGCAGTTTCTGGTTTCCTAACTTCGTGATGTAAGTTTAATTAGCACCTAAATAAAATAATTTTTTATGAATATCACTACACCATATGATCATACAAAAATTAATTATGTTAAGCCTTTTACTTGGTAATTAATTATTCGGCTAAGTTACAAAAGACCATTAAATAAAAGTTTGAGTTGTACCTTTTGTGTTAGTTATTCAATATTGAAACTAACTGTCGTTTCTATATCACATAATAATATTCTATGAAAACCGTACTGGATAGTGGAAAACAATGATTTAAAACTTAAGGAATATTAGAACAAAACTGTTCTCCAGTAAATGGTATAATTACAGGCAAAACTAAGTCAGTAAGAGGCCAAAACATTACAAAATGTAAAGAAAATCAGTTAAATTACAATATCTAAGATATAAAAACATTGAATTTATATAGAATCTGTATCAGTTTCTGCGATGTTAGCAGTTTTTGTAAAAAGGTATATATGGTTTCACAGTCAAGGATACAGATGGCAACACGCACGCAGGATTGGTGACAGTTTCAAGTACGTGGAAATACTCTCGCATATCCCAGTTGAGAGAAACATTTTTCTTAGCCGTGAGGTAAAATTCAGATTTCGCAGTTATATGGCATAAATATTTATTATTATGTTTCCGAACTACGCAAAGAAGAGGTTATAGTTTTAGGTAAAGATTCTAAAACAACAAACTAAACACGTAGTCATGTATAACACAATCATCGGAGAACCAGAAGTCGAACTCAAGGTGCTACACACCGTCACCTGTGATACGTTTAACATCTATCGATAGTAACACACTTAAATCAAGACATCAATATTATGTAAATCTGTTTCTCGTGAACAACATTACGAATGTTGGTAATCAAAAACTTTGAAACAGTCAAACAATGAAGAAATAAATAACGTCAACATATTCGGAACTAATACACTTTCCTTTATGTTGTTAAGAGAACACCCAGAAAAATTAAAACAGTGCCAAAATGCTACATCAGGAGGCGATAGTATTCAAGATGAAAATATCGAATAAAAAGGCTGTAATTATGTTTAGAGTTTGAGTAACGGACATTGGTCCATCATTTTTCACTTGTAAGGCTATTGTGGTGAGGAGTTGATTCAGTGTCATAAAGATACAAGAACTCACAACAAGAGCACTGCTTTTACCACAAGGTGATAAATGAGTTTTTTCGAACAAGAATAATAGAAAAGTTCATACAACAAAGCTAAAGGCTGACATCATGGCAGCCACAACTTAAGGTGGTGTTTTTTGAAGTTTACGAGCCATTGTATAGCAACAAGATTTCAATAGACACGCAACAAAAATAGTTCCTTTCCGTCGATTATCTACGTCATGAATATCTTGAAACGTTCCTACGATAAACGTTGGTTTGATAGTTAAAATAATGCCCGTCATCATCAGCATTAAGAAGAATACATTGTAAGCCCCACAAGGTTCTCTCAAAACCAAGTAAGCAAGCAAACTAATGAACACTGGAGAAGAGGAATAGATTGTGGAATTATCCGCAATAATTCCAATTCCAGGAATATTCTTGAACTTTATAAAACTAAATGTCTTGTCCGAAGCTTTCATGTCCACAGATAAATGTCGAGAAAGAAATTGCGAACAAAAGTTCACAATTTGTCAAATCTTTTTTGTAATAAATTATTTTGTAATAAATAAAATTTAAAATGACTTCTTTAGAGATTGACCCAAATTCCTTTCTATAAACAAGTGTAATATGATCTTCAGTGTGTGATAATGAAGTTCAGTGTGATAATTTAATCATATCATGTATTACTTTTCTATATATATGTATTTTAAACAAATATTTTTTTATTTGTATCAATAGCTTCTGACCAAGATAAAGGTAACTTATAAAGACAGAAGTAAAAACGTAACGTACAATTTAGCCAAGGTAATTATTATAACACTCTTTTCAGATGAACGTCATGGCATATGTTAAACACAAGATATTTTAATATTCATAAAAGATAAAACGATTTATTCATTAATGATTTGGTTGGCAGTTATTGCAAAATATGTTTACAGAGGTTTGTCTACTTTAGGATATTTAACATACTTCTAAACCCATATAACAAGTTAACAATGAAACATGATCTATATAATTACAAAGTGTGATAACATTAGTTTTAAGACCTACATTAATATTATTATAAATGGTATGGTAGCTAATGTTTTAAAATTAACTAAATTTAAATAAAAATGGAGTGTGTCATTACGTAAGTAGCTTGAACATCTTTCTTTGTTCCTTTGTTTTGACAGGGTTGCTCCTTTAAATTAAATATTACTGGTTTCAGAGATGAGGTATAACTCTCTAAATGAATTAAATTATGAAGATAATATTTCAAATATTATAAGAGAAATTTATTTATTTTGGAAATTTTCATTCAGTATAAAAACTAATTTCATGAAACAATTATAAAGGTTTTTAAAACCACAGTAGTTTCTTAGACACCACATGATCTACTAAGCTAAATAAGTTTCATCCATAACGTGAAACAAGAACAAAAACTGTCCATTTTGCTTTTAAGGTCCCAGTATTAACGAACATAATAATATGACAGTTCTGTAGAAATAAGTTACCAGATGATTCATTTAAGGTAGGATCTTGTCACGTGAATCACAGTGAAATATAATCATTTCATACTTTTTGATATTAAAAAACGGACAGTAAAAAACAAGGTAATGTTATCGGTGATAATGTCGCCATTACAGGTAGGATGCTGTAAAAGTATTGTTTATAATGTGACAGAAACTATTAATAACATTTACAAACTAAGTTAATAGTGATTTTTTTTTCATTTAAACAGAAACATTCATACATTCTCCTACTCTAAACCCTAACCACGAGAGTATGTTACAAAATGGAATAAGAAAATTATCGATTGATAACTGTAGATCACAAAAGATAATAATGAAAGAAAACAACTGACCAACTTCCTAACCGTCTGTGTCTTTAAAGGAATTCCAATATGAGGGGTCACGTAGTCGTTTGTTGAACAGTTTTTTTTTCTCACGAAACATAATGTTAAAATGAAGAGGGCGCTTGAATAGGTCGAAACTAGTTTCTTAGATATGAAACTTTTGACACTTCGATCCGTTCAGTATTGTTTAATTCATTTATGACAGACAGGCTGTAGTGAAATTGTTTATATTTACCTGTCTTTCTTAACTAAGAAATGAAAAAATATAAAGTTATATGACACCAGGAGAGTTAAACCTATGAATAAAAATAAAAATATATCAACTAACTTGGTTAAGAGCTGGTGTCGCACACTTCGGTAGCTTCAAACATAAGTCGAATGTAAATGTGGAACTGTGTTCCACCAAACTCATGTTGCTCAGATGAAGATTATCATTATACGTGTATAACTTTGAAACAGCAGTTGCAAGCTGTGCAATTTACTGCTATGTTTTAGTGCTGAACGGGACTGTTAATCTAAATAAATGATAACTGTACCTGAAGTAGCAAAAACAGTTGTGTTGTAGGTCGGGATAAGATTTTCTAATTTACCAATAGAACACAGCGTTCTGTAAAATACGCAGCAAATAATGATCCTATTGTATTTTGTATTTTTGGCAACCTCTAGATGTGGATTCCTGTACGTGGTGAGGAAACTTCCCATAGAAAGTTCTGCTTCCTTTAGTTTACCTCCTCTGGGTTTGCGTGGCGACCCCTGAATAGGGAAGACAGGATCCTGGTGATTAAGGGGTCCAACCTTAAGACACCACTCTGGCCTTGAATTCCTGTAGATTGGCAGCCTTGAGGTGCTCTCCCCGCGGTCACTCGGCTGGTCCACTTGGGCTAAGGTCAACTAAGTACCAGTGTTGGATGTTCTCAACAGATGTTATGCTGGTGTTTGGGTATAGTGCTATCGAAACCCTGGCGTTGCTTTAATATCATTGTTTGGCATTGTAGTGCCTTTCCTCGTAGCACTTCATGGTAGGTGGGGTCAGTGGGCACCGAAATATTTTTTTTTTCATCACTGATTCCCCAAATAAAAGCTTAAATAAAATAATGATAAAACAGACCACTGGCAAACGACCACATTTTGAAGATTCTGAGCAGCAAACTTCAACTTCTTAAACATCTGTACTTCATTTCCTGATATTACATCCTTTACAGACAAATGTTTAGGACCCATTTCTCTTTTTCTCTAATTCAGAGAGAACTAGAGGGTCTTGCTGGTTCTCCTAAGTCAGTCAAAAAGCTAAGTTCTGGTGACAAATTAGTTGAAACATCCTAAACACAGTGAGCTCCTCTTACATTCGTTCCACTGCTGCAATGAGCGTATAGACGGATCTCTCTGTACCTTCAAAATAATCTCAAACCATATGAAAAGTCTTTTGACCTCCGTGATTAAGAAAGCTGATGAATCAAAGTCAACACCCACCTCTTTCCCTACCATTAATTCCGACAGATCTCCAGATCCACTTCCTGTGGTTCCGAGTACGGGCATTTTTCTCGAGTTCATCTTCTTCTTCGGCACCCATATGAAAAACGATCATTTGTTTACACCCTCAGTCGTTGAAATCTTTTTTTCTAACGACAGAAACCTTCCCAATCGACCCAGAGCAGAATCCATGGAGGTCGATAAACCCCCTTCGAGTAAAGAAAGTAAAGAAAAAAGATGTGATCGAAAACACAAGAGCTCGTCACTCAATTGGCGTATACATAAATAAAAATGGTCACTTTGATACAGTGAAAGTTTCGAGGTTAATGTTGTAATCTGGATGACACCAAAGCATTGCTTTCTTCTTGCCATCCCATATTTTTTCCTCACAGGAAACATTTCTGAAACCTGCTGATACAATCACCTTTTGTTGTTTTCTTTATACAGAAATGGACTAGTTTATGGAGAGGTGGCACTGTTGGTCGATCAGCATGTACCCACCCTACCTTTGCCCCTTGACACACCCTTGGTGGCCGTTGCCATCCATGTTTCCTTGGGAAGTACCATCATTGTTTCTTCTCTGTAACTGTATCCTGGAGAGTCCTTTGATCAATCAGACCTTGATGCTCTCGCTGAATAGTTATCGTCTCTTTTTTAATCCTAAGAGATTTTAATGGGCATATTCCCCTCTTGGGAAGTTTTGATATTGATGGGGTGGGTTGCTTCTTAGAGTGTATATTTTGAGATCACAACCTTTTTATCATCGGTACTGATTCTTATACTTATTTTCATACACCTAGTTAGTCTTTTACTGTTACTGATATCTTAGTCTGCTCCCTTTAACTATTCTCCCACTTTTCATGGAGGGTTAACAGTAACCCGCAAGGCAGTGATCATTTTACTATCATTTTGAGAGAGACTGGCCGTAATCGATGCCACCCGACCCGCGTGCCCCGGTGGAAGCTGGATCAAGCCAACTGGCCCTCTTTCACTGCTTTTGCAGAACTTGAGCCTACCATCATCTGCAAGTCATCGATAGACGACTGCGTCTATAAATAGATATATATATATCTATAAATATATAGAGTCTCATGAACCTTCTCTCCGCCTCCGCCGTTTGTAACTGTTTTTAGTGTATGCTTCGAAACTTTGTTCCTTACCACAGCATCTCACCTAGAGTTGTGTTTTCCTTCCTCAGTGGGTCATGCATTTCCAGAAGAGACGATCTGCCATTTTGGTCTTCGTATTCAGGCACATTTGGATGAATTGGGTCTGTCGTTGGATAACATTGTTGTACCAACTGGTCATTCCTTCCCACCATGGCTTCTAACAGTCCACAAATGTGACCTATCTTTAAATTATCTGAGAAAAGCAGACACTCTCGATTGGAAATACTGTCTGTTATTTGCTGAACATCTTTCGAACCATCCTTCCCTTTCTCTTTATACAGATGGGTCAAAATCAGGTGACTGTGTGGGCTCTGCCATGGTTTGTTGTGGTTTGGTAGTTGCATGTAGAATCATCCCCTATACAACTTCTGTGTTTACTGCTGAACTGTACGCTATTTATTTTGCCCTGGATCACCTAGAAGCTAAGCAGTACTCAAATTGTACTATTTATATTGACTCGCTTAGTTCTCTACTTGTTTTGAAGTCGCTTCACTTTAGTTCATATACTGTTCTCGCCGATATTCAAAACCGACTGGTCTATTTCTCTTTAACATATACTTGTATTCAGTTCTTCTGGATACCAGGCCACTTTGGTTTTGGCTGAAAATAGCTCGTCAACACCGCAGCTAAATGTGTCTTCTGCTCTGTCGCTATCAATGCTGTTCTTGTTCCATATATGAACTATGGTCCTGTGTTCAAGCCTCGGCTCCGTGTCAGTTGGAAATGGAAAACGTGAAAACAATCTTTTCCAGATAGAAACCTCTATTGGACTTTGACCGTCTTGTTTCCGTAACGATCAGAAAGAGAAAGTTGTCTTAACTAGACAACGCATTTGTCACAGTTTTTAATTCATAGTTCTTTTATCTGGGACTGATGCACCAATGTGTATTCTATGTAAACACTCAGGTCACAATAAGCCACATTTTACTGTCGTGTCGTTGTTATGACTCTCTATAACGGCACCATTTTAGACATGTTTTATCCTGAGGTTTATCCATGACGCTGGATAGTTTCATTAGTGATGGTGACACTGTTCACATTACTAATGTTTTGAGCTGTTTAAGGGCTATTAACCTTTTTTATCGCTATTTATGTTTTTAATTAAAACATTAAACTTTGTTTGGTTTTAACATGATTCGTTTTAAATAAATTTTACTTTCAATTTTTTAACAAGTTGTTTGGCGCTGATAACCTTGTTGCTTTGTGCCAAACAGCTAACTAATATAAAATAAGTCTATCTGTTATGTCACTAATTTTCGACTGCTGAACAAAGAGAAACAAAAAGAATCACCCTAACATACACGTTAAGAGATTAATTTCCTTCTTACAACACACTCAAAGTTAATTATTTATACGATCGTTATATCTCTCGATTATTGATATTTTGTGGTTTCTACAGCCTAAAGATGACGGAAGTCTAAAATGAACATAACGAAAAGGACGTACGAAACTAGTTTCTCTGTTATTAGGCTTTTGAAAGTTTGTTTCCTTTACGGTGGTTTTTCATTTACGTTTTTTGTTTTGTTTGTGTTTGGAATTTCGCACAAAGCTACTCGAGGCCTATCTGTGCTAGCCGTCCCTAATTTAGCAGTGTAAGACCAGAGGGAAGGCAGCTAGTCATCACCACTCACCACCAACTCTTGGGCTAATCTTTTACCAAGGAATAGTGGGATTGACAGTTACATTATAACGCCCCCACGGCTGGGAGGGCGAGCATTTTAGCGCGACGCGTGCGCGAACCCGCTGCCCTCGGATTACGAGTCGCACGCCTTACGCTCTCGGCCATGCCAGGAATTTTCATTTACGAAAGATAGACTGTAGTGAATTTTTTTTCCCTAAACTTACTTCAATCGACTGAATCAACATTATTCTATTTTAAGAAGAGTCAAATATATAAATAAAAGTAAAATGCGTAAACATCGAAACTAACCTGATTCACAGCTGAATGTCACCCTGTATAGTAACGGTAAACATATGTTGTATGTGTGTACAAACCGTGCTCCGCCTAACTTGTGTTGTACAACTGAAAGTTATTAATGTATGCTCAGTACATAAACTGAGTCAAACTGAAAATCTAATTGAGGAAACATGTCCTTGTAATTCGCCACTAGAACACAATATAGTAGAAAATACACAGAAAATAATTATTCCTGTTGTATTTTACCTTTATGACAAAGTCGGTAAGGGTATATTTTACGTCAATAATTATAAGCTGCACAATACAGTAAAAGAAATCAGAATCACACTACAGCATCCGCTAATGGATTTACTTTCACTCTTATAACTCACTCACGCTAAATGTTTCGGGTCATAATTTATTATATTACACAGTTTCAATCACAATTTACTTATTCCAAAATTTCGGGCTCTATTGCAAGACGAATCCGCTTCAAAAAGTGCTTGAACATTAATGAATTTTTCCAAAGTTAATAATTTGTACGTTCATTATAAGATATAATTCTCGGCCCGCCGCTGGTACAGCGGTATGTCTCCGGATTTACAACGCTAAATCGGTGGGCTCAGCAGATAGCCCGATGAGACTTTGCTATAAGAAAACATACAACACACAGATAATTCTTGTTATGTTTTGGTTTCTACAGGCTAAAGCTAACGGATGCCTAAAATGTTTAAATCTTCTTTTTGTAAACACATTTAAATTGACAAAGTTTACTGTGTGATCAACAGGGAACTTTAAAGAAAATATAGAAACTGTAGGCACACCATTATATAACGTTAGGTCTGGTATTTATTACAAACTGTAGGCATTAATATATTAGATAACGTTAGGTCTGGTATTTATTACAAACTGTAGGCATTGATGTATTAGATACCGTTAGGTCTGGTATTTATTACAAGCTTTTTAGATTATTTTATATGTTTGTTTGTTTGTTTTGGAATTTCGCACAAAGCTACTCGAGGGCTATCTGTTCTAGCCGTCCTTAATTTAGCAGTGTAAGACTAGAGGGAAGGCAGCTAGTCATAACCACCCACCGCCAACTCTTGGGCTACTCTTTTACCAACGAATAGTGGGATTGACCGTCACATTATACACCCCCACGGCTGAGAGGGCGAGCATATTTAGCGCGACGCGGGCGCGAACCCTTACGCGCTTGGCCATGCCAGGCCTTATTTTATATGACCAAGAAAGCTAAATCTGACAAAGAAGAAGGTCGAAACGTTGTTCGCTCCTCTACATAAACAATTTTCTCAACCCATACCAACCGTTTTTACTTATATAATAGATTATTTTATCTTATCATTAAAATACTCAAAACATCACTATTATTTATTTGATATAACTGTGTAATAATTAATAATTTATGGTATGTTTGTTTGTGAATTCCACGCAAAGCTACTCGAAGGCTTTCTGCACCAGCTGTCCCTAATTTAGTAGTGTAAGACTAGAGAAAAGGAAGCTAGTCATTACCACCCACCACCAACGAATAGTGGAATTGACTGTAACTTTTTAACGCTCTCACGGTTGAAAGGGCGAGCATGTTTGGTGCGACGGGGATTCGAACCCGCGACTCTCAAATTACGAGTCGAAAACCTTAACCCACCCGGTCATGCCGGGTCCCTTTATAATATGTACAATACAATGCAAGAACAAGAGGTTGAACTTCAAGCGGTAAAAAAAAGTTTTAATCGATAAGGAAGTTAAAAATCTTCTCAAGGTCGAATATTGGAATAAATGTTTGTAAGAATAAAGTATTTGTGTGTAGAGAGAAGATATGTCTGCATCTGTGTCATATCTCTGCATAAAACCAATTTTACAATAAATATACTGAAGAAAATCACCTGTGATTAACTGAACATAGAAATTCAATGTTAATTATTTTTATCATTTTAAGTTTAAAATCTGTTAGTATAGACGCAGGATTTGAAGCGGGAACTAATTCCTTTGTCTCTCTAAGAAGTCTAATATATACACATGTATTCATTTTCATACGAGCGCAATGCATAATTTATAGGAAGAGCAATGTTTATTTGCAGGCCATAGAACGTATATTATTGTTCTAAAATATGTGGAACGTACTTTCATGTCCCATTAGTATATTAATTATTGCAATTTGACAATGAGTGTAGGTTCATTTTGTACACAAAATCAATACTCGACCATTTGTATCACCAGCGCCAAACATTTAAAACTGTTTCCTATTTCCACGTTTATTGTAGTCTTCTAAAAACAATACTTTGTCAATAATTTAGAACAACGAACACTAGACCAGAATAGTTCTTTATTTCTGTTTACAGTTGGTAATTTATCTACTGCTTCCGTCCAATAAAATCATTGGACACTTTGATGAGTGATTATAATGTTTATAACTTAACGTGAAGAATTTACATAAAACCATAGAGAATATCATACTACATCTTCAATGTAAATAAATTCATAGAGAATATCATACTACATCTTTAATGTAAATAAAATCATAGAGAATATCATACCACATCTTTAATGTAAATAAACCCATAGAGAATATCATACTACATCTTCAATGAATTTGTCTAAAGTCTCACTGTATTTCCTTAGTCTGCTTTTATATTTTGTGTTATAAACTCCTAAAAATCTATCTGATAAGACAGTCACTAACGTTTTATGATTGTTAGAAATATGTTAGAACTTACTGGATATTGTTAAATTTAGTACTTTTAACAATTAACAATATAAATGGGTTGTATTTCATTGTTCTGTTCATTCATTGTGGAAATTGTTTCAGATTGGGCTCGATATGTCTTTCCTGGAACCTTTTGCCACATATGCTGTTAGTATTTCTAAATTAAATATTTTTTAAGTGGACTGTTATACTCTCTAAATTGGCGTTATGCAAGTGAGAGTCATACAAGTCAAACTCCAGGCAGATTCCCGTTGTCAACCGACTTACTATAAACTCCAAATGGAGGTTTTATAACTGATATCTGGCCTTATTTGAAACAGAGAAAAACCTCGTGTAATTCTAGTTTTAATACCTTAACATTTTTATAAATCAACAATGGATTAATTTGTACAACAGCAATATCATACGTGACATGCTAAAAATGAAAATCAAATCTAATATTACATTTTCATTTATTCGAACATGTAGCTAAATATCAGACCTAATTAAGCATTGAACACCATTTCATAAACGTTCTACACTTCAACACTTGCAATCGTATCTGTATTATTACTTAACGATGAATATAAAATGTCATGTCTCTCGTTTACATTGAGGTTGTTAAATGTGTGTAAAAATCAGTTCAAGAAATCTCTTTATAAATATTGATTGAGAATATGATTTGTCATGATCTCCTCAATATTCCTAAATTTAAAGAATGAAATCAATGGTGTATAAGTAATATTACTGATAAAAATTATTATAATATTTCTTATTAATTACTATATGTATATTAATTTTTAATCTATCAGAGATTTTTACCTATGTAGTAGAAAAGTACACTTTTTTTTTTCTTTCTAACTATTTCAAGGGATAATTTTTCACAAGATTTAATGCAACGTCTGGTTCAGATTTCATTAATATACTTATTTTGACTTTCCTTTATTGTTCGTTAAAAGTAATAGTCGATTGAAATAAAGTTAGAGAAAAAAGATTTTCACTACAGTTTATCTTTCGTAAATTAAAAACCACACTAAAAGTAACGAACTGTCAAAAGCTTTATATCGGAGAAACCTGTTTCGACACAGTCGTGCGTCATTTTCAGTGATGAAGAAAACAACAACAGAAACACAACCAAAAATATTGGTCATTATACCAGTTTATCTAATATCAGACTTCAGACAGTTTGTTCTGTTTACTGTGGTTCTATTTTTCGATATTTGTTACAACGATAATATGTTATTATTTGTAGTATTATCTTTTGTAATGTATCAATTCAGAATTTTATTAACAGAATTTTGATAACGTATTGTTGTGGTAAATGTTTAGAGTATAATAAGATAGAAACGTTTCAGTTTAAAGGACAAAAATTAATTATTAGCTAAGTTTACATATTTTATTGTTACTTTATTTCAAATTATAGATAATGATAACAACCCTGTATATGTATTGACGAATTAATTATGGATAACATTTCTCGGGCCCGGCATGGCCAGGTGGTTAAGGTACTCGACTCGTAATCTGATGGTTGCAGGTTCGAATCCTCGTCGCACGAAACATGCTCTCCTTTTCATACGTGTGGACATTATAATGTGACGGTAAATTCCACTATTCGTTGGTAAAAGAGTAGCCCAAGAGTTGGCGATGGGTGGTGACGACTAGCTTTCTTCCCTCTAGAGTTACACTGCTAAATTGAGGACGACTAGCGCAGATAGCCCTCGAGTAGCTTTGCGCTAAATCCAAACAAAACAAAACAGTTCTTCTTTTTCATTGTCCGTTGTTTAATTTCAAAACATATAAAATTATTACTTTTCTCTGTACTTCACTTGACAAGCTTTCACATTAAATAACAATCATAACATTTTGTAACTAATTTAGATATCACAAGACTTTTATATGATCAAGTTCGTTAATATTGGGACTTCAAAAACAGAATAGAGAGCTTTGGTTCCTGTGTCTCCTAATGATAATAACCTATTAAACCTGGTAGATCACGTGGTATAGAAGAAATTAATGTACTTGTAAAAACATTTCAAAATATTTTACGAAATTATCTTTTTATCTAGAATGACATTTTTCAAGGTAATTAAATCATCTTTTAAAATATGTGAAATATTAAGCAGCAAAACTTAATTTAAAGGATAAATCCTGTGAAAACTGAGTGACAAATACAGTTGATCAAGCTACTTGCGCAGATAGCCCTCGAGTAGCTTTGCGCGAAATTCAAAACAAATCAAGCTACTTATGTTATTAAACAGTCCATCTTTCTTATAGCTAGTTGATTTTTCCAATATTCAATAGAATACTGTTTAAAATAATTTCTAACGAGTTTCTTATCAACTTTATTATTATGCAGATGATTTTACAATTTTAACTTGGTGTATTGGTTTAGAACTACGTTAAATATCCTAAACTGGACGAACATATGTAGATATTTTAAGAATTATGTCTGATAACATTATTAATGGATAAATGCATTTTAACATTTATGAACTTGTAGTTTAAGTTACGTTCATCTTATCAAACTATTATAACAATCATTAATTTGTACGTAACCTTTTTAGTTCTATTTGTAGATTTAACTTTATTTTGGTCGGAAATTATTAATTAAAATATAAAACCTTGGTTTAAAACATATGTACAGGTGTACCAAGTCATATGCTTATACTATAATAATAAACTTATAAAACAAACCAATCACAAATATGAGATGGAAAATAATAATGTTTATGTTACGTGTAGAGTCTTCGATGTGTATATTTTGTATTTGAGAAAAACATATATACATATAGTTTACCTACTGGTTGGTAAATGTATATTAATATTATATCTGATACTTAAACTGATTCTGAAAACCAATTTAAAAAACACCACAGTGAAGAGTCGTCTATTTCTAATAAAAGAGTAAAGGAATTCGAAACACAAACGATAAAATTGTGTCTTCTATTTCATTATAGCGCCATCTATTGTTAGTTGGTCATGTTGATAGTGTATGAAGATACAGGTCGGATGAAAAGTGAATTGGAGAATATATATGATGAACAGTGAGGTGTATCCAAACCCTTTCTAACCCTGTCTGGGAAATGTTAATTATCGATTTAATATAAAGTTTAAATAGTTGCCGTTAAAAGGAACTTTACTTTCATATAAAATAAAAAAATATAACATTTAGGGACAATAAGGGATCTATTGGTAGAACTCGACTGTCTCATCTTCTTATCCAACGTATTATAAATTTTAAAAATTACGTCTCAAATCAAGTGTTTCTCTTAATAACATAACACAGTAGTGAAGAGGAGGACGGGTAACAAAACCTTCAACATTTTATTTATAAGTTTTAACGTTTTGGAATAATTTGTTCCATTATCAGGAATATCTGAAAATTGTGTTAGAAAGGCGATCATTACTACAATTATAAGGTAACATAATAATTACTTCATTTAGCTATTAAAAAAACTGTTAGTGGATCTATAATATATATATATATATAACTCAGCAGCTGACTTGCATTTCATAATTTTTGAGAAACTTTGGTCTAAAGAGCTGGTTGGGCGGTTTTTTACTAATGACGAGACTTAATTTAATATAGAGTTCAAGCTCTGAAGATACTGTGCCTATGCTAGAGAAATAGTTAAATAAAACATTATGACCTGTAATTTCAGAAAGTGTATGACTGAATGAATGGCCTGGTTTAAGTAGTGGAATATTAGTTCTGTTAGATACTCCTAAGTGCTCACAAAGTCTAGTATTTAAATGGAGATTTGTTTTGTCAATGTACGTAACACTACATGTATATTTATTTATAAATGAGCTGTCTAACGAAGATTACAAGCAATTTTCTAAACAACAAATTTCAACCATAAGCCAACGCACACACTATCATCACCAAATTTCTCCTTTTTACCTCCCATCCTTTTACGAGCTCTCAAACTCTACTAATAAAAGAACAAATATACACCCTTACCCTCATCTACATATACAGACACATTTTCAAAATGTGACAGAAAGGGGAAGGTAAGATTTTCTCATAGAGAAATTATGTTGTCTATCCGATAATATTCTAAATATTGTTAAATGACTTTAAAAAGTTTTTCTTTTATAAGATATTCCAAAGACTTTCACACAACTAACAACTAATATAATAAGCCTATAATTATTTACACAACTTCTATTTTCTCCCTCAAAGATAGAAGCGACATTACCTAATTTCCAATCTGGTGTTGCTTCTCCACTTTTCAACGGCTCACCAAAAACGGAGGTAAATGGCTCACATATCCAATCCTTGCTGTTATTTAAAACACCCAGAGAAATATTATCTGGCCGAGTAGCCTTATCATTCTTTAAAGTTCCCAAATTTATTTAACAGCTTCAGAATATATGCAGTTCATACTTGTTTTAATCCGTCAATTCTTAAAGATGAGTAAAACTCATTAAGCCTTGATTAAATAAAACTAATGAAGAAAAAGCATTTTATAATCATTAAATATAAGCTTTTCTTCATCAGTCCACAAAGAGTTAGTCCCGATTTAAACATTTTGTTTCGCAAAAAAATCCTTACTGTTAATATTTAAGTTTTTACCAAAATTTTTATACATTCTTTTCGATGTTCTAATACCCTGTTTCGCCAACTCTCTTGAACCTTTAAGTTTTATAAAATATTATATTATATTTATATTTTATATAATATTAGTGAATTTAAACTTTTTAAATTTCTCGTGCTTTTCTTTAATTTTGTTTATTATCTGTCATAATGAGGAATATACATATATTTATTATAGACAGAAATTTTTTTCACGAATGACCCTGATGTCCACTTATAAATAATTTTTCCAAATACATAAATATCAATAACATCCGGGTGTCACTTGAAAGGAATGATCCCAGTTTGTTCTGGGCAGGAATTTAGGTTACAAGCTTTAGTTTCTCTTCACCTTACTAGGTGATTTAAGTTTAATTAGCACCTAAATAAAATATTTTTTTATGATTATTACTATACCCTAAGCACATACAAATAAAGACTTCTGTTTACCCTTTTACTTGGCAATTAATTTTCAGACTGATTCGCAATAGTACCATTAAATAAAAATATGACTTGGACCTTTTCTAATAGTTATTGATGTCAGAATTTGTTGACTAGTATAACACATTAGATTATGATATACAATGATGCTGTTAGAAATTGTTTTGCTCAGAGTATACACTTTCATTTATCAATAATTAAAAATAAAATAAACTATAATTCACTGTGGACTATCAACTTTTTCCATATAAATATTAAACTCAGTCATTTTTAAGTCGTCAAAGAAAGTTAACAGCTGATGATGATACGTTACGTGTTTAGAGAGATTGTGCTAATTAAATACGTGTGTTTGAAACTAAGATAAATTTAAAAAAATATCTTGTTTATTGGAATTGTTTCTATGTTTTATTCTAAGTGCAATACAACGTGTTAAAACGAAAAGCCATATCGCATGTTAATAGAAGTTTGTTGTCTTTAAAACCTCTACAGTTCAGGCACAACCATTTCTATTCTAGAACTTCTGTGTTGAGGGAGAGCAACCAGATGGACTTACCTTGCCAACTTTAGCTCAACATACCTTACATTCTTTAAATCGTGTTTATATATTTTATTTATAGAAAGATAAGTACAGCTGCAAGTGACACACCAGGTTGGCTAACACAGGATATGAGAAATAAAATTAAAGAAAAGCGTCACAAATATTAGAATTATGAATTGACTGGTAGAACGAGACTTTTATAATATTGTTGAATACCAGGAACGTTGGTGAAACAGGACATCAGAAAGACGTACGAGAAAACGACTGGCTGAAAGATTGTAATAAAACATGTTATAAACTTTAGAATGTTATTAGAGAGCATACATATTTTCACTGAGAGAAAATCTCGTGTTCCAAACCTTCAGACATTTTTGTTAAACGTTTCTGCTTAGGCAGATTCTGTATATTTGGTGTATCTGTTTGACAAGAAGTTTGACAAAAGCTTATAAAAATTATTTTTGTAGTTGTGGGGGACAAGTGAACTAAGTGAAGAGAATATTTCAGATATTTTAAAAGATAATTTATTTACTTTAAAAAATGTCATTCAGGATGTAAAGCTAACTTCATAAAAACGTTTTTAAAAGTACGATAATTTCTTCTACATCACGTGATCTACCAGGCATAATAAGTTATTATCATAACGAGAAACAAGGACCCAAACTGTTCTATACTGATTATAATGTCCCAGTATTAACGGATTTAATATTATCAAAGTTCTGTGCTATCAAAATAAGTTACCAAATATTACAGATGCTTGTCAAATGAATTACAGTAATAATTTTATATGTTTTGAAATTAAATAACAGACAATGAAAAACAAGAAATTCTATCCGTAAGTAATTGACCAATACATATGTAGGGTTGAAAAATCATGTTCCATAACTTGAAACAAACTAAAAATAAAATATGTAAACTTAGATAATGATTAATTTTTGTCCTGAAACGTTTGTATCATCTCCTACTCTCAACCCTAGGCACGATAATACGTTATCAAAATTTTGTTAATAAAATTATGGATTGATTAACTTATATCACAAAATATAACAATACTGTACTTATAATAATAACATATTATCGTTGTAGCAAATATTGAAAACAGAACCACAGTAAACGGAACAAACTGTCTGAAGTCTGACAAGTCTGAAGTCTGTCAGTTTGTTCCCTTTACTGTGGTTTTTGATTTACGAAAGATAAACTGTAGTGAAATATTTTTCCCTAACCTTACTCTAATCGACATAACCAACACTATTCTGTGTTAATAAAAAAGCAAAATTCATAAACATAACTCCTAAGCTGGTTCTGAGCTGAGTGTCACCCTGTATGGTAACGGTAAACGTATGTCAGTAGAAACTGTGCTCTGCCAAACTCTCGTGTTGTTGAGGTGAATATTATTATTGTACGTGCATAACTTAGAAACAGCAGTTACAAACTGTGTAATACAATGTCATATGTTTGTTTGTTTGTTTTCTTGTCATGTATTAATCTAATTCACTTATAATAATAATTGAAATAGCACAAAATAGTTGTGCTGCAGGTCGAACACGTGCCAGCGAGAAAGATAACTGTGTGGTGTATACCTTAGTGACTTAAAACTGACTAGAGAATTGATAAATATTCATTATTTTGATTTTTCACAACATCAAGCATTGTTGATTATTATATTATAAATTATGCTATTCTTACTTTGAAGAGTCAAGCTTGGGACTATAGTAGGTTACTTAAACAATACTTAAATAGGAATACTAACATATTGTGATATAAAAGGTACCATGTTAGTATTCCTATTTAAGTATGGATAAAGTAACCTACTACACTCCCTGGCTTGACTCTTTAAAGTAAGAGTAACATAATTTATGTTGCAGACAGGTTCATATTGTCAATTGACGTGATAGAAACTGAAAAGGAAAGCTGCATAGCTGATTTTTGATATAATTTATACAGACAAAAAGCCTTGTCTCACCCTAGTGTTTATCTATCCAGCTTCTGTGACTCCATCAAAGATTGAGAGTGGTGCTGAGGTAATTCCACCATGTTGAGCTTGAGGGATGCTGAGATTTAACCAGCTGCCCACACAACATCACATTGTGATATAACTACACTCATTTACATATCAGTGTTATCTTCTTCATTGTTTACATTCTGCAACCTATACCAATGATACGTCTAGCTGTACATCATACAAGACTGGAAGAGTGGAGTATCTGTTGTGCCTATTGGATACTAACATCGTTCAGAGAAACGATGATAGTCCAGACATAAATATCCACCTATAATTAACACGAATGACACTTCAGTGGAAGAAAGCTGATCTATAACAAATATGGTAAGCGTGTTTTGTGGTCACAAAACTTATATTGATCTAGTTATCTTACTTGTTTAATTTTATATTCTTCACTTCTATGCCAAATGTTTCCTTTTACTTTGGGACAGTTTCATCAATCTTAATTGTTAGAATCTTTTGTGGAACGGATGAAATATTTTATAAACCATGTAAAATAAGAAATTTATTAATAACAAATATACACATTCTTATAACTCCATTTTAGTGTTATAAATCATCACAAATACTACTGAGTCACAAACGGCTCATGTAACAAATTAGCTACTTTACTGTTAAACAAAACAGTTTCCAGAACCATATAATTAACGACTACAACGTTAGTGTATCGATATTACTTCGCGGTATAATTCTATTCTTTATTGTGAAGCGAAATAATGCAAATTATATATATTAATAAATCACTAAAATAATATATAGTTTTTAGACACATAACATGACCAATAGATATCACTACGTTGATCACTTTACAGTACATCAATGGTTAATTTCCACTTATAATGCGGATTTTTCAAAGCATCCCAGTGCTATTTAACTCTGCAAAGACACTGATATGCAAAGTTTTATGGAATATGTGTTTATACTGGCATAGAGACATTTCTGAAGTCGTATACGTTAGAAACTAGTCTTCAATACCTGAGGTTGGCAGAGCACTAAAAGCCCATTTTATAGCGTTCTGCTTAACTAAAAATAAAATTTACTTGATTCATTATTTATCAAAGTTTTCACTGTACCTTTATTATATCGTAATTTGAGATTTATTTACTATTTTCTAATTCTGATCACTTCCTTATATCTATCAACCATAATACGTTATACAGATATAAATATAATGTTTATCAAGCCTATTAAAGTAAAATTTATATACGTTAAGAAACTTTAATTAAGTGCTTTTTAGAAGATGTATAGGTGTGTTAAGGCGTGCGACTCGTAATCTGAGGGTCGCGAGTTCGCATCCCCGTCGCGCCAAACATGCTCGACCTTTCAGCCGCTGGGGCTTTATAACGTAACGGTCAATCCCACTATTCGTTAGTAAAAGAGTAGCCCAAGACTTGGTGGTGGGTGGTGAGGAATAGCTGTCTTCCCTCTAGTCTTACACTGCTAAATTAGGGACAGCTAGCGCAGATAGTCCTCGAGTAGCTTTGTGCGAAATTCAAAAACAAACAAACAAGATGTATATCCATATATATTACACTGATTAAAACAGTGTTTCCAAAACTAGGGCCGATAGAAGTTTAATATAGGTGACACTACATGGAGAACTAACAAAGAAATATTTTCAATATTTATTTATTCCAATAAATGTGGCTACATAACAATGTTTATGCTAGGGATTTTTAAAAATTTCAAATTATGATTAGTGCAAGATGGTACAGAATGCCTATTATTGAAAGTTTCTATTCAGTTGTTAAATGTTGTATTCATTTATTGATCAACACTCTTTTCACCTACCCTGGATGATCAACTAAACCAGAGGTACTTGAACTATTGTTAACTGAAGGACTGATGTAGTAGATGTAGTGATGTTTAATAAATTTCTCTGTTATTTGGTATAAATGTTTACTCTCATGTAACCGAACAACGTATGGAAAAGATTATAGTTTTTGGCAAAAACTCTAATTTTAAATTATCTTTGAGTTCGATGTTTCACATCTGAATTCGTTGACTTCTACAAAACGAAATATTATGATATAGAAACATGCTGTTAGAAAGGCCTTTCTTTAGAATATATGCTTTCATTTCTCAGTAATTAAAATCAAAACAACGTAAAATTCACCTTGGTCTATCGATTTTCTCTAAATTATATTAGGATATATATATTGGAAACATTTAAGAACTTAATAAACTCAGTCATTTTTATGATTTCAAAGAAATTAAGAATTGATGACCATTCATTACGTGTCTAGCCAAATGGCAGTCATTAAATATGTGTGTTTAAAGCTAATCTACCTTTTAAAAATATCTGTGTTACTGGACTTGCTTTTTATTTTATTTTTTTTTATTTTAAGAGCAGCCTTAAATATTAAAAGTCACAATGTTTTCATTCTAATCAAATTGGTCTGCCCGCTGAGTAGCGAAAAATATAGCCTGGACTTAAATCAGAACTCTCTCACATATTACTGAACAGTAATGCTTACACAATGCCTGAATACTCTCCATGTATATATAAACACAAACACTGTTGTCATCTATTGTCTTTCATAGTCCTAGTTTGTGTTGACCTGGAGAGACACAAAGCTGGCCTTATTTTATTATTCATTCTGTTTTGTACTGATCTAAACTTTTATAAACTTCTGCTTGCAGTTATCATTATGTTCTGTTTAACTCGTCAATTTTTTCATAGTAGCTAGGTCTCCTACATTTCCTACACTGTTTGTAGTGTCTGTCTAACGCCAGTCTGAGGCCTATATTTCCTACATTGTTTGTTGTGTCTGTCTAACGCCAGTCTTAGGCCTATATTTCCTACACTGTTTGTTGTGTCTGTCTAACGCCAGTCTTAGGCCTACATTTCCTACACTGTTGGTTGTGTCTGTCTAACGCCAGTCTTAGGCCTACGTTTCCTACACTGTTTGTTGTGTCTGTCTAACGCCAGTCTTAGGCCTATATTTCCTACACTGTTGGTTCTGTCTGTCTAACGCCAGTCTTAAGCCTACATTTCCTACACTGTTTGTTGTGGATGTCTAACGCCAGTCTCAGTCCTACATTTCCTACACTGTTTGTTGTGTCTGTCTAATGCCAGTCTTAGGCCTACATTACCAACACTATTGGTGGTGTCTTTCTAACGCCAGTTTTAGGCCTACATTTGCTACACTGTTTGTTGTGTCTGTCTAATGCCAGTCTTAAGCCTACATTTCCTGCAATGTTGGTTGTGTCTGTTTAACGCCAGTCTTAGGCCTACATTTCCTACACTGTTTGTTGTGTCAGTCTAACGCCAGTCTTAAGCCTACATTTCCTACACTGTTGGTTGTGTCTGTCTAACGCCAGTCGTAGGCCTACATTTCCTACACTGTTTGTTGTGTCTGTCTAATTCCAGTCTTAGGCCTACATTTCCAACACTGTTGGTGGTGTCTTTCTAACGCCAGTTTTAGGCCTACACTGCTACACTGTTTGTTGTGTCTTTCTAACGCCAGTTTTAGGCCTACATTTGCTACACTGTTTGTCGTGTCTGTCTAATGCCAGTCTTAGGCCTACATATCCTGCAATGTTGGTTGTGTCTGTCTAACGCCAGTCTTAGGCCTACATTTCCACATTTCCTACACTGTTTGTTGTGTCTGTCTAACGCCAGTCTTAGGCCTGCATTTTCTACACTGTTTGTTGTGTCTGTCTAACGCCAGTCTTAGGCCTACATTTCCTACACTGTTGGTTGTGTCTGTCTAACGCCAGTCTTAGTCCTACATTTCCTACACTGTTTGTTGTGTCTGTCTAATTCCAGTCTGAGGCCTACATTTCCAACAATGTTGGTGGTGTCTTTCTAACGCCAGTCTTAGGCCTACATTTGCTACACTGTTTGTTGTGTCTGTCTAATGCCAGTCTTAGGCCTACATTTCCTGCAATGTTGGTTGAGTCTGTTTAACGCCAGTCTTAGGCCTACATTTCCTACACTGTTTGTTGTGTCTGTCTAACGTCAGTGTTAGGCCTACATTTCCTACACTGTTTGTTGTGTCTGTCTAACGCCAGAGTTAGGCCTACGTTTCATACACTGCTTGTTGTGTCTGTCTAACGCCAGTCTTAGGCCTATATTTCCTACACAGTTTGTTGTGTCTGTCTAATGCCAGTCGTAGGCCTACATTTCCTACACTGTTGGTTGTGTGGTGTCTAACGCCAGTCTTAGGCCTACATTTGCTACACTGCTGGTTGGGTCTGTCTAACGCCAGTCTTATGCCTACATTTCCTACAATGTTGGTTGTGTCTGTCTAACGCCAGTCTTAGACCTGCAGTTTCTACACTGTTTGTTGTGTCTGTCTAACGCCAGTCTTAGGCCTACATTTCCAGCACTGTTGGTTGTGTCTTGCTAACGCCAGTCTTAGGCCTACATTTGCTACACTGTTTGTTGTGTCTGTCTAATGCCAGTCTTAGGCCTACATTTCCTGCAATGTTGGTTGTGTCTGTCTAACGCCAGTCTTAGGCCTACATTTCCTACACTGTTTGTTGTGTCTGTCTAACGCCAGTCTTAGACCTGCATTTTCTACACTGTTTGTTGTTGTCTGTCTAACGCCAGTCTTAGGCCTACATTTCCTACACTGTTGGTTGTGTCTGTCTAACGCCAGTCTAAGGCCTACATTTCCTACACTGTTGGTTCTGTCTGTCTAACGCCAGTCTTAAGCCTACATTTCCTACACTGTTTGTTGTGGATGTCTAACGCCAGTCTTAGTCCTACATTTTCTACACTGTTTGTTGTGTCTGTCTAATGCCAGTCTTAGGCCTACATTTCCAACACTGTTGGTGGTGTCTTTCTAACGCCAGTCTTAGGCCTACATTTGCTACACTGTTTGTTGTGTCTGTCTAATGCCAGTCTTAGGCCTACATTTCCTGCAATGTTGGTTGAGTCTGTTTAACGCCAGTCTTAGGCTTACATTTCCTACACTGTTTGTTGCGTCTGTCTAACGCCAGTCTTAGGCCTATATTTCCTACACTGTTTGTTGTGTCTGTCTAACGCCAGTCTTAGGCCTACATTTCCTACACTGTTTGTTGTGTCTGTCTAACTCCAGTATTAGGCCTATATTTTTTACACTGTTTGTTGTGTTTGTCTAACGCCAGTCTTAGGCCTACATTTCCTACACTGTTTGTTGTGTCTGTCTAACGCTAGTCTTAGGCCTACATTTGCTACACTGTTTGTTGTGTCTGTCTAATGTCAGTCTTAGGCCTACATTTCCTGCAATGTTGGTTGTGTCTGTCTAACGCCAGTCTTAGGCCTACATTTCCTACACTGTTTGTTGTGTCTGTCTAACGCCAGTCTTAGACCTGCATTTTCTACACTGTTTGTTGTTGTCTGTCTAACGCCAGTCTAAGGCCTACATTTCCTACACTGTTGGTTCTGTCTGTCTAACGCCAGTCTTAAGCCTACATTTCCTACACTGTTTGTTGTGGATGTCTAACGCCAGTCTTAGTCCTACATTTCCTACACTGTTTGTTGTGTCTGTCTAATTCCAGTCTTAGGCCTACATTTCATACATTCTTTGTTGTGTCTGTCTAACGCCAGTCTTAGGCCTGCATTTTCTACCCTGTTTGTTGTGTCTGTCTAACGCCAGTCTTAAGCCTACATTTCCTACACTGTTGGTTGTGTCTGTCTAACGCCAGTCTTAGGCCTACATTTCCTACACTGTTTGTAGTGTCTGTCTAACGCCAGTCTGAGGCCTATATTTCCTACATTGTTTGTTGTGTCTGTCTAACGCCAGTCTTAGGCCTATATTTCCTACACTGTTTGTTGTGTCTGTCTAACGCCAGTCTTAGGCCTACATTTCCTACACTGTTGGTTGTGTCTGTCTAACGCCAGTCTTAGGCCTACATTTCCTACACTGTTTGTCGTGTCTGTCTAATGCCAGTCTTAGGCCTACATATCCTGCAATGTTGGTTGGGTCTTTCTAACGCCAGTCTTAGGCCTACATTTGCTACACTGTTTGTTGTGTCTTTTTAACGCCAGTCTTAGGCCTACATTTGCTACACTGTTTGTCGTGTCTGTCTAATGCCAGTCTTAGGCCTACATTTCCTGCAATGTTGGTTGTGTCTGTCTAACGCCAGTCTTAGGCCTACATTTCCTACACTGTTTGTTGTGTCTGTCTAACGCCAGTCTTAGGCCTGCATTTTCTACACTGTTTGTTGTGTTTGTCTAACGCCAGTCTTAGGCCTACATTTCTTACACTGTTGGTTGTGTCTGTCTAACGCCAGACTAAGGCCTACATTTCCTACACTGTTGGTTCTGTCTGTCTAACGCCAGTCTTAAGCCTACATTTCCTACACTGTTTGTTGTGGATGTCTAACGCCAGTCTTAGTCCTACATTTCCTACACTGTTTGTTGTGTCTGTCTAATGCCAGTCTTAGGCCTACATTTCCAACACTGTTGGTGGTGTCTTTCTAACGCCAGTCTTAGGCCTACATTTCTCACACTGTTTGTTGTGTCTGTCTAATGCCAGTCTTAGGCCTACATTTCCTGCAATGTCGGTTGAGTCTGTTTAACGCCAGTCTTAGGCCTACATTTCCTACACTGTTTGTTGCATCTGTCTAACGCCAGTCTTAGGCCTATATTTCCTACACTGTTTGTTGTGTCTGTCTAATGCCAGTCTTAGGCCTACATTTCCTGCAATGTCGGTTGAGTCTGTTTAACGCCAGTCTTAGGCCTACATTTCCTACACTGTTTGTTGCATCTGTCTAACGCCAGTCTTAGGCCTATATTTCCTACACTGTTTGTTGTGTTTGTCTAACGCCAGTCTTAGGACTACATTTCCTACACTGATTGTTGTGTCTGTCTAACTCCAGTATTAGGCCTATATTTTTTACACTGTTTGTTGTGTTTGTCTAACGCCAGTCTTAGGCCTACATTTCGTACACTGTTTGTTGGATCTGTCTAACGGAAGCCTTAGGCCTACATGTGCATAATCTGGTTTTATTCCTTTTAAGTGTTTATCAGTAAGAAGTTGAGAAAACCATGTTACTTTGCTTCAGCGTTTTATGATGTTTCGAACCTTGAATCTCATGAATGGTAGACCAACACGTTCACATCCAGACTTCTCCCTGTTCCGTTTACAAATTACATTGCTGTTGTTATTATAATTTAGATAAAACTAATTGTTTGTTAAGGAATATGAGTAACAATTATCAACACATGTGATAATTTTAAAAACAACCTGACATACACTGACACCTCTGGTAATACATCAGTTAAAAGTGGCTCTCTCTAATCGTTATCATAAAAAGGTGAACTTACTTTGTCAGCTTTAGCTTATCACGCCTTAAGTACTTCAAATCATTTTTGTACATTTGACGAAAAAAATCAAATAAAAGATGATTTGTAAAGTAATTTTAAAATGTTATTGAATAATATCCATATTGTTATTGAGAAAAAACCTCGTCTTAAAAATCCTGACATTCTTACCAAAAGACACTGCTTGTGTAAATGTGGTGTATCTGTATTTTTAAAGCATTTGACGAGATGCCACTTTAATGGCTAATAAAATTATCTCTATAGGTGTGGGAGATAAGTGAGTTAATTGGACAAGAGTTTCTGGGTGGAAGAAAACAGAGTGTTATTAGAATGGACTTTAGCTAAACTAGATACATGTCTATTTATTTGTTTTTGAATTGCGCGGAAAGGTGTACTGCGCTAGCCGTCAGTAATTTACACTTGGGGAGAGGCAACTAGTCATCACCACTCACTGTCAACTCTTGGGTTACTCTTTCATCAACGAATAGTTTTATTGACAGTCACATTATAACGCTTGTTTGTTTGTTTTGAATTTCGCGCAAAGCTACTCGAGGGCTCTCTGTGCTAGCCCTCCCTAATTTAGCAGTGTAAGACTAGAGGGAAGGCAGCTAGTCATCACCACCCACCGCCAACTTTTGGGCTACTCTTTAACCAATGAATAGTAGTATTGACCATAACATTATAACGCCCCCACAGCTTAAAGGGCGAACCCGCGACCCTCAGATTACGAGTCGCACGCCTTTACCCACCTTACCGTGCCGGGCCTCATTATAACGCACTAACAATAGAAAGAATGAGTATATTTGGTGTGACGAGGATTCTATTCCGCGACCCCTCGGATTACGAATCAAGCGCTTAACCATCTGTCCATCCCAGTCCAGAAGAATATCACAAGTGGACAATTTAGGGCTCCGTCTTAGAACCATTGTCGTTTTTTTTTAAATTTACATTAATGAGATAGATGAAGGAATGTTCAATAAATTACTTAAATTTACTTCTCTTGTCAAGCTCTTGCTTGTTTGAGGAGGATGTCACTGATGTAAAAATTAGTTTGGATAATTTATTTAATTGGGCAAATAAATTACCGATGTGTTGCAATTATAGTAAATGGAGTGCAATGTATGTGGATTATAATAATTTGATTTATAAATATAATTTTGGAGTAACCTTCAAAGAACTAACCTTAATGTATTTGTTGATCAGTCTCCGAAGCCATCCAAGCGATGTGCTCTCCATGGTGATATGAGGAATAGGATTTTAAGCTGTATATATCACTGGTCGGGTCATATTTGGTGAATTATGTTCTGTCTTTGACTCCATACTTTAGAAAGAGCATAGAATTGCTGGAACGTATTCATAAAATGGTAACTAAAATCATACCTCAGATGGAAGGGTTGTTATTTGAGTAGAGATTAAGGTCTTAAAATTGTGAAAAAGAAAAGTTAGAGGAGATCTGGTTGCTGTGTTTGAGATTCTAAAAGTAATTGATTTCGTTGATGTGTCAACATTTGTCATACTTAACATTGACAATTATAGACCGAGAAGACATACATATAGATATAGGCAAAGGGAAAGCTGTTTTCAGCTACGACAATTTTATTTTTAAATAAGATATTTCACCAATGGAATGAGTTGTTTCGTATGTTATTGAGACAATAAATTTCAATGAGTTTCAAAGAAATCTTGATGAATGTAACAATGATAAGAACTGGATTTATATTTTTTTATCATTTCAAATTTGGTGTAGATGATGGTACAACCAGGATGAACCAACAGATAATTCTTTTGTCCTCAACAAACTTTATATTATGATTAAGTAAAAGCTTGATACCCATCTGAATAGTAAGGGCTGGGTTTCAGATATATTTTTAAATTTATAATAATTTAGTTTAAAAGATGGGACACCCGAGTTCGACCAAGAGTTCCATTGTTGTCCCTAAATATTATACTTTGTTATTTTATATGAAAATGAAGTTTTTCCTGGCGGCAACTATTTGAAATTTCTATTAAATCGACATTTAACATTTCCTAATCAGGGTTCGTAAGGTCTTGGATAATCCTTGTTGTTCACCATACATATTCATCAATTCACTTTTCACCTCCTCTGTATCTTCATATGCTAACTCTCAACTTGACCATAAGTCGTTGAAGTAAAGATAGATGTCGCCTTGAATAAATAGAAGAGGCAATATTTAAAGGATTAATATTTTCATGAAGATCAGTTCAGCATCCTTCCTATCAATTAACTAATTAGTTTAATATTCGCCTTTTTTATCTAAGACATACATATGAAAAATAAAATAATATAAGATATTATTCAACTGAATATTCCACACTTTCTAAATTCACCAATTTCTTAAAATAAACAAGGGTTTAAAATAATTATAGTTTCAAATGAAAATATTGAAATTTTTAATTTTGCATTTTAATTTACACTATACTCTAAGATACACAGACGATTCTTCACTGTAGTGTTATTTAAATGGTTTACGGAAACAATTTAGACTTTAATTATAATGAACACACCTGTTTCTGTGATTTTTGAATTATGCGCAAATATTATTTGCGCTAATTTAGAAGTATAAGACTAGACGGAAATGAAGTAGTCATTTCCATTCATCGTTAACTGGTTGACTAGTCTTTTATCAACGATTAGTTGAATTGGCTGTTTCATTATAATACTCCCATCTTTGGTGTAACTAGGAATCGAACCCGCGTACTACAATTACGATTCGAGCGCCTTAACCACCAAACCACGTTAGGCCTAACAACATACTTATACTAATCAACACACGCATAGAAATATCTAATGCAAAACATAAATGTAATTGTTTTCCTAGGATAAACTATGAAGAATATTTAGAGCCTAAATAAAAACTGTTAAAAATATAATTCCTACCTAGGCTGTAACTTAGATAATTAGACCGCAATGTCACATTATTACCCTGTAAATGTAGAATTAAAATCCTCTTTCATTTTTGTAATTCTGGTTTTAACTAGTTTTTGTTTGTTAAGTGACCATGAAACAACGTAATTCTTTGCTTCTATTGGGCTTGCTATACGTATTTAAAGTCTGTGTATATCATTATAAGCCTGTCATGTTTCCAAAGTTTAAAAACTGGTTATTATTTACATTATGTTTACTGTGCATAGTTTGAAACCTGAGTGTTAGTACAATCATGATTGCTTTACAAAACTGAGAAACAGTGTCACTGAAAACATATCTTCTCCATAGAGTTTAAACATTGAGCGTTACTGAAATCAGGTATGCAAAGTTTTAATATTAGTGTTATTGAAATCATGTCTTCATAGTTTGAAAAGTGAGTGTTATTGGTATCATATCTACAAAGTTTAAAAACTCAATTTTGTTCAAATCATGTTTGCATAATTTAAAAACTCATTATTATTGAAAGCATGTTTGTTCTAAAAAGTTTAAGAACTGAGTGTTATTGAAATTCTACTAAATTCGTTGTCAACAATAATTGATTTTATGCTTTTGAGAACGGGTTTTTTATTTTTAGGTAAGAAACGTTATAAAAATGTATTGTTAACTATTAATCTGCACTTTTGTAAGCTGTAAAATATGTACCTAAGTTTAAATAAAATTATAATAAAATAAATTGAAAATTCTACAGTAGAATAAAAAAAATTAATACCTATATGGTTGTTTAGGGACCGTCAAAAGTCTTTATTTTACCTTATTAACCCCTTGATTGAAGATTGAATGATTGAAATGTATGATTGAAGGTTTAAAGAAGACTTGAATTAAAGGTAGACATGATGAATCAAACTTGACGTCTTTTATAAAGTATTTTCTTCAACACAATGGAATTGTGATGACAACCATTTAAAAACTAGAAAGTTTTTCGTTGAAAATCAATTCTTTCTTTGGAAAGTTTCTGATACCTCAGCAGCTGAAAGTACATTACAATATAAACAAGTATCGACAGAAAGCCGGTGAAAGTTTTCGAATACTTCTGCTAAATTTACTCACTTGGTAAGTTACAAATATTTTGAGGCCCGGCATGGCCAAGCGTGTTAAGGCGTTCAACCGGTAATCCGAGAGTCGCGAGTTCGAATACCGGTCGCACCAAACATGCTCGCCCTCCCAGCCGTGGGGACGTTATAAAGTGAGGGTCAATCCCACCATTCATTAGTAAAAGAGTAGCCCAAGAGTTGGCGGTGGGTGGTGATGACTAGCTGCCTTCCCTCTAGTCTTAGACGACTAAATTAGGGACAGCTAGCGTAGATACCCCTCAAGTAGCTTTGCACGAAATTCAAAAAAGAAACAAACAAATATTTTTATGAGTTAAAACTTGAAGATACATATTTTGGTTTAGAAACACAATACGACTTATTAGTAAGTATGCTGAAATTAATATTAAATAATATTGCCATTGCTGACAAATACGGACATCTTAAAATTGCATCTTGATATACATCGTGGGTGGTCGATTATAAACTTAAATACGTCGTGTAGTTTTGTTAAATACATTCACTTCCACATAATGTTTTCCGAGTCTCAGCTAGTAAAAATTGAAAATATTAGAATCTTGTATGTGACTTATCATTTTCATTAATGAATGTTTGTAAAATTGTGATACATATCAAAACAGATATGTTTGAGAACAGTTTCAAAACTGTTTCAAATACAGAGTTGTTTAATTTTTATTTGACACATTTATAAAATTTGAAATTTTAATGCAGATCGAATGTTTTTCTTTTTTTACAAATTATTTTTATTTACAGTAAATTCTTAATGAAAACAAAGGAAACACAAATAAACACATGGAAGTTTCGTGAAAAATAGGAACATAAAAGAAATCTGAGCACGTCTCACTAAAGCATCAAAAGTTTATCTTGAAGTCGAAAACCGAACTCTCACAACCATATACATCGGGATCAAAGCGAAACAACAAACTAAACAAGTCGATTGTATGTCATCATCATTGGAAAACTAGTACTCGAACTCAAGGTCCTACCCATTATCATCAATCGACAGTTATACTTTTCACTCCAAACAATGTTTAATAAATCTGTTTCTCGTGAACTACATTTGTAATAAAAAACTTTCAACAATAAAATAATGAAGAAAATGTTCGGAACCAATTCACTTTCCTTAATGTTGTTAAAAGAACACCAAAAGAATTAAAAGAGCGCCAAAATACTACACCAGGTGGCGATGGTATTTAAAAGGCTGTAATTATATTTAGAGTTTGAGCAACAGACACTGGTCCAGCATTTTCCACTTGTAAGGCTATTGTGGTGAGGAGATGATTCAGTGTCATACAAATGCCTGAACTCACAACAAGAGCACTGCTTTTACCACAAGGTGATAATTGCGTTTTTTCGAACAAGAACAATAAAAAAGTTCATACAACAAAGCTAAAGGTAGACATCATGGCAGCCACAACTTAAGGTGGTGTTCTTTGAAGTTTACGGGCCATTGTATAGCAACAAGATTTCAATAGACACGCAGAAAACCCAAAAATAGTTCCTTTTCGTCGATTATCTACGTCATGAATATCTTGAAACGTTCCTACGATGAACGTTGGTTTGATAGTTAAAATAATGCCCGTCATCATCAGCATTAAGAAGAATACATTGTTAGCCCCACAAGGTTCCCTCAAAACCAAGTAAGCAAGCAAATTAATGAACACTGGAGAAGAGGAATAGATTGTGGAAAGATCCGCAGGAGGGAACCAATGAAAACAGTATATCATGAGGGTTTTACCATTCCACCAAATAAAGCTCTAAAAAACATAATAGTTCTTTCTCTTTTCACTCCAAAGTATTGTTTGTTTGTTTTGGAATTTCGCACAAAGCTACTCGAGGGCTATCTGTGCTAGCCGTCCCTAATTTAGCAGTGTAAGACTAGAGGGAAGGCAGCTAGTCATCACCACCCACCGCCAACTCTTGGGCTACTCTTTTACCAACGAATAGTGGAATGGACCGTAACATTGTAACGCCCCCACGGCTGGGAGGGCAAGCATGTTTGACGCGACCGGGATGCGAACCCGCGACCCTCAGATTACGAGTCGCACACCTTAACACGCTTAGCCATGCCGGGCCCTCTTCGAAGTAACTGGCTTTCGAAAAATTGATAAAAGGATTATAAATTCCCCACTGGATAAGAGCTTGGGTTACCAGAAACTGGGCTGGACTAATTTCTGACACCAGCTTCAAATTCAGGATTGCCAGAGAATGCATGAAACCTGATGTCATTGCCAAAATAATTCCAATTCCAGGAATATTCTTGAACCTTTTAAAATTGAATGTCTTGTCAGAAGTTTTCATGTCCACAGTTAGATGTCGAGAAAAGTGCTACGAATAAAAATTAAACAATTTATTTTGTCTATTAGCTTATGTTTAAATATATCTTATTAATACTATAAAGCATTAGATGTGTTAAATATTTCTAAAAATGAAAAATAACTTATTTACAGGTTCACCCTAATTCCTTTATATGAACAAATGTGAAACGGTCTTCATATGTGTGTAATAAAAATATGTCGTATATAATTTTTGATATTGGTAATTGGTCTGTTTTTTAAATTTATTGTGCCAATATAAACATATCACCCACTACATCTGTATATATATATACATGTTTTAAACCAAAATTCTGTATTTTTATTAAAACTTCCTGACCAAGATAAAGTTAAATATACAAACAGCACTAAAAGGTTAAGTACAACCTGACAATTATTATAACACTTTCATCAGATAAACGTAATAGCGCAATAAATATTAAAATTCATAAATGTTAAAATGCATTTATCCATTAATAATGTTATTGGCCGTAATTCCTAAAATATCTTCAGATGTTCGTCCAGTTTAGGATATTTAACAGTTATCCTGTAAACCAGAGGAAGGCAACTACATGGCCACTGGCATGTGGCCAGCGGATAGTACAATTGTGGTCAGCTTGAGTTTAGGAATCAACTTTTTCCATCATTCATTTTTTATCGCAAACTTGGTAGTCAAGAACTGCATTGCCTCACGTCATTGCTAATGTCGCGCGCTTCATCACTGACACAGGCTCTACCCATTTTGTAACGTCAGTCTGGTTTGGATGTTTACTATCGAGTGTAAGTTGTTTTGCAAACGCTTGCAAACATATTTTTATTGTACAACTTTTAAAATGTTTAAATATATTTTGTTTTTAATCCCACAATATGGATAAGTGGATAATTCTAAAACGAAATAATCCAGATGCTGATGAACACTCAGAAAATAAAGACAATATAATTGATTCTAGCATTACTGCTGAAAATAGAATGTCGCGTGACTGAAGAAACGTGAAACGAGAACTTAATGAAAGTTGAAATTTGTAGTGATTGAAGCGAATAATAAGTCAGTGTATCTTTTGTGTAACAAAATATTTAGAATAATAAATTATACATTCTTAAGCAACACTTTAAATATTTTCACAACCAATTCAATGTAAAAGTTCCAGTTGATAGCAAAAATCGTATGAATGAAATTAGCCGCCTGAAAGCACAACTTAATGAACAAAATGGAGGTCTAAAAATATTTTTATCATCGATAGAACTAGTTACGTTAGTTAGCTATAAAATAGCTTGGATTCTAGCTCAAAAAATAAATCATTTTTGATGCTGAACTAGTAAAAGAAATATTGGTTGTTGTCATTGAAACTATGTTTGAAAATTATTATTCAAAAATAAAAGATGATATTCTTCAAAAGGTAGATAATTTGCTATTAAGTTGAAGAACAATTGTCCATAGAATATTAGAGTTAGAGAGAGATATAGAAAGTCAGTTGCTTGAACAACTAGAAGAATGTTTGTATTTTTCTTAAGGACTAGAAGAGTCAACAGATGTTAGTGACACTGCACAGTTGATTTTTGAGTTCGACATGTAACTTCAGATCTTCAAGTGACGGAAGAAATGCTTGGCCTTTGTGGATTACGAGATCGAATATATTAAAGAAACATCTTTTAAAAATTTTCTTAAATTCCAAAAAAATACAATCTGGATTAAAAAAAACAAAACTGGTTTCTGTTACAACAGATGGCGCTCTCGCTGTGACTTAGGTGAAATTGAGATTTGTTTCTCTTTTGAAGCGGCATTTAACTGAAAATAATGTGAAGTCCACGCTGCCATCTTTCCATTGCATTTTGCATCGGGGAAAGTTATGTGCTCAGATGTCTAAAAGTAATGAACTGAAAAAATTGTCATAAAAATTGTGAATTATATTAGAAGTGGAAGCTCTCTCATCCCTCGACAGTTTGTTAATTAAGTCTTTATAGAAAAGCAGTGACTGTAATTTTGATGATCTTACTGATTTTGCAAATGTGAGATGGTTAAGTAGAGGAAAAGTTTTGGAACGATTTACTTCCTTATTTCCTCAAATAAGAGAGTATTTTGTTGAAAAAGGTAAGATTGAAAAGTTATCTGAAATTGAAACTATTCATGGCAGTGTGATTTGAACTTTCTGTGCGACATGATGGCTCACTTAAATAATTTGAATACAAAGCGTCAGAGAACAGGTCAAATAATAAGCGAACAATCACAGTCTATTTGTAAATTTCAATTAAAGTTAAACCTCCTAGTGGAACAATTACAAAAGAATAATTTGTCACATTTTGCAAAGTTGAAAAGTTTTCTAGAAAATAATAAGGAGTATGATTTGTCTGATACTAAAGATTATCTCTATGTAAACTGGATCCAAAATCTGAATTTAAAAATATGAAAATGTTATTTGAATTTTTGCGTGATCCATCTCGATTTGACTTAGGAAATTTCAGTAAGGAAATTACATCTTTTTTTGTATTTGGATAAATGTGGATTTGAAGAACATATTAGAACATATAAAAGGTAAACTAAAATGCTCTATCAGAGATGTGGCTCACTATTCTGTTAAATGAGAGTCTTTCAAATTTAAAGATAGCAATTTCAAAAATATTTTCCATGTTTGGATCCATTATGGTGTGTGGGTCAATATTTTCTACGCTAGATTCTCTCAAGTCTAGATACAGATCTCGACTTACTGGCGTAAATTTAGAGGCAAAGCTAAGATGTTCATTGAGCATAGATATTGAGCCAAATTTCACGAAACTTGTTAAGGAAAACCCCCATCAATTTTAACATTGAATGGGTTGTTGAAATGCAATTGTTTTAATTAAACTAACCTCTTCCTTTTTTGTTTTTTTTAATAGTGTGGCCGACGTTGTTTTTATTAGCAACAGTTGTGACCACTATAAAAGTACGTTGACCACTTTTGCTCTAAACCCATATAATAAGATGAAATTCTAAAATCATCTAATTAATTATAAAGTTGATAAGAACCACATTCAAAATTATTTTAAACGGTATTCTATGAAATATTGTAAAAACAAAATAACTTTAAAGAAAGATGGAGAGTTTCATTACATAAGTAGTTTAATCAACTATATTTGTCACTAAGTTTTTACATGAATTCTCCTTTAAATTGAATTTTACTGGTTACGGAGATGATGAATAACTTCCTAACTGAATTAAGTTACGAAGAGAATATTTCAGATATTTTAAACGATAATTTATTTACCTTGAAAAATGTCATTCCGGAAAAAAATTAGCTTTATAAAATATTTTTATTGTTTTAACACTACGGTAGTTTCTTACACACCACATGGTCTACTAGTCTTTATAACTTATTCTCATAACGAGAAACAAGAACAGAAACTGTCTGTTTTGCTTTTAAGGTCCCCGTATGAACAAACCTACTAATATGAATGTTCTGTGCTATAAAAATAAGTTTCCAAATTTTACGATTATTAATTTAATGTATAAACTTGTAACAGTTAAGTGTAATCATTTTTGGATACTTTTCAATACTTGTTTCTTTGTTTCTGAATTTTACACAAAGAAATACAAGGGCTATCTGCTTTAGCCGTCCTTAATTTAGCAGTGTAAGGCTAAATGGAAGGTAACTAGTCATCCCCACCCACCGCCAACTCTTGGGCTACTCTTTTACCAACGAATAGTAGGAATGGCTATCACATAATGACGCCCCCATGGTTAAAAGAGCAAAAATATTTGGTTTATCCATACTATCTAATATTTTTTGAAATTAAATAACGAAAAGAAATTGTATCGACAAATAACTTGCCAATACATATGCACAGCTGTAATATCTTTGTTCATAATTAGAAACAACCCAAGAACAAGCTCTATAAGCTTAGCTAATAAACAGTTGTTTCATTTAAACAGAATTGTTTATGTCTTTTGCTACTGTCAACCTTTACCACCAGTGTATGTTATAAAATGGGATAACATAACTGCGGATTGATAAATGTACATCACAAATAAAAACATGTTATCGTTGTAGCAAATACTAAAAAAGAACCACAGTAAACTGAACAAACTATCATAAGTCTGATATTAGATAAACTAGTTTATTGACCATTATGCTTGGTTGTTGTTGTTTTTTTAGTTTTATTTCTGACAGAAGATAACATGAGATTAAAAGGACACACGAATATGTCGAAACAAGTTTCTATGATATCAGACTTTTAAGAGTTCGTTTCATTTACTATGTTTTTGTTTTTGTTTTTCTCATTTACGAAAGATAGTCTACAGTGAAATTGTTTCTCCCTAACCTTTGTAACCAAGAAACAAAAGATATGAGTCATATAACGCCAATAGACTGAACCAACACTATTCTATCACATTAATAAAAATCAAAAATATAAATAAAACTAAAATGTCTAAATATCGCAACTAATCTATTCAGAGCTGAGTGTCACACACTTCGGTAGCTTTAAACATAAGGTGAAAGGAAATGTAAACTATGTTTTACCAAACTCTTGTGCTGTGAAGATTATTATTGTACACGTATAACTTAGAAACAGCAGTTACAAACATCGTAATTCAGTGCCATGTCCATTTTGTCAAAATGGGGTTGAGAGGGGCTATTAACCTAATTATAATATAACAATAATTGAAGCAACACAAAATAGTTGTGCTGTAGGTAGAACACGTGCCAGCTAGAAAGATAACTGTGTGGTGCATACATTAGTGACTTCAAACTGACTGGAGAATTGATAAATATTCATTGTTTTGATTTTTCGCAACGAATAAAACAGCGTATGTAGTCGTCATATCCTTAAAATAAAAGTTCAGTACTTAAATTGCGTCTAAGCTAAGAAAACGTTTTTGGAACACCTACCTTCAATCCACCACTAGAACACAGTATACTAGTAAATACACATAATATAATTATTTATTTTATATTTTGCCTTTATGTCAAAGTCAATAAGTCTATCTACTGTGTCCATAATTTTCTACTGCAGAACAAAAAGAAAGAAAAAACATAACCCTACCACACGCACACTAAAAGCTTTACCTTAACTTTTATTACACACTAACAGCTTAACGTTTCGATGAATAGTTTATGGAATCACAGAGATTCAATCAATGCTTACGAACTCCGAAACTCAGAGCTCCACCACAGGAGTAACACGACACAAATAATGTTGAAAATAAATGAATTTTACCAAAGTTAATAATTCATACGTTCTTTATATCATTAAATTCTTGTTATTTTTTGTTAAAATATTTTAATTTTGTTTTATAAACACATTTAAATTGACAAAGTTTAACTCTTCTTAATGTTGACCCAGTCGATTGAAGTAAGGTTTGGGAAAAAACAGTTTCAGTACAGTCTATACTTCGTAATTAAAAACCATAGTAAAGGGAACAAACTGTCAAAAGCCTGATATAGCAACTTGTTACGACACATTCGGGCATCCTTTAAGGTCTTACGTTATCTTCTGCCAGAAATAAAACTAAAAGAAGAAAAAACAACAACCAAACATATCAATCAATAAACTAGTTTATCTAATATCAGACTTCAGACAGTTTGTTCAGTTCACTGTGGTTTTATTTTTCAATATTTGTTACAATGATAACATGTTCTTCTTCTTATTATTATCTCTTGTGATGTACAGTTATTAATCCAGAATTTTCATAACATACTCTGGTGGTTAGGGTTGAGAGTTGGCGAAGGTACATACGTTTCTGTTTAAACGAGAAAATTCATTATTAGCTAAGTTTACAGATCTGAATTATTAGTTTGTTTCAAATTGAAAACCCTGCAGATGGCGAGTTGTTTACGGACAGCATTTCTTGTTTTTCATTGTCCGTTCTTTAATTTCAAAATATAAAATTATTACTTTTCTCTGTAAATCACTTGACACGCTTCTGCGTTAAATAATTATCGTAATATTTGGTAACTTATTTTGATAGCACAGAACTTTCATAATATTAAATTTGTTAATACTAAGACTTTAAAAGCAGAATAGAGAGGTTTGGTTCTTGTTTCTCGATATCATAATAACTTATTGAACCTGGTAGATTACGTGGTGCAGAAGTAATTAATGTAGTTTTAAAAACCTTTACAAATATTTTATGAAGTTAGTTTTTTATCCGAAATAACTTTTTTCAAAGTAAACACAAGTAAAGAAGTCATCGTTTAAAATATCTGAAATATTCTTCTCATAATTTAGTTCAGATAGAGAGTTATTCACCATCTCTGTAACCAGTGAAACTTAATTGAAAAGAGAAATCCTGTTAAACCTGAGTGACAAATACAGTTTATCAAGCTTCTTACGAAATGAAACACTCCATCTTTCTTTATAGCTAGTATATTTTTCAAATATTCAATAAAATACCGTTTAAAATAACTTTCAACGTGGTTCATATCAACTTTATAACTATGCAAATGGAATTTTAACTTGGTGTATTGGTTTAGAACTATGTTAAATATCATAAAGTGAACAAATATCTGAAGATATTTTAAGAATTATGTCCAAGAACATTATTAATGGATAAATGCATTTTAACATTTACGAACTTGTGATTTAAGTTACGTTAATCTAATCAAACTATTATAATAATCATTAATTTGTACGTAACCTTTTTAGTTCTATTTGTATATTTAACATTATCTTGGTCGGAAATTATTATTTAAAATACAAAATCCTGGTTTAAAACATATGTACAGAAATAGCAAGAGATAATTTTATATGAAAATAATAAACTGACAAAACAGACCGATCATCAATAACAAGATTTATATACGACATATTTTTTTATTACAAACATTGAAGACCGTATTATGTTTGTCCTTAGAAAGGAATTAGGATGAAACCGTGAATAAGTCGTTTTCAATTCTTCAGAAATATATACTAACAACAAAATCTGAGAAGTGTAGTGCTTTATTGTATTAATAAGATATATTTAGAAATAAGTTATTACAAATAGACACAAATTAATAGTTTAATTTTTATTCGTAGCATCTTCTTCGACATACAACTGTGGACATGAAAACTTCTGACCAGACATTTAGTTTCAAGAAGTTCAAGTCTGTTTCTGGAATTAAAATTATTTTGGGAATGACATCTGGATTCATGTATTCTCTGGCGATTTTGAATTTGAAGCTGGTGTCAGAAATTAGTTCAGCCCAGTTTCTGGTAACTCAAGCTCTTATCCAGTGGGGAATTTATAATGTTTTTATTATTTATTCGAAAGCCAATTACATCGGAGAAGAAGTAGAAAGAATTATTTTATTTTTTAGAGCTATATTTGGTGGAATAGTAAAAGCACTAATGATATACTGTTTTCATTGGCTCCCTCTTGCGGATGCTTCCACAATCTATTTATATTCTCCTGTGTTCATTAGTTTTCTTTGTTTACTTGGTTTTGATAGAACGTTGTGGGGCTTACAATGTATTCGTCTTAATGCTGACGATGACGTGCATTATTTTAGTTATCAAACCAAAGTTTATTGTACGAACGTTTCAAGATATTCATGACGTAGGAGGAAAGGAATTATTTTTGGATTTTCTCGTGTCTATTGAAAGCTTGTTGCTATACAATGACAGGCCTGGCATGGCCACGCGCGTAAGGCGTGCGACTCGTAAATTAGGGACGCCTAGCACAGATAGCCTTCGAGTAGCTTTGTGCTAATTTCCCAAACAAACAAACAAACAAAGCTTTACAATGGCCCGTAAACTTCAAAAATCACCACCTCAAGTTGTGGTTGCCATTATGTCTACATTTAGCTTTGTTGCCGGAATCTTTCTACTGTTCTTGTTCGAAGAAATTCAAATATCATCTTGTGGTAAAAACAGTGTTCTTGTTGTGAGTTCTGGAATTTGTATTACACTGAATGAACTCCTCACCACAATAGCCTTACAAGTGGAAAATGCTGGACCTGTGTCTGTTGCTCAAACTGTAAATATAATTACAGCCTTTTTGTTCGATATTTTCATATTAAATACCATCGCCACCTGGTGTAGCATTTTTGGCGCTGTTTTAATTTTTGTTGGTGTTCTTTTAACAACATTAAGGAAAGTGAATTAGTTCTTAATATTTTCACATAACAATTTACTTCGTGCTGTTATTAATATTATTTGGTTTCTATTATTTTTGCATAATAACTTTTCACTGTTTTATCATTACTATTTCAAAGCTTTTGATAACCGATGCTCGTAATGTAGTTAGCAATAAATAGTTTTAACATTGATGCTTGAAGTTAAGTCTATAACTTTCGATAGTTAATGATGGTGACATACATATCCACGTGATGAGTTTGTTGTTTCACTTTGATGAACGTGGTTATTAGAGATCTGTTTCTGACCTCAAAATAAACTTTCTATGTTTCAATGAGACATGCTTCGATTTTTCTTCACGAAACTTCCATGTGTTTATTTGTGCTTCATGTGTTTGTTTTTAGAAATTTACAGTAAATAAAAAGAAATTACAGAAGAAGGAAAAACTTTCGTACTGTTAATTTTTTTTACGTTAGAAATGGTTTAAACAAAAAGTAAACAACATTATATTTGAAACTTGTGTACGTTCATCTGCTTACAATTTTATAAAGTTTTATATAAACCATGAATTAAAAACAAAATCTTTATATTTCCAATTATTTGTTGCTGAGTCCGGAAAATATTTGCGGTAGTTTCGAATTTTCCTTAGCTTGAATGTCTCTCATTGTATAATTTTCCCAAACTTACGATAAGCCACTCTTTATTGCTGCTATATGTGTTAAATTGTTCCCCAGTGGAAAAGCGGTATGTCTGCTGACTTACAACGCTAAAATATGAGTTTCGATAACCGTGGTTGACAGAGCACAGGTAGCTCATTAGTTTGCTTGTGCTTAATTACAAACATTCAAAAATGTGTTAGATCGTAAATACTGAAATGTTTCAAAAGTGTAGTTTGTTTTTAAGATGTCCCTTTTTGCCAACTACTCATTGTTGTTTGATATTAATATAAATCTATTATAGTAACTAATAAATCATATTGTATTTGTCGTCCAAAATATATTTCTTTCGAGTTTTAAATCATAACATCATTTGTAACTGATCGTGTAAATAAGGTTATCGAAAGTACTCCAAACGTTTTCATCAACTTTCTCTGTGTACTTATGTTGTAACGTATATTCTGATTGAGAAGTATTTAAAATTAAAAAGAGAGTACTAATTTTAAAAGCAAAACTCTTCTGTTTCAATCGTTGTCATCACTTGAGGATAATTCCATTGTGCTGAACAAAATATTTTCTTAAAATTACCAAGTTTAATTCACTTACATTTAACCTTAACTCAGTTGTATTTATACCTCCGACCATACATTCAGCGAAAAATGAAGAGAACTAATAAAGTAAAATAATGACTTTTGAAGGTCCCTAAACAACCATATAGGTGTCGCTTTTCTTTATTCTTCCTGGCATATTTTAACTCATTCTGTTATCGTTTTGTTCTAATTTTAGGTGTAAATTTTACAGCTTACAAAACATACAAATTAATGGCTCAGAATATATTTTTTATGTGTTTTTTTAATTTCGCGCAAAGCTACACGAGAACAATCTGCGTTAACCGTTTCAAATTTTGCAGTGTAAGACTAGAAGGAAGGAACCTAGTTATCACCACCTACTGCTAATTCATGGGCGACTCTTTTACCAACAAATAGTGGGATTGACCGTCACACTATAACTCCCCCACGGCTGAAAGGGCGAGCATATATGGAACAACGGTGATTCGAACCCGCGACCCTCAGATTACGAGTTGAACGCCTTAACCCACCTGGCCATGTTGGCCCTATTTTTTTATAACGATTCTTATCTAAAACTAAAAAAAATCTGTTCTTAAAATCATTGAACCAATTATTGTTGACAACGAATTCAGTAGGATTTCTATAATACTCAATTTTCAACCTTTTTAGAACAAACATGATTTCAATAATAATGAGTTTTTAAATTATGTAAAATCGATTTGAACAAAATTAAGCTTTTGAAATTTGTAGATATGGTATCAATAACAGATAGTTTTGAATTTTTGAAACCATAATGTCAGTAACACTCGTATTTAAACTTTGCATACTTGATTTTACTAACAGTCAGATTTCAAACTGTGCACAGTAAGTATAGTATAAATAATAACCAGTTTTTAAACTTTGTAGACATGTTAGGCTTATTATAGTAAAATCAGACTTTAAATACGTATAGCAAGTTCAGTGCAACAAAGAATTACGTTGCTTTATGGTCACTTAACACACAAAAACTAGTGAAATAGTAAAATACAAAATTGGAAAAACAAAAGAGGATTCCAAGCATATACTTAAGGTTTAGTGTAGGTTCAATATGGTGTAATGTTCCAAGATAGAATTTCGATAGGCATTGTAATTTTAAATAGTGTTTCTTCACGCTGTAAATATTGTTCGTACTTTATCCTTGAAAAACAATTACACTTAAGCTGTGTATTAGTGTTTTCCTGGTGTATATTTTGTACTTGTGAAATATATAAATATATAAATATTTAAAACCCAGCCCTTATCATTCACATATGATCAAGATTTTTCTTAAATCATAAAATAAAGTTTATTGAGGACAAAATACATGTTAATTCATCTTGGTTGTCCCATCCTCTAAACAAAATTTCAAAATATGAGAAATATAAATCCATTTCTCATCATTGATGCATCTATTAAGATTTTTTTGAAACTCACTGATATTTATTCTCTCAACAACACACGAAACAATCCATTCCATTTAATCCTATTTAAAAAATAAAATTTTCGTAGCTGAGAACAGCTTCCCCTTTGCCTATAATTATATTTATGACTCATACGTACAAAATTCTCGATGTTAAGTATGACAGATGTTGATTCATCAGTATTATAGATTTCTTTTAGAATCTTAAACACATCAGTCAGATCTCCTCTAGTTTTTATTTTTATCAATTTTAAGATCATAATCTCTCCTCATATGACAACCCTTCCATCCGAGGTATCATTTTACTTACCATCCTCTGAATATGTTCCAGCATTTTAATGTCATTCCTATGGTAAGTAGCCTAAGACTAAAAACATTTAATCAAATTTGACCTAATCAGTGACCTCTACGGTCTAAATCCTATTTGTCTTATCACCACCAAAAGCACACTGCTTTAATGACTTCAGAACTAATCAACAATTACATCAAGGTCACTTCTTTTATGACAATGTTAAGATTATTCTCAAATTATACTTATAATTAAAATTATTATAGGCCCGGCATGTCTGGGTGGTTAAGACGATCGACTCGTAATCTGAGGGTTGCTGTTCGAATCCTTGGCACACTAAACGTTCTCGCTCTTTCAGCTGTGGGTGCGTTATAATCTCACGGGAAATCCTATTTATTGGTAAATAACTTGGGTGGTGATGACTCGTTGCCTTCTCTCTTGTCTTACACTGCAAAATTATGGATGGTTAGCGCAGATAGCTCTCTTATAGGTTTGCACAAAATTCAAAAAGAAGGAAACAAATTATTTTTACCTACATGCATAATGTTACTTTTATTATGCATGTATTACAAATTATTTTTACCTACATGCATAATGTTACTTTTATTATGATTACAATTAATATTCCATTTATTTGCTCATCTCAATAAATGATCTAAACTATTTTTCACACCATCAATATCCTCTTCAAAGATAGCAATACTCAAAACTTTGACATCATTAACAAATTCAGGTAATATTTTTATTTCATCAACATTCCTTCTCGTACCTCATTAAGGTAAATCGAAAACGGGAATGATTCGAAGACTTACATTCATCCAGTTTAACGAAACACCATTCTAATAACACTCTTTCACCCAGACACCCTTCTGACCAATTAGTTTACTTATCCTCCATATCTAACGAAATAAATTTTTTACAAGCCTTTTAAGTTTCACCTTGTCAAATGCTTTCTAAAATTCCAGAAACCAAATCTATATCCTTAACCTCATCCACCTGAAAAGCAACGTTTAAAAAGAATGTCTGAAAGATTGCAACACGAGATTTTCTTTCAGTGAAAATATGTATATTCTCCAATAACGTTCTAAAGTTCATAAAATGTTTTATTACAATCTTTCAGCCAGTCGTTTCCTGGTACATCTTTCTTTGTCCTATTTGACCAACGTTCCTGGTATTCAATAATATTATAAAAGTCTCGTGCTACCAGTCAATTCACAATTCTAATATTTGTGATGCTTTTCTTTAATTTTATTTCTCATATCCTGTGTAAGCCAACCTAGTGTGTTACTTGCAGCTGTACTTATCGTTCTATAAATAAAATATATAAACACGATTTAAAGAATGTAAGGTAAGTTGAGCTAAAGTTGGCAAGGTAAGTCCATCTGGTTGCTCTCCCTCAACACAGAAGTTCTAGAATAGAAATGGTTGTGCCTGAACTGTAGAGGTTTTAAAGACAACAAACTTCTATTAACATGCGATATGGCTTTTCGTTTTAACACGTTGTATTGCACTTAGAATAAAACATAGAAACAAGTCCAATAAACAAGATATTTTTTAAATGTTATTTTCGTTTCAAACACACGTATTTAATTAGCACAATCTCTCTAAACACGTAACGTATCATCATCAGCTGTTAACTTTCTTTGACGACTTAAAAATGACTGAGTTTAATATTTATATGGAAAAAGTTGATAGGCCACAGTAAATTATAGTTTATTTTAATTTTAATTATTGATAAATGAAAGTGTATATTTTGAGAAAAAAACATTTCTAACAGGATCATTGTATATCATAATCTAATGTGTTATACTAGTCAACAAATTCTGACATCAATAACTAATACAAAAGGTCGAAGTCATATTTTTATTTTATGGTACTTTTGGGAATCAGCCTGAAAATTAACAAAATTCTTTATTTGAATGTTTTTATGGTGCAGTGATCACCATAAAAATTATTTTATTTAGGTGCTAATTAACCTTAAATCACCTAGTGAGGTGAAGAGAAACTAAAGCTTGTAACCTAAATTTTCACCCACAACGAACTGGTGTCATTCCATACACGTAACACAGGGGTATTATTAATATTTATTTATTTCCAAAAATTATTTGTTAGTGTACATTAGTGTGTTTCGTGTAAACATTTTGTACCTATAATAAATAAATATATGTATATTCCTCACAATGAGAGATAATATTCTCTACTAAATAAGGTTTAAATTCATTCCATAAAATGAATTTAATTTTCAAACACCATAACAAAAATCGTATAATATGATTAAAAGTCAAATAACTTTCACTGTGTATCTGTTTTGTTACAGTGTAATTTTTGTGGAGCAATAACATTTAAAAATCTAAGTATAATAAGGTTTAAAGAATATAAGAGGACCCTGAAATGTTAGTTTAGTTTTATATGAAGCAAAAATTAAGATGAACATATTATAAAAGAGCACATGATTGACAAAAAACTTTGTGATACAGGAAAAATATCCGTCTGTTCAACTGCACCATCCTAAATACGGAAAGAGATTAAAGACACTAGTGTATAGCTCTAGTCATATTTACCATAATACAGATAAGTATCGTTAAATATAGCAAAGTAACTGAAAACTGTTGAACAAAAGAGAATTATTGGAAGGATGCTGGGGTGATATTTATAGGTATAATGAACACTTTAATACTGCATAATCATCACTACTTCTATTACATCAGTCCTTCAGTTATCATTAGTTCAAGTACTTCTGGTTTAGTTGAACATCCAGAGCAGGTGAGAAGAGTGTTGATAAATAAATATATACAACATGTAACAACTAAATAGAAAATTTAAATAATAGTCACTCTGGACTATCATGCGTTCATCATAGTTTGGGATTTTGAAACATCTCCAGCATAAACATTGTTATGTAGCCACATTTATTGAAATAAATAAATATTGTAAATATTTATTTGTTAGTTATACGTGTAGTGTCACCTATATGAAACTTCTGTCAGCTCTAGTTTTGAAATCACTGATGTAATCTGTCGAATGTTTATACATTTATTTTCTAAAAAAGCATCAGCCACCTAATTAAACTTGCTTAACGCACATATAGCATAGACACAGAATTTTAAATTTAACTCTATCTAACATATATTTAACATATCTAATATATGTGTGTTCATTTTTATACTGCAACAATGTATAAATTAGAGGGACGGCAATGTATCGTTCCAGCCTATGAAACACCTATTATTTTTCAGAAGATCTGGAACGGTATTTAACGTTCAATCAGTGTAGAGACGATTACAATTCGACATTAACTGTAGGTTCATTCTTGTACATAAAATCAATATTCGAATATCTGTTTCATAAGAGTTAAACACTAAAAAATTGTTTTCCATTTTCAGGTTTATCCTACTCTTCTGTCAAACAATGTCTCTTCAATAATATGGAACAACTAATATTATATTTTTTTCCCACGTAAATTCTGAAGAGTTATTTTATGTTGTTTACAGATGGAAATTCAACTAACGCCGATTGGCTGTTCCCAGATGATGCATGTAGGTTATATAATGTGATGTGTTACTTATATTAATGAATCACTTTGTATGCGTACATTATATCATATTGTTAGCTTCAACTTGAATGACATCATCAGAGATCCTCTCGACTAACGTTATCACCACTTCTTATCACACAACCTCTGCATTTTTCTTTTCAAAGAGCTCATATTGCCAATACCCGTTTTCGTGCACCTGTTTGTCTTTAACAATAAAATATTCGTTACCTCTAACTTAAGTTTTCTCTTTCACTGACAGCAGAAACTAAAAACATTTTTCATTTCTACTTTTACGTATTATAGTTTATCTTGAGCGAGTCTCTAATTTATTATTTTAGGTATTCTGATGACAAATATCCTGAAACTAAGTTAAATTTTATTTTAATGTTGAATTTAATTAAATTTGAAGATGTAGTAATTAATGAGGTCTGCCAACAATATTAATACACACAGTTTTCTTTCTTAACACATGTATATTTTAATATGTAAGTGATAACATAATTTAAAATAATTGTCTTCCCAAACAGTTGTTAGAGATAACGATTTGATAAACAAAAATTTTACAAACTAACAAAAACAAATGAGTTTTCAATGTGGTCTGGAAATTATTTTCGAGTTGATATCGGTACAGTTTACATAACAGGTAAATATGAACATCTTTTCTGTTTGCACGTCAGATTTTCACCGCTAAAAGTATCTAATATTAAAGTAGAAATACTAACGTTTCATGATAATTTGCTGAGTTTAAATAGTTTGTAACTGTTTGAAACATATAAATGTTTTTGGTCAGTATTTGTTGTTTTCCGATTAATAAACTTTATTCATAACTATAGCTCCCGACGCTTGTAGTATAGAAACCGTAGCAAATCAACAGTATACACGTTGCATTAGATACCACTTATAAGTTTGAGAGGAAATTTTCTAGAAATTTCAGCTAATTCATCAATATTGTTATTTACGTGCATATATACATTGTTGATTCTTACATTCGAGAATCTTCTACAAATTTAGCGAACAGGAGGGAATGTCACAATACACGTTTAACAATGAAGAAATAGAAGAGGCAATATTTGAAGGATTATTATTGTATTGAAAATAAGCTCAGAATCTTTCCTATCAATTTAAACGTGTCCAACTAATTACATTTAGTTATTTAATATTGGTGTTTTTTTATGTAAGAACTATACATAAAACTAAACTAATAACAGATTTTATCTAATTAAATATATTACATTTTCACATATCTCACAATTCCTTGATATAAACTATAACATAATTAGAACATTGAATGGAACTATTGAAATTTCATCGTTTGCATATCTATTTCCTTTACTTCTCTGTCAAACATAGAAAACTCTTCACTTTAGTGTTTTTTAATTGGTTTTCCGAATCAGTTTAAATGTCAGATTTAATATCAACATGTCTTTACCAACCGGTAGATGGACAATTTATATATGTTTTTCTGAGATATAAAATATACACATCGAAAACTCTATACACAACATAAATATTATTGTTTTCCAGTGATAGAATATAAACAATATTAGAGCGTGAAGAGAAACTATTACAATATTAAAATTTTTATCGAAGCTCCAGCCTGGAACTTCAAACTTCGTACCTGGATATGATAACAACTATACCGTATGTAAGTGTAAACTTAGAATCATATTTCATTTTTATAATTTTGTTTCTTTACTAGTTTATGTGTTTTAAATGAGCGTAAAGCTACATCATGATCTATTTGTATCCTAGGCCTACAACAGCCATGTTTTTAGTATCAAAAGCCTTTCGTATTTGCAAAGTTTCAAAACTGGATATTATTGAAGTTATGTTTATACTGCTAGTGCATAGTTTACAACCTGAGTGTTATTAAAACCATGTTTGATCTACAACAATTAAAACAATGTTATTGAAAACATGTCTGATCTATAAACAGTTTAAAAAATGAGTATTATTGAAACATACTTGTTTTGAATCGTTCGTGATATAAAACACGATGGAAAGATATTTTGACTGACAAACACAGTACGGTTTCTTAGTTAATACTTCAGAATAAAATAATATTGATAATAATAACATTGTTTGCTAGAACGAGCTAATTAAAATTACAGTTAATATTTACATAATGTGTGATCGATTATAACCTGAATTACGTCATTTAGTTTTATGAAGTAAGTTTACGCATACATTAGTTTGTTTGTCTGATAACGTCAATTATTCTTCGAATACAGCACAATATATCGATCTAACACATAACTGAAATAAGGCGTAACTTCAATATCTTCCACAAAAAGGATTCAGTAAAGAAAACTCAGGCAAAGAACATCTAAACTGCTGTAAAATTCTTGCAGTATATTTAATATCCATCGAAAATAATATACTTAGCTTCAAGCATTAGTGTTAAAACTATTTACTGTGAACGACATTACGAGCATCGGTTATCAAAAGCTTTGAAATAATAATAATAAAACAGTGAAAAAGTTATTATGCAAAAAATAATAGAAACCAAATAATATTAATAACAGCACGAAGTAAATTATTATGTTAAAATATTAAGAACTAATTCACTTTCTTTAATGTTGTTAGAAGAACACCAACAAAAATTAAAACAGCGCCAAAAATACTGTACCAGGTGGCGATGGTATTTAATATGAAAATATCGAATAAAAAGGCTGTAATTATATTTAGACTTTGAGCAACAGACACTGGTCCAGCATTTTCCACTTGTAAGGCTGTTGTGGTGAGGAGTTGATTGAGCATCATAAAGATGCCAGAACTCACAACAAGAACACTGTTTATGCCACAAGATGATATTTGAATTTCTTCGAAGAAAAACAATAGAAAAGTACCCACAACAAGGCTAAAAATAGACATCATGGCGGACACAACTTGAGGTGGTGATTTTTGAAGTTTACGGGCCATTGTATAGCAACAAGCTTTCAAAAGACACGCAGAAAATCCAACCGTAATTCCTTTCCACCGATTATCTACGTCATGAATATCTTGAAACGTTCCTACGATAAACGTTGGTTTGATAATCAAAATAATGCCCGTCATCGTCAGCATTAAGACGAATACATTGTAAGCCCTACAAGGTTCTCTCAAAACCAAGTAAGCAAGCAAACTAATGAACACTGGAGAAGAGGAATAGATTGTGGAAGCATCCGCAAGAGGGAGCCAATGAAAACAGTATATCATTAGGGCTTTTACTATTCCATCAAATAAAGCTCTAAAAAACAAAATAATTCTTTCTCCTTTTTCTCCGAAGTAATTGGCGTTCGAATAAATAATAAAAACATTATAAATTCCCCACTGGATAAGAGCTTGAGTTACGAGAAACTGGGCCGGACTAATTTCTGATACCAGCTTCAAATTCAGGATCGCCAGAGAATACATGAATCCTGATGTCATTCCCAAAATAATTCCAATTCCTGGAACAGTCTTGAACTTCTTAAAACTGAATGTCTGGTCAGAAGTTTTCATGTCCACAGTTGTATGTCGACAAAGATGCTGCGAATAAAAGTTAATGTAGTAATTTTTTTCTTGATTATCTCTAAAAACATCTTATTAATACTATAAAGCGTTAGATTTGTCAAATCTTATTTTAATAAATCTTTCTAAAACTTAAAAATGACTACGTTACAGATTGATCCAAATTCCTATTCTATAAACAAGTGTAATATGATCTTCAGTGTGATAATACACGCATATCATGTATTACATTTCTATACATATATGTGTTTTAAACAATTTTTTATCAATAGTTTCTAACCAAGATAAAGGTAACTATAAAGACAGAACTAAAAACGTAACGTACAATTTAACAAATTTAATAATTATAACAGTCTTTTAAGATGAACGTAATGGCATAAGTTAAACACAAGATATTTTAAAATTCATAAAAGATAAAACGATTTATTCATCAACGATTTTGTTGGCAGTTATTACAAAACACGTTTACAGAGGTTTGTCTACTTTAGGATATTTATCTTAGTTCTAAACCCATATAACAAGTTAACAATGAAACATGATCTACATAATTATAAAGTGTGATAACATTAGTTTTAAGATCTACAGTAAGATTATTATGAATGGTATTGTAGCTAATGTTGTAAAAACAAACCAAATTTAAAGAAAAATGGAGTGTGTCATTACGTTAGTAGCTTGAACATTTTTCTTTGTTCCTATGTTTTTACAGGGTTTCTCCTTTAAATTAAATATTACTGGTTTAAGAGATGAGGTATAAATTTCTAATTGAATTAAATTATGAAGATAATATTTCAAATATTATAAGAGAAATTTATTTATTTTGGAAATTTTCATTCAATATAAAAACTAATTTTATGAAACATTTATAAAGGTTTTTAAAACCACAATAGTTCCTTAGACACCACATGATCTACTAAGCTAAATAAGTTTCATCCATAACGTGAAACGAGAACAAAAACTGTCCAAATTTTAACACAGCATTACAACCACCACTATACTGGTACACATATACAGATGACACGGTTGCGGGATTTAGATCTACAGAACACACACATAATTTTTTCAATCACATTAACTCTATACATCCCAACATTAACTTCAGATGTGAACAAAAAGAAAGCAATCAAAGAAAATTTCTTAACATCAAAATTACAAGAACCGACACACAATTTATAACATAAATCTACCGAACAATATCACTCATATTGGACTATACATTCCTTGGGATCCAGCACATGAAATAAAACAAAAACACAACTTACTAAGAAACCAAATAAACACAGCCATAAAACTATGCTCACCAGATAAAATTAACGATGAATTAGACAAAATAAAACAATACTTCATCAACATCAATAAGTTTCCTCCACAAACCGTAGAAAACATCATACGAACACACCTAGACAGAAAGCAAAATTAACCTACAAATATAAATATATCTCACGAATTAAAAAAATCACGAAACCATATACTGCTGTATATCATATATTCCCGACATGACCAGAAATATATCCAACATTTGGCAAAAACTAGTAACAAAATATGACGTTCCAGTTAATACCAAATTTATTCAAAAACCAGGCACAAAACTGAGGTATATACTATGTAAAAACTACACTGACAAACACCACACCAACATTATTTATAAAATACAAAGTGATAACTGCTACGACTTCTATATTGGAGAGACAAGTGGAAAAATGGAAACCAGATTCAAAGAACATAAAAAGTCACCTTCACACGTTTTCGAACACTGCAAGTCAAATAATTTTTTTTTTGGTTTGTTTGGAAATTTCGCACAAAGCTACTCGAGGGCTATCTGTGCTAGCCGTCCCTAATTTAGCAGTGTAAGACTAGAGGGAAGGCAGCTAGTCATCACCACCCACCGCCAACTCTTGGGCTACTCTTTACCAACGAATAGTGGGATTGACCGTCACATTATACACCCCCCACGGCTGGGAGGGCGAGCATGTTTAGCGCGACGCGGGCGCGAACCCGCGACCCTCGGATTACGAGTCGCACGCCTTACGCGCTAGGCCATGCCGGGCCAAGCAAGTCAAATAAACGCAATATAACCATAGAAAACACTCAAATACAAAATAAAGAAACAAACATAAACAAATGCAAAATTAAAGAACCCTTACTTATGCAACAACTTAAACCCAAAATAAACCGATACAAAAAAACACCTTTATACCTATATTAAAAATAATATAATAAACAATATAAAATTACATATTCAAATATCTAACACCGCCCTCCACATTCCGACACATAGTCACACAATCCCTTTCAAACTTGTGGTCAACTTCCGGTCAGTTACCTCTTTCTTTCTTTGTGAACCTGACGATGACCGAAAAAAAGTTGTTCGCTCCCCTACGTAAAATATTTTCTCAACCCAAACGAGCCATTTTTACATATATATTTTTCTCTACAATTGGGTTTTCTCGACAGTACTGAAAAAAAAAATTCTCGATTGATAACTGTAGATCACAAAAGATAGTAATGAAAGAAAACAACTGACCAACTTCCTAACCGTCTGTGTCTTTAAAGGAATTCCAATATGAGGGGTCACGTAGTCGTTTGTTGAACAGTTTTTTTTTTTTATTTCTCCCGGAACACAATGTTAAAATGAAGAGGACGCGTGAATAGGTAGAAACTAGTTACTTAGATATAAAACTGTTGACACTTCGTTCCGTTCAGTATTGTTTTATTCATTTATGACAGATAGGCTGCAGTGAAATCGTTTTAATTTTCCTGTCTTTCTTAACTAAGAAATGAAAAATATAAATTCATATAGCACCAGGAGAGTTAAACGTATGAATAAAATTAAAGATATGTCAACTAACCTGGTTCAGAGCTGTGTGTCGCACACTTCGGATGCTTTAAACATAAGTCGAATGTAAATGTTAAACTGAGTTCCACCAAATTCATACTGTTCAGATGAAGGTTATCATTGTACGTGTATAACTTTGAAACAGCAGTTGAAAACTGCGCAATTCACTGCCATGTCTTAGAGCTGAACGGGACTGTTAATCTAAATAAATGATAACTGTACCTGAACTATCAGAAACAGTTGTGCTGTAGGTCGGAAAATGCCAGCAAGAAATTCATCTGTGTGGTGTTTACATTAGTGAGTTACAATTTAATAAAAAAATGAAATGTATTCATTATTTTGGCTTCTCATAAAATGAGAGTTTAGTACCTAAATTGAGTAAAATAAAAAATTGGGGGAATAAGTTTTTCTAATTCACCAATAGAACACAGCGTGCTATAAAATACGCAGCAAATAATGATCCTATTGTATTTTGTCTTTATGGCAACCTTCAGATGTGGATTCCTGTACATGGTGAGGGGACTTCCCATAGAAAGTTCTGCTTCCTTTAGTTTACCTCCTCTGGGTTTGCGTGGCGACCCCTGAAGAGGGAGGACAGGATCCTGGTGATTGAGGGGTCCAACCCTAAGACACCACTTTTCTCTTGAATTCCTGTAGATGGGCAGCCATGAGGTGCTTCCCCCACGGTCACTCCTCTGGTCCATTTGGAGCTAAGGTCAACCAAGTACCAGCGTTGGATGTTCTCCACAGCAAATGGTTTATATTTCTTCCTCTCTAAAACCGTTGCTGCCAACGGGGTATTCACTTAGATCCTGAACTCTGTATCTGTGAAGTTGTGTTACACGTGGTCCATGAGACAAAGTTCTTAGGGCTTATCTTTGAGTGTAAACATAATTTTATACCAGAATGAGCTCTACAGCTTCTGTGTTCACTGCTGAACTGTACGCTATTTGTCTTGCCCTGGAGCACCTAGAAGCTAAGCAGTACTCAAACTGTACTATTTATACTGACTGGCTTAGTTCTCTACTTTCCTGGAGTCGCTTCACTTTAGTTCATACCTTGTTCTCGCCGATATTTAAAACCGACTGGCCTATTTCTCTTTACTTTTACTTCTAACCAGTTCTTCTGAATACCAGGCCACTTGAGTGTTGGCGGAAAATAGCTCGTCAACACCGCAGCTAAATTTGTCTGCTCTGTCGCTATCAATGCCGTTCTTGTTCCATACATGAACTATGGTTCTGTGTTGAAGCCTCGGCACTGTATCAGTTGGAAGTGGAAAACGTGAAAACAATTTTTTCCAGATAGAACCCTGTATTGGACTTTGACCGTCTTGTTTCCGTAACGATCAGAAAGTGGAAGTTGTCTTAACTAGACAACGCATTGGTCACAGTTTTTAACTCATAGTTCTTTATCTGGGACTGATGCACCAATGTGTATTCTATGCAAACATTCAGGTAACAATAAGCCACATTTTACTGTCGTGTCGTCGTTATGACTCTCAACAACGGCACCATTTTAGACATGTTTCGCCCTGAGGTTTATCCCTGACGCTGGATAATGCAATGTGTAATTAGATAGTTTTGATTTTGCATCAATATCTACATATATACTTTAGGAAGAGACCATAAAATTGGCGCCATTTTGATTTTTAATAATAATGCCATCTTAAAACAACTTTCCCTGAAATTAATGAACATTGGAGTTAAAGAGTCCCACTTTCTTCATGATGACAATTTACATCATAAGATCTGTGATGTCTACATGGGTTCTAGCTTATGGACATTCTTGACAATTTCATGTTGTGTTTCTAAAAATACAGTAAATAGAAAACTATTTTCAGCCTCTTTACTGGTGATAACACGTTTGTTATCTTTGAGAACTCTCATGAAGCTTCGTAATTTCTTTAACATTTTAACAACAAACCTATCAGTATAGAGTTTACAGTAGAACATCATAAAGTTTATTTTATAGACACTTTAATAAGTGATAATAATGTTTACAACTTAACGAACGTGAAGAATTTACATAAAACCATAGAGAATATCATACTACATTTTGAATGTAAATAAAATCACAGAGAATATCATACTACATCTTCAATGTAAATAAAACCATAGAGAATATCATACTACATCTTCAATGTAAATAGAACCATAGAGAATATCATACTACATCTTAAATGTAAATAAAACCATAGAGAATGTCATACTACATCTTCAATGTAAATAAAATCATAAACAATATCATACTACATCTTAAATGTAAATAGAACCATGAAGAATATCATACTACATCTTCAATGTAAATAAAACCATGAAGAATATCGTACTACATCTTCAATGTAAATAAAACCATGAAGAATATCATACTACATCTTTAATGTAAATAAAACCACAGAGAATATCATACTACATCTTCAATGTAAATAGAACCATAGAGAATATTATACTACATCTTCAATGAATTTGTCTAAAGTCTAACTGTATTTCCTCAGTCTGCTTCTATATTTCGTGTTAGGAATTGCTAAAAATTTATTTGATAAGACAATCACTAACGTTTTATGATTGTTAGAAATATGTTAGAACTTGCTATATAATGTTACATTTAGTACTTTTAAAAATTAACTATATAAATTGGTTGTATTTCATTGTTCTATTCATTCATTGTGGCAATTGTTTCAGATTGGGCTCGATATTTCTTTCCTGGAACCTATTGCCACATATGCTGTTAGTATCTCTAAATTAAATATTTTTCAAGTGGACTGTTATACTCTCTAAATTGGCGTAATGCAAGTGAGAGTCACATAAGTCAAACTCCAGGCAGATTCCCGTTTTCAACTGACTTACTAAAAACTCCAAAGGGAGGTTTTATAACTGATATCTGGGCTTATTTGAAACAGAGAAAAACCTTGTGTAATTATAGTTTTAATACCTTAATATTTTTATAAATCAACAATGGATTAATTTGTACAATAGTAATATCATACGTGACATGCTAAAAATGAAAATCAAATCTAATATTAAATTTTCATTTATTCGAACATGTAGCTAAATATCAGATCTAATCAAGCATTGAACACTATTTCATAAACGATCTACACTTCAACACTTACAACCGTATCTGTATTATTACTTAACGATGAATATAAAATGTCATGTCTCTCGTTGACATTTGGTTGTTAAATGTGTGTAGGAATCAGTTCAAGAAATCTATGAATAAATATTGATTGAGAATATGATTTGTCATGATCTCCTCAATATTCCTAAATTTAAAGACCGCAATCAATGGTGTATAAGTAATATTACTGATAAAAATTATTATAATATTTCTTATTAATTACTATATTAATATTAATTATTAATCTATTAGAGATTTTTACCTATGTAGTAGAAAATTACATTTTTTTTTCTACCTAACTATTTCAAGGGATAATTTTTCACAAGATTTAATGCAACGTCTGGTTCAGATTTCATTAATATAATTATTTTGACTTTCCTTTATTGTTCGTTAAAGGTAATAGTTAATTGGAATAAAGTTAGAGAAAAAAGATTTTCACTACAGTTTATCTTTTGTAAATTAAAAACCACACTAAAAGTAACGAATTGTCAAAAACTTTATATCGGAGAAACTTGTTTCGACACAGTCGTGCGTCATTTTCAGTCAGGAAGAAAACAACAACAGAAACACAACCAAAAATATTGGTCATTATACTAGTTTATCTAATATCAGACTTCAGACAGTTTGTTCTGTTTACTGTGGTTCTATTTTTCGATATTTGTGACAACGATAATATGTTATTATTAATAGTATTATATTTTGTGATGTATCAATTCAGAATTTTATTAACATAATTTTGATAGGGTATTATTGTGGTAAAGGTTTAGAGTAGAATAAGATAGAAAAGTTTCAGTTTAAATGACAAAAAGTAATTATTAGCTAAATTTACATATTTTATTGTTACTTTATTTCAAATTATAGACAATGATAATAACCCTGTATATGTATTGGCGAATTGTTTACGGATAACATTTCTCGGGCCCGTGTATGGCCAGGTGGTTAAGGTACTCCACTCGTAATCCGAGGGTTGCGGGTTCGAATCCTCGTCGCACCAAACATGCTTGCCCTTTCAGCCGTGGGGTGTTATTATGTTACGGTCAATTCTACTATTTGTTGGTAAAAGAGTAGCCCAAGAGTTGGCGGTGGGTGGTGATGACTAGTTTCTCTCCCTATAGTCTTACACTGCTAAATTAGGGACGGCTAGCGCAGATAGCCCTCGAGTAGCTTTGTGCTAAATCAAAACAAAACAAAACAGTTCTTGTTTTTCATTGTCCGTTGTTTAATTTCAAAACATATAAAATTATTACTTTTCTCTGTACTCCACTTGACAAGCTTCCACATTAAATAACCATCATAACATTTTGTAACTTATTTAGATATCACAGGACTTTCATATGATCAAGTTCGTTAATATTGGGACTTCAAAAACAGAATAGAGAGCTTTGGTTCCTGTTTCTCTGTATTATAATAATCTATTAAACCTTGTAGATCACGTGGTGTAGAAGAAATTAATGTACTTTTAGAAACCTTTAAAAATATTTTACGAAATTATCTTTTTATCCAGAATGACATTTTTCAAGGTAAGTCAATCATCTTTTAAAATATGTGAAATATTAAGCAGCGTAACTTAACTTAAAGGATAAATCCTGTGAAAACTGAGTGACAAATACAGTTGATCAAGCTACATGCGCAGATAGCTTTTGGGTAGCTTTGCGCGAAATTCAAAACAAATCAAGTTACTTATATAATGAAACACTCCATCTTTCTTTATAGTTAGTTGATTTTTTAATATATTATTATTACAAACATTGAAGACCGTATTATGTTTGTCCTTAGAAAGGAATTAGGATGAAACCGTGAATAAGTCGTTTCAATTCTTCAGAAATATATACTAACAACAAAATCTGAGAAGTGTAGTGCTTTATTGTATTAATATGATATATTAAGAAATAAGTTATTACAAATAGACACAAATTAATAGTTTAATTTTTATTCGTAGCATCTTCTTCGACATACAACTGTGGACATGAAAACTTCTGACCAGACATTTAGTTTCAAGAAGTTCAAGACTGTTCCTGGAATTAAAATTATTTTGGGAATGACATCAGGATTCATGTATTCTCTGGCGATCCTGAATTTGAAGCTGGTGTCAGAAATTAGTTCGGCCCAGTTTCTGGTAACTCAAGCTCTTATCCAGTGGAGAATTTATAATGTTTTTATTATTTATTCGAAAGCCAATTAGATCGGAGAAGAAGTAGAAATAATTATTTTATTTTTTAGAGCTATATTTGGTGGAATAGTAAAAGCACAAATTATATTCTGTTTTCATTGGCTCCCTCTTGCGGATGCTTCCACAATCTATTTATATTCTCCTGTGTTCATTAGTTTTTTTTGCTTACTTGGTTTAGAGAGAACGTTGTGGGGCTTACAATGTATTCGTCTTAATGCTGACGATGACGTGCATTATTTTAGTTATCAAATCAAAGTTTATTGTACGAACGTTTCAAGACATTCATGACGTAGGGAATCGGTGGAAAGGAATTATTTTTGGATTTTCTCGTGTCTATTGAAAGCTTGTTGCTATACAATGACAAGCCTGGCATGGCCACGCGCGTAAGGCGTGCGACTCGTAAATTAGGGACGACTAGCACAGATAGCCCTCGAGTAGCTTTGTGCAAATTTCCCAAACAAGCAAACAAACAAATAAAGCTTTACAATGGCCCGTAAACTTCAAAAATCACCACCTCAAGTTGTGGTTGCCATTATGTCTACATTTAGCTTTTTGCGGAACTTTTCTGTTGTTCTTGTTCGAAAAATATTCAAATATCATCTTGTGGTAAAAACAGTGTTCTTGTTGTGAGTTCTGGAATTTGTATTACACTGTATGAACTCCTCACCACAATAGCCTTACAAGTGGAAAATGCTGGACCTGTGTCTGTTGCTCAAACTGTAAATATAATTACAGCCTTTTTGTTCGATATTTTCATATTAAATACCATCGCCACCTGGTGTAGCATTTTTGGCGCTGTTTTAATTTTTGTTGATGTTCTTTTAACAACATTAAGGAAAGTGAATTAGTTCTTAATATTTTCACATAACAATTTACTTCGTGCTGTTATTAATATTATTTGGTTTCTATTATTTTTTGCCTAATAACTTTTTCACTGTTTTATCATTACTATTTCAAAGCTTTTGATAACCGATGCTCGTAATGTAGTTAACAATAAATAGTTTTAACATTGATGCTTGAAATTAAGTCTATAACTTTCGATAGTTAATTATGGTGACATACATATCCACGTGATGAGTTTGTTGTTTCACTTTGATGAACGTGATTATTAAAGATCTGTTTCTGACCTCAAAATAAACTTTCTATGTTTCAATGAGACATGCTTCGATTTTTCTTCACGAAACTTCCATGTGTTTATTTGTGCTTCATGTGTTTGTTTTTAGAAATTTACAGTAAATAAAAAGAAATTATAGAAGAAGGAAAGACTTTCGTACTGTTAATTTTTTTTACGTTAGATATGGTTTAAACAAAAAGTAAACAACATTATATTTGAAACTTGTGTACGTTCATCTGCTTACAATTTTATAAAGTTTTATATAAACCATGAATTAAAAACAAAATCTTTATATTTCCAATTATTTGTTGCTGAGTCCGGAAAATATTTGCGGAATTTTTTAATTTTCCTTCGCTTGAATGTCTCTCATTGTATAATTTTCCCGAACTTACGATAAGCCATTCTTTATTGCTGCTATATGTGTTTAATTGTTCCCCAGTGGAAAAGCGGTATGTCTGCTGACTTACAACGCTAAAATATGAGTTTCGATAACCGTGGTTGACAGAGCGCAGGTAGCTCATTAGTTTGCTTGTGCTTAATTACAAACATTCAAAAATGTGATAGATCGTAAATACTGAAATGTTTCAAAAGTGTAGTTTGTTTTTAAGATGTCTCTTTTTGCCAACTACTCATTGTTGTTTGATATTAATATAAATCTATTATAGTAACTAATAAATCATATTGTATTTGTCGTCCAAAATATATTTCTTTCGAGTTTTAAATCATAACATCATTTGTAACTGATCGTGTAAATAAGGTTATCGAAAGTACTCCAAACTTTTTCATCAACTTTCTCTGTGTACTTATGTTGTAACGTATATTCTGATTGAGAAGTATTTAAAATTAAAAAGAGAGTACTAATTTTAAAAGCAAAACTCTTCTGTTTCAATCGTTGTCATCACTTGAGGATAATTCCATTGTGCTGAACAAAATATTTTCTTAAAATCACCAAGTTTAATTCACTTACGTTTAATTTTAATTCAGTTGTACTTTAAACCTCCGACCATACATTGAGCGAAGAATGAAGAGAGCTAATAAAGTAAAATAATGACTTTCAAAGGTCTCTAAACAACCATATAGGTGTCGCTTTTCTTTATTCTTCCTGGGATATTTTAACTCATTCTGTTATCGTTTTGTTCTAATTTTAGGTGTAAATTTTACAGCTTACAAAACATACAAATTAATGGCTCAGAATATATTTTTTATGTGTTTTTTTAATTTCGCGCAAAGCTACACGAGAACAATCTTCGTTAACCGTTTCAAATTTTGCAATGTAAGACTAGAAGGAAGGAAGCTAGTTGTCACCACCTACTGCTAATTCATGGGCGACTCTTTTACCAACAAATAGTGGGATTGACCGTCATACTATAACTCCCTTACTGCTGAAAGGGCGAGCATATTTGGTACAACGGGGATTCGAACCCGCGACCCTCAGATTACGAGTTGAACGCCTTAACCCACCTGGCCATGTTGCCTCTATTTTTTTATAACGATTCTTATCTAAAACTAAAAAAAATCTGTTCTTAAAATCATTGAACCAATTATTGTTGACAACGAATTCAGTAGGATTTCTATAATACTCAATTTTCAACCGTTTTAGAACAAACATGATTTCAATAATAATGAGTTTTAAATTATGTAAAATCGATTTGAACAAAATTAAGCTTTTAAACTTTGTAGATATGGTATCAATAACAGATAGTTTTCAATTTTTGAAACCATAATGTCAGTAACATTTGTATTTAAACTTTGCATACTTGATTTTACTAACACTCAGGTTTCAAACTGTGCACAGTGAGTACAGTATAAATAATAACCAGTTTTTAAACTTTGTAGACATGTTAGGCTTATTATAGTAAAATCAGACTTTAAATACGTATAGCAAGTTCAGTGCAACAAAGAATTACGTTGCTTTATGGTCACTTAACACACAAAACTAGTGAAATAGTAAAATACAAAATTGCAAAAACAAAAGAGGATTCCAAGCATATACTTAAGGTTTAGTGTACGTTCAATATGGTGTAATGTTCCAAAATAGAATTTCGATAGGCATTGTAATTTTAAATAGTGTTTCTTCACGCTGTAAATATTGTTGGTATTTTATCCTTGAAAAACAATTACACTTAAGCTGTGCAATAGTGTTTTTCTGGTGTATATTTTGTACTTGTGAAATATATAAATATATAAATATTTAAAACCCAGCCCTTATCATTCACATATGATCAAGATTTTTCTTAAATCATAAAATAAAGTTTATTGAGGACAAAATACATTTTAATTCATGTTTGTTGTCCCATCCTCTAAACATAATTTCAAAATATGAGAAATGTAAATCCATTTCTCATCATTGATTCATCTATTAAGATTTTTTTGAAACTCACTGATAAAACAATCCATTCCATTTAATCATATTTAAAAAATAAAATTTTCGTAGCTGAGAACAGTTTCCCATTTGCCTATAATTATATTTATGTCTCCAATATAAATAATTCTCGATGTTAAGTATGACAGATGTTGATGAATCAATATTATTGATTTCTTTTAAAATTTTAAACACATCAGTCAGATCTCCTCTGGTTTTTCTTTTTATCAATTTATGATCATAATCTCTCCTCATATGACAATCCTTCCATCTGAGGTATCTATTACTTACCATCCTCTGAATATGTTCCAGCATTTTAATGTCCTTCATATGGTAAGTAGCCTAAGACTAAAAATATTTAATCAAATTTGACCTAATCAGTGACCTCTAAGGTCTAAATCCTATTTGTCTTATCACCACCAAAAGCACACTGCTTAAATGACTTCAGAACTAATCAACAATTACATCAAGGTCACTTCTTTTATGACAATGTTAAGATTATTCTCAAATTATACTTACAATTAAAATTATTATAGGCTTGGCATGGCTGTGTGGTTAAGACGATCGACTCGTAATCTGAAGGTTGCTGTTCGAATCCTTGGCACACCAAACGTTCTCGCCCTTTCAGCTGTGGGTGCGTTATAATCTCACGGAAATCCTATTTATTGGTAAATAACTTGGGTGGTGATGACTCGCTGCCTTCTCTCTTGTTTTACATTGCAAAGTTATGAATGGTGAGCGCAGATAGCTCTCTTATAGGTTTGCACAAAATCCAAAAAGAAGGAAACAAATTATTTTTACCTACATGCATAATGTTACTTTTATTATGATTACAGTTAATATTCCATTTATTTGCTCATCTCAATAAATGATCTAAACTATTTTTCACACCATCAATATCCTCTCCAAATATAGCAATACTCAAAACTTTGACATCATTAACAAATTCAGGTAATATTTTTATTTCATCAACATTCCTTCTCGTACCTCATTAAGGTAAATCGAAAACGGGAATGATTCGAAGACTGACATTCATCCAGTTTAACTAAACACCATTCTAATAACACTCTTTCACCTAGACACCCTTCTGACCAATTAGTTTACTTATCTCCCATATCTAACGAAATAAATTTTTTACAAGCCTTTTACGTTTCACCTTGTCAAATGCTTTCTAAAATTCCAGACACCAAATCTATATCCTTAACCTCATCCACCTGAGAAGCAACGTTTAAAAAGAATGTCTGAAAGTTTGCAACACGAGATTTTCTCTCAGTGAAAATATGTATATTCTCCAATAACGTTCTAAAGTTCATAACATGTTTTATTACAATCTTTCAGCCAGTCGTTTCCTGGTACATCTTTCTTTGTATTATTTGACCAACGTTCCTGGTATTCAATACTATTATAAAAGTCTCGTGCTACCAGTCAATTCATAATTCTAATATTTGTGACACTTTTCTTTAATTTTATTTCTCATATCCTGTGTTAGCCAACCTGGTGTGTTACTTGCAGCTGTGCTTATCGTTCTATAAATAAAATATATAAACACGATTTAAGGAATGTAAGGTAAGTTGAGCTAAAGTTGGCAAGGTAAGTCCATCTGGTTGCTCTCCCTCAACAGAGAAGTTCTAGAATAGAAATGGTTGTGCATGAACTGTAGAGGTTTTAAAGACAACAAACTTCTATTAACATGACTTTTTTATTTAACACGTTGTATTGCACTTAGAATAAAACATAGAAACAAGTCCAATAAACAAGAGATTTTTAAGAATTTCTCTTCGTTTCAAATACACGTATTTAATTAACACAATCTGTCTAAACACGTAAGGCATCATCATCAGCTGTTAACTTTCTTTGACGACATAAAAATGACTGAGTTTAATATTTATATGGAAAAAGTTGATAGTCCACAGTGAATTATAGTTTATCTTAATTTTTAATTATTGATAAATGAAAGTGTATATTCTGAGAAAAAAACATTTCTAACAGGATCATTGTATATCATAATATAATGTGTTATACTAGTCAACAAATTCTGACATCAATAACTAATACAAAAGGTCGAAGTCATATTTTTATTTTATGGTACTTTTGGGAATCAGCCTGAAAATTAACACAATTCTTTATTTGAATGTTTTTATGGTGCAGTGATCACCATAAAAATTATTTTATTTAGGTGCTAATTAATCTTAAATCACCTAGTGAGGTGAAGAGAAACTAAAGCTTGTAACCTAAATTTTCACCCACAACGAACTGGTATCATTCCATACACGTAACACAGGGGTATTATTAATATTTATTTATTTCCAAAAATTATTTGTTAGTGTACATTAGTGTGTTTCGTGTAAAAATTGTGTACCTATAATAAATAAATATATGTATATTCCTCACAATGAGAGATAATTTTCCTTACTAAATAAGGTCGAAATTCATTCCATAAAATGAATTTAATTTTCAAACACCATAACAAAAATCGTATAATATGATTAAAAGTCAAATAACTTTCATTGTGTATCTGTTTTGTTACAGTGCAATTTTTTGTGAAGCAATAACATTTAAAAATCTAAGTATAATAAGGTTTAGAGAACATAAGTGGATCCTGAAATGTTAGTTTAGTTTTATATGAAGCAAAAAAGAAGATGAACATATAATAAAAGAGCACATGATTGACAAAAAACTTTCTGATACATGAAAAATATCCGTCTGTTCACCTGCACCATCCTAAATACGTTACATAAATCCTTCTAAAAATTATACTGTTTGAGATATATACAAAATAACTGAAAGAGATTAATGACACTAATGTATAGCTCTAGTCATATTTACCATAATATAGATAAGTATCGTTAAATATAGTAAAGTAACTGAAAAGTGTTGAACAAAAGAGGATTATTGGAAGGATGCTGGGGTGATATTTATAGGTATAATGAACACTTTAATACTGCATAATCATCACTACTTCTATCACATCAGTCCTTTAGTTATCATTAGTTCAAATACCTCTGGTTTAGTTGAACATCCAGAGCAGGTGAGAAGAGTGTTGATAAATAAATATATACAACATGTAACAACTAAATAGAAAATTTAAATAATAGTCACTTTGGACTATCATGCGTTCATCATAGTTTGGGATTTTGGAAAAGCTCTAGCATAAACATTGTTATGTAGCCACATTTATTGAAATAAATAAATATTGAAAATATTTCTTTGTCAGTTATACGTGTATTGTCACTTATACGAAACTTCGGTTGGCTCTAGTTTTGAAATCACTGATTTAATCTGTCGAATGTTTATACATTTATTTTCTAAAAAGCATCAGCCACCTAATTAAACTTGCTTAACGCACATATAGCATAGACACAGAATTTTAAATTTAACACTACCTAACATATATTTAACATATCTAATATATGTGTGTTCATTTTTATACTGCAAAAATGTATAAATTAGAGGGACGGCAATGTATCGTTCCAGCCTATGAAACATATATTATTTTTCAGAATATCTGGAACGGTATTTAACGTTCAATCAGTGTACAGACGATTACAATTTGACATTAACTGTAGGTTCATTATTATACATAAAATCAACATTCGAATATCTGTTTCATAAGAGTTAAACACTAAAAATTGTTTTCCATTTTCAGGTTTATACTACTCTTCTGTGAAACAATGTCTCTTCAATAATATGGAACAACTAATATTATATTTTATTTCCCACGTAAATTCTGAAGAGTTATTTTATGTTGTCTACAGATGGAAATTCAACTACCGCCGACTCGCTGTTTCCAGATGATGCATGTAGGTTATATAATGTGATGTGTTACTTATATGAATGAATCACTTTGTATGCGTACATTATATCATATTGTCAGCTTCAACTTGAATGACATCATCAGAGATCCTCTCGACTAACGTTATCACCACTTCTTATCACACAACCTCTGCATTTTTCTTTTCAAAGAGCTCATATTGCCAATACACGTTTTCGTGCACCTGTTTGTCTTTAACAATAAAATATTCGTTACCTCTAACTTAAGTTTTTCTCTTTCACTGACAGCAGAAACTAAAAACATTTTTCATTTCTACTTTTACGTATTATAGTTTATCTTGAGCGAGTCTCTAATTTATTATTTTAGGTATTCTGATGACAAATATCCTGAAACTAAGTTAAATTTTATTTTAATGTTGAATTTAATTAAATTTGAAGATGTAGTAATTAATGATGTCTGCCAACAATATTAATACACACAGTTTTCTTTCTTAACACATGTATATTTTAATATGTTAGTGATAACATAATTTACAATAATTGTCTTCCCAAACAGTTGTTAGAGATAACGATTTGATAAAGAAAAATCTTACAAACTAACAAAAACAAATGAGTGTTCAATGTGGTTTGAAAATTAATTCGATTTGATATCGGTACACTTTACATAACAGGTAAATATGAACCTCTTTTCTGTTTGCACGTCAGATTTTCACCGCTAAAAGTATCTAATATTTAAGTAGAAATACTAACGTTTCATGATAATTCGCTGAGTTTAAATACTTTGTAATTGTTTGAAACATACAAATGTTTCTGGTCAGTATTTGTTGTTTTCCGATTAATAAACTTTATTCATAACTATAGCTCCCGACGCTTGTAGTATAGAAACCGTAGCAAATCAACAGTATACACGTTGCATTAGATACCACTTATAAGTTTGAGAGGAAATTTTCTAGAAATTTCAGCTAATTCATCAATATTGTTATTTACGTGCATATATACATTGTTGATTCTTACATTCGAGAATCTTCTACAAATTTAGCGAACAGGAGGGAATGTCACAATACACGTTTAACAATGAAGAAATAGAAGAGGCAATATTTGAAGGATTATTATTGTATTGAAAATAAGCTCAGAATCTTTCCTATCAATTTAACCGTGTCCAACTAATTACATTTAGTTATTTAATATTGGTGTTTTTTTATGTAAGAACTATACATAAAACTAAACTAATAACAGATTTTATCTAATTAAATATATTACATTTTCACATATCTCACAATTCATTGATATAAACTATAACATAATTAGAACATTGAATGGAACTATTGAAATTTCATCGTTTGCATATCTATTTCCTTCACTTCTCTGTCAAACATAGATAACTCTTCACTGTAGTGTTTTTTAATTGGTTTTCCGAATCAGTTTAAATGTCAGATTTAATAACAACTTTTCTTTACCAACCGGTAGATGGACAATTTATATATGTTTTTCTGAGATATAAAATATACACATCAAAAACTCTATACACAACATAAATATTATTGTTTTCCAAGGACAGAATATAAACAATGTTAGAGCGTGAAGAGAAACTATTACAATATTAAAATTCTTATCGAAACTCCAGCCTGGAACATCCCACTTCGTACTTGGATATGATAACAACTATACCATATGTAAGTGTAAACTTAGAATCATAATTCATTTTTATAATTTTGTTTCTTTACTAGTTTATGTGTTTTAAATAAGCGTAAAGCTACATCATTGTCTATTTGTATCCTAGCCTACAACAGCCATGTTTTTAGTATCAAAAGCCTTTCGTGTTTGCAAAGTTTCAAAACTGGATATTATTGAAATTATGTTTATACTGCTACTGCATAGTTTACAACCTGGATGTTATTAAAACCATGTTTGATCTACAACAATTAAAACAATGTTACTGAAAACATATCTGATCTATAAACAGTTTAAAAAATGAGTATTATTGAAACATACTTGCTTTGAATCGTTCGTTATATAAAACACGATAGAAAGATATTTTAATAATATCCATCGAAAATAATATACTTAGCTTCAAGCATTAGTGTTAAAACTATTTATTGTGAACTACATTACGAGCAACGGTTATTAAAAGCTTTGAAATAAAAATAATAAAACAGTGAAAAAGTTATTATTCAAAAAATAATAGAAACCAAATAATATTAATAACAGGACGAAGTAAATTATTATGTTAAAATATTAAGAACTAATTCACATTCTTTAATGTTGTTAGAAGAACACCAACAAAAATTAAAACAGCGCCAAAAATACTGTACCATTTGGCGATGGTATTTAATATGAAAATATCGAATAAAAAGGCTGTAATTATATTTAGACTTTGAGCAACAGACACTGGTCCAGCATTTTCCACTTGTAAGGCTGTTGTGGTGAGGAGTTGATTCAGCATCATAAAGAGGCCAAAACTCACAACAAGAACACTGTTTATGCCACAAGATGATATTTGAACTTCTTCGAAGAACAACAATAGAAAAGTCCCACAACAAGGCTAAAAATAGACATCATGGCGGACACAACTTGAGGTGGTGATTTTTGAAGTTTACGGGCCATTTTATAGCAACAAGCTTTCAAAAGACACGCAGAAAATCCAACCGTAATTCCTTTCCACCGATTATCTACGTCATGAATATCTTGAAACGTTCCTACGATAAACGTTGGTTTGATAATCAAAATAATGCCCGTCATCGTCAGCATTAAGACGAATACATTGTAAGCCCTACAAGGTTCTCTCAAAACCAAGTAAGCAAGCAAACTAATGAACACTGGAGAAGAGGAATAGATTGTGTAAGCATCCGCAAGAGGGAGCCAATGAAAACAGTATATCATTAGGGCTTTTACTATTCCATCAAATAAAGCTCTAAAAAACAAAATAATTCTTTCTCCTTTTTCTCCGAAGTAATTGGCTTTCGAATAAATAATAAAAACATTATAAATTCCCCACTGGATAAGAGCTTGAGTTACAAGAAACTAGGCCGGACTAATTTCTGACACCAGCTTCAAATTCAGGATCGCCAGAGAATACATGAATCCTGATGTCATTCCCAAAATAATTCCAATTCCAGGAACAGTCTTGAACTTCTTAAACTGAATGTCTGGTCAGAAGTTTTCATGTCCACAGTTGTATGTCGACAAAGATGCTGCGAATAAAAGTTAATGTAGTAATTTTTGTCTTGATTATCTCTTAAAACATCTTATTAAGAATATAAAGCATTAGATTTATCAAATCTTATTTTAATAAATCTTTCTAAAACTTAAAAATGACTACTTTACAGATTGTTCCAAATTTTTATTCTATAAACGAGTGTAATATGATCTTCAGTGTAATAATACAAGCATATCATGTATTACATTTCTTTACATATATGTGTTTTAAACAATTTTTTATCAATAGTTTCTAACCAAGATAAAGGTAACTATAAAGACAGAACTAAAAACGTAACGTACAATTTAACAAATTTAATAATTATAACAGTCTTTTCAGATGAACGTAATGGCATAAGTTAAACAAAAGATATTTTAAAATTCATGAAAGATAAAACGATTTATTCATCAACGATTTTGTTGGCAGTTATTACAAAACACGTTTACAGAGGTTTGTCTACCTTAGGATATTTATCTTAGTTCTAAACCCATATAACAAGTCAACAATGAAACATGATCTACATAATTATAAAGTGTGATAACATTAGTTTTAAGATCTACAGTAAGATTATTATGAATAGTATTGTAGCTAATGTTGTAAAAACAAACCAAATTTAAAGAAAAATGGAGTGTGTCATTACGTTAGTAGCTTGAACATTTTCTTTGTTCCTATGTGTTTACAGGGTTTCTCCATTAAATTAAATATTACTGGTTTCAGAGATGAGGTATAAATTTCTAATTGAATTAAATTATGAAGATAATATTTCAAATATTATGAGAGAAATTTATTTATTTTAGAAATTTTCATTCAGTATAAAAACTAATTTCATGAAACATTTATAAAGGTTTTTAAAACCACAATAGTTCCTTAGACACCACATGATCTACTAAGCTAAATAAGTTTCATCCATAACGTGAAACGAGAACAAAAACTGTCCATTTTGCTTTTAAGGTCCAAACATTAACGAACTTAATAATATGACAGTTTTGTAGAAATAAGTTACCAGATGATTAATTTAATGTAGGAGCTTGTCACGTGAATTCTATGAATATACCACGATGAAGACAAACTTCATGTTCAACAATCACAACTATATACAAACAAATCGTCTAAGCATGGGCAACCCAGTATCACCGGTTCTAACCAATACTTTTGTGACACAAGTTGAAACACATGCAATTAACACAGCATTACAACCACCACTATACTGGTTCACATATATAGATGACACGGTTGCGGGATTTAGATCTACAGAACACACACTTAATTTTTTCAATCACATTAACTCTATACATCCCAACATTGACTTCAGATGTGAACAAAAAGAAAGCAGTCAAAGAACATTTCTTAACCTCAAAATTACAAGAACCGACACACAATTTATAACATAAATCTACCGAACAATATCACTCATACTGGACTATACATTCCTTGGGATCCAGCAAATGAAACAAAACAAAAACACAACTTACTAAGAAACCAAATAAACACAGCCATAAAACTATATTCACCAGAAAAAATTAACGATGAATTAGACAAAATAAAACAATACTTCATCAACATCAATAAGTTTCCTCGACAAACCGTAGAAAACATCATACGAACACACCTAGACAGGAAGCAAAATTAACCAACAAATATAAATATATCTGAAGAATTAAAAAATCACGAAACCATATACTGCTGTATATCATATATTCCCGACATCACCAGAAAGATATGCAACATTTGGCAAAAACTAGTAACAAAATATGACGTTCCAGTTAATACCAAATTTATTCAAAAACCAGGCATAAAACTGAGGTCTATACTATGTAAAACTACACTGACAAACACCACACCAACATTATTTATAAAATACAATGTGATAACTGCTACGACTTCTATATTGGAGAAACAAGTGGAAAAATAGAAACCAGATATTAAAAATAATATAATAAATAATATAAAATTACATATTCAAACATCTAACACCACCCTCCACATTCCGACACTCAGTCACACAATCCCTTTCAAACTTGTGGTCAACTTCCGGTCAGTTACCTCTTTCTTTCTTTGTGAACCTGACGATGACCGAAAAAAAGTTGTTCGCTCCCCTACGTAAAATATTTTCTCAACCCAAACGAGCCATTTTTACATATATATTTTTCTCTACAATTGGGTTTTCTCGACAGTACTGAAAAAAAAAATTCTCGATTGATAACTGTAGATCACAAAAGATAGTAATGAAAGAAAACAACTGACCAACTTCCTAACCGTCTGTGTCTATAAAGGAATTCCAAGATTAGGGGTCACGTAGTCGTTTGTTGAACAGTTTTTTTTATTTCTCCCGGAACACAATGTTAAAATGAAGAGGACACTTGAAGAGGTAGAAACTAGTTACTTAGATATGAAACAGTTGACACTTCGTTCCGTTCAGTATTGTTTTATACATTTATGACAGATAGGCTGCAGTGAAATTGTTTTCATTTTCCTGTCTTTCTTAACTAAGAAATGAAAATTATAAATTCATATGACACCAGGAGAGTTAAACGTATGAATAAAAGTAAAGATATGTCAACTAACCTGGTTCAGAGCTGTGTGTCGCACACTTCGGATGCTTTAAGCATAAGTCGAATGTAAATGTTAAACTGAGTTCCACCAAATTCATACTGTTCAGATGAAGGTTATCATTGTACGTGTATAACTTTGAAACAGCAGTTGAAAACTGCGCAATTCACTGCCATGTCTTAGAGCTGAACGGGACTGTTAATCTAAATAAATGATAACTGTATCTGAACTAGCAGAAACAGTTGTGCTGTAGCTCGGAAAATGCCAGCAAGAAATGCATCTGTGTGGTGTTTACATTAGTGAGTTACAATTTAATAAAAAATTGAAATGTATTCATTATTTTGGCTTCTCATAAAATGAGAGTTTAGTACCTAAATTGAGTAAAATAAAAAATTGGGGGGAATAAGTTTTTCTAATTCACCAATAGAACACAGCGTGCTATAAAATACGCAGCAAATAATGATCCTATTGTATTTTGTCTTTTTGGCAACCTTTAGATGTGGATTCCTGTACATGGTGAGGGGACTTCCCATAGAAAGTTCTGCTTCCTTTAGTTTATCTCCCTTGGGTTTGCGTGGCGACCCCTGAAGAGTGAGGACAGGATCCTGGTGATTGAGGGGCTCAACCCTAAGACACCACTTTTCCCATGAATTCCTGTAGATGGGCAGCCATGAGGTGCTCCCCCCACGGTCACTCCTCTGGTCCATTTGGAGCTAGTGTCAACCAAGTACCAGTGTTGGATGTTCTCCACAGCAAATGGTTTATACTTCTTCCTTTCTAAAACCGTTTGCCAACAGTTTTGCTGCCAACGGAGTATTCACTTAGATCATGAACTCCGTATCTGTGAAGTTGTGTTACACGTGGTCCCTGAGACAAAGTTCTTAGAGCTTATCTTTGACTGTAAACATAATTTTATACCACATACCAAGCAGCTACGAGTAAAATATACAAAAGCTCTGAACATCCTTCGTGTTCTCTCTTACATCACTTGTGGAGCGTATCGACGTTCTATGCTAAAGATATCTCGTGTTCTTATTCGATCAAAACTAGACTACAAGTCACTGGTTTATGTTTCAGCCAAGACCTCGACTTTGAAGATGCTGGACCCCATTCATAATCAGGGGCATTCCGCATTCCCCAGTTCAGAGCTCGTATATAGAGTCTCATGAACTTTCTCTCCGCCTTTGTCATTTGCAACTGTTTTTGTGTATGCTTCGAAACTTTGTTCCTTACCATAGCAACTCACCTGGGGTTGTGTTTTCCTTCCTCAGTGGGTCATGCTTTTCCAGAACAGAGGACCTGACATTTTGTCTTCGTATTCAGGCACATTTGGATGAATTAGGTCTGTCGTTGGATAACGTTGTTGTATTCACTGGTCAGCACTTCTCACCATGGCTTCTAACAGTCCCCAAATGTGACCTATCTGTAAATTATCTGAGAAAAGCAGACACTCTCGACTGTAAATACTGTCTGTTATTTGCGGAACATCTTTCGAACCATCCTTCCCTAACTCTTTATACAGATGGGTCAAAATCAGGTGACTGTGTGGGCTCTGCCATGGTTTGTTGTGGTTCGATAGTTGCATGCAAAATGACCTCTACAGCTTCTGTGTTCACTGCTGAACTGTACGCTATTTGTCTTGCCCTGGAGCACCTATAAGCTAAGCAGTACTCAAACTGTACTATTTATACTGACTGGCTTAGTTCTCTACTTTCCTGGAGTCGCTTCACTTTAGTTCATACCTTGTTCTCGCCGATATTTAAAACCGACTGGCCTATTTCTCTTTACTTTTACTTCTAACCAGTTCTTCTGAATACCAGGCCACTTGAGTGTTGGCGGAAAATAGCTCGTCAACACCGCAGCTAAATTTGTCTGCTCTGTCGCTATCAAGCCGTTCTTGTTCCATACATGAACTATGGTTCTGTGTTGAAGCCTCGGCACTGTATCAGTTGGAAGTGGAAAACGTGAAAACAATTTTTTCCAGATAGAACCCTGTATTGGACTTTGACCGTCTTGTTTCCGTAACGATCAGAAAGAGGAAGTTGTCTTAACTAGACAACGCATTGGTCACAGTTTTTAACTCATAGTTCTTTTATCTGGGACTGATGCACCAATGTGTATTCTATGTAAACATTCAGGTAACAATAAGCCACATTTTACTGTCATGTCGTCGTTATGACTCTCAACAACGGCACCATTTTAGACATGTTTCGCCCTGAGGTTTATCCCTGACGCTGGATAATACAATGTGTACTTAGATAGTTTTGATTTTGCATCAATGTCTACATATATACTTTAGGAAGAGACCATAAAATTGGCGCCATTTTGATTTTTAATAATAATGCCATCTTAAAACAACTTTCTCTGAAATTAATGAACATTGGAGTTAAAGAGTCCCACTTTCTTCATGATGACAATTTACATCATAAGATCTGTGGTGTCTACATGGGTTCTAGCTTATGGACATTCTTGACAATTTCATGTTGTGTTTCTAAAAATACAGTAAATAGAAAACTATTTTCAGCCTCTTTACTGGCGATAAGACGTTTTTTATCTTTGAGAACTCTCATGAAGCTTCGTAATTTCTTTAACATTCTAACAACAAACCTATCAGTATAGAGTTTACAGTAGAACATCATAAAGTTTATTTTATAGGCACTTTAATGAGTGATAATAATGTTTATAACTTAACGTGAAAAATTTACATAAAACCATAGAGAATATCATACTACATTTTGAATGTAAATAAAACCACAGAGAATATCATACTACATCTTCAATGTAAATAGAACCATAGAGAATATCATACTACATCTTCAATGTAAATAGAACCATAGAGAATATCATACTACATCTTCAATGTAAATAGAACCATAGAGAATATTATACTACATCTTCAATGAATTTGTCTAAAGTCTAACTGTATTTCCTCAGGCTGCTTCTATATTTCGTGTTAGGAATTGCTAAAAATTTATTTGATAAGACAGTCACTAACGTTTTATGATTGTTATAAATATGTTAGAACTTGCTATATATTGTTACATTTAGTACTTTTAACAATTAACTATATAAATTGGTTGTATTTCATTGTTCTATTCATTCATTGTGGCAATTGTTTCAGATTGGGCTCGATATTTCTTTCCTGGAACCTATTGCCACATATGCTGTTAGTATCTCTAAATTAAATATTTTTCAAGTGGACTGTTATACTCTCTAAATTGGCGTTATGCAAGTGAGAGTCACATAACTCAAACGCCAGGCAGATTCCCGTTTTCAACTGACTTACTAAAAACTCTAGAGAGAGGTTATAACTGATATCTGACCTTATTTGAAACATAAAAAAAACCTCGTGTAATTCTAGTTTTAATACCTTAACATTTTTATAAATCAACAATGGATTAATTTGTACAATAGTAATATCATACGTGACATGCTAAAAATGAAAATCAAATCTAATATTACATTTTCATTTATTCGAACATGTAGCTAAATATCAGATCTAATCAAGCATTGAACACTATTTCATAAACGATCTACACTTCAACACTTACAATCGTATCTGTATTATTACTTAACGATGAATATAAAATGTCATGTCTCTCGTTGACATTTGGTTGTTAAATGTGTGTAGGAATCAGTTCAAGAAATCTATGAATAAATATTGATTGAGAATATGATTTGTCATGATCTCCCCAATATTCCTAAATTTAAAGACCGCAATCAATGGTGTATTATTAATATTACTGATAAAAATTATTATAATATTTCTTATTAATTACTATATTAATATTAATTATTAATCTATTAGAGATTTTTACCTATGTAGTAGAAAAGTACATTTTTTTTTCTACCTAACTATTTCAAGGGATAATTTTTCACAAGATTTAATGCAACGTCTGGTTCAGATTTCATTAATATACTTATTTTGACTTTCCTTTATTGTTCGTTAAAGGTAATAGTTAATTGGAATAAAGTTAGAGAAAAAAAGATTTTCACTACAGTTTATCTTTTGTAAATTAAAAACCACACTAAAAGCTTTATATCGGAGAAACTTGTTTCGACACAGTCGTGCGTCATTTTCAGTCAGGAAGAAAACAACAACAGAAACACAACCAAAAATATTGGTCATTATACTAGTTTATCTAATATCAGACTTCAGACAGTTTGTTCTGTTTACTGTGGTTCTATTTTTCGATATTTGTGACAACGATAATATGTTATTATTAATAGTATTATATTTTGTGATGTATCAATTCAGAATTTTATTAACATAATTTTGATAACGTGTTGTTGTGGTAAAGGTTTAGAGTATAATAAGATAGAAAAGTTTCAGTTTAAATGACAAAAAGTAATTATTAGCTAAATTGACATATTTTATTGTTACTTTATTTCAAATTATAGACAATGATAATAACCCTGTAAATGTATTGGCGAATTATTTACGGATAACATTTCTCGGGCCCGGGTATGGCCAGGTGGTTAAGGTACTCCACTCGTAATCCAAGGGTTGCGGGTTCGAATCCTCGTCGCACCAAACATGCTTGCCCTTTCAGCCGTGGGGTGTTATTATGTTACGGTGAATTTCACTATTCGTTGGTAAAAGAGTAGCCCAAGAGTTGGCGGTGGGTGGTGATGACTAGCTTCCCTCACTCTAGTCTTACACTGCTAAATTAGGGACGGCTAGCGCAGATAGCCCTCGAGTAGCTTTACGCTAAATCAAAACAAAACAAAACAGTTCTTGTTTTTCATTGTTCGTTGTTTAATTTCAAAACATATAAAATTATTACTTTTCTCTGTACTCCACTAGACAAGCTTCCACATTAAATAAGAGTTGTAACATTTTGTAACTTATTTAGATATCACAGGACTTTCAAGTTTGTTAATATTGGGACTTCAAAAACAGAATAGAGAGCTCTGATTTCTGTTTCTCCTTATGATAATAATCTATTAAACCTTGTAGATCACGTGGTGTAGAAGAAATTAATGTACTTTTAAAAACCTTTAAAAATATTTTACGAAATTATCTTTTTATCCAGAATGACATTTTTCAAGGTAAGTAAATCATCTTTTAAAATATGTGAAATATTAAGCAACAAAACTTAATTTAAAAGATAAATCCTGTGAAAACTGAGTGACAAATACAGTTGATCAAGCCACATGCGCAGATAGCTTTTGGGTAGCTTTGCGCGAAATTCAAAACAAATCAAGCTACTTATGTAATGAAACACTCCATCTTTCTTCATAGTTAGTTGATTTTTCCAATATTCAATAGAATACCGTTTAAAATAATTTTTAACGTGGTTTTTATCAACTTTATAATTATACAAATGATTTTGAAATTTTATATTGGTATATTGGTTTAGACTTATGTTAAATATCCTAAACTGGACGAACATATGTAGATACTTTAGGAATTACGGCCAATGACATTATTAACAGATAAATGCATTTTAACATTTATGAACTTTGTTTATCTTATGGTGTAAGTTACGTTCATCTAATCAGACTATTACAATAATCATAAATTTGTACGTAACCTTTTCAGTTCTATTTGTATATTTAACTTTATCTTGGTCTGAAATTATTAATTAAAATATAAATCCTTGGTTTACAACAAGTACCAAGTGATATGTTTATACTATAACATTAAACTTATACAACAGACGAATCACAAATATAAAATGATATTTAATATAATAATCAATTTTAAACTGTTTAGAGATCAGACATGTTTTGAACAACATTGTTCTAATTTTTTAGATCAAGTATGGTTTTAATAACACTCATTTTGCAAACAGTGCACTAGCAGCGTAAACATAATTTCAATAATACCCAATTTCAAAACTTTGGAAAAACGAAGGTCTTTTAATACTGAAAACATTGTTTAAATATCTGTTGTGGGCCTAGTACAAAAAGATCATCATGTAGCTTTATGCTAATTTAAAACACAAATCTAGTAAAAAAACAAAATTGAAAAAATGAAATATGATTCTAGGTTTACACTTAGATACGGTGTAGTAGTTTTCACATCGGGGTACCAAGTGGAATGTTCTAAGCTGAAACTTCGCTAAGCATTTAAATATTGTAATAGTTTCTCTTCATGCTCTAAATATTGTTCAAATTATATCATTGGAAAACAATAATGTTTATGTTGCGTATAGAGTTTTCGATGTGTATATTTTGTATTTAAAAAAAACATAAAATATATATAGTTCACCTACTGGTTGGTAAAAGTATATTGATATTATATCTGACACTTAAACTGATTCTGAAAACCAATTTAAAAAACACCACAGTGAAGAGTCGTCTATACATAGTAGAAGGGTAAAGAAATTCAAAACTGTGCCTATGTTAGAGAAACAGTTAAATAAAATATTATGACCTGTAATTTCAGAAAGTGTACGACTGAATGAATGGCTTGGTTTAAATAGTGGAATACTAGTTCTGTTAGATATTCGTAAGTGTTCACAAACTCTAGTATTTAAATGGAGATTTGTTTTGTCAATGTACGTAACACTGTATGTATATTTATTTATAAATGAGCTGTCTAATAAAGATTACAAGCAATTTTCTAAACAACAAATTTCAACCTTAAGCCAACGCACACACCATCATCACCAAATTTCTCCTTTTTACCTCCCATCCTTTTACAAGCTCTCAAACACTACTAATAAAAAAAACAAATATACACCCTTACCCTCATCTACATATACAGACACATTTTCAAAATGTGGCAGAAAAATGAAGGTAAGATTTTCCCATAGAGAGATTATGTTGACTATCCGATAATATTCCAAATATTGTTAATGACTTTAAAAAGTTTTTCTTTTATTAGATATTCCAAAGCCTTTCACACAACTAACAACTAATATAATAGTCCTATAATTATTTACATAACTTCTATTTTCTCTCTCGAAGACAGAAGCGACGTTACCTAATTTCCATTCTGATGACACTTCTCCACTTTTCAACGGCTTACCAAAAACGGAGGCAAATGGCACACATATCCAATTCTTGGTGTTATTTAAAACACCCAGAGAAATATTATCTGGCTAAGTAGCCTTATCACTCTTTAAACTTCCTAAATTTATTTAACAGCTTCAGAATATATGCAATTATCTTGTTCATACTTGTTTTAATCTATCAATTCTTAAAGATGAGTAAGATGAGTACATAAGCAGCTTGATTTGTTTTGAATTTCGCTATTTGAGGGCTACCTGCGCAAGTCGCTTGATCAACTGTATTTGTCACTCAGTTTTCACAGGATTTATCCTTTAAATTAAGTTTTGCTGCTTAATATTTCACATATTTTAAAAGATGATTGACTTACCTTGAAAAATGTTATTCTGGATAAAAAGATAATTTCGTAAAATATTTTGAAATGTTTTTAAAAGTACATTAATTTCTTCTACACCACGTGACCTACCAGATTTAATAGATTATTATCATACAGAGAAACAGGAAACAAAACTCTCTATTCTGTTTTTGAAGTCCCAATATTAACGAACTTGATCATATGAAAGTCCTGTGATATCTAAATAAGTTACAAAATGTTACAACTCTTATTTAATGTGGAAGCTTGTCAAGTGGAGTACAGAGAAAAGTAATAATTTTATATGTTTTGAAATTAAACAACGGACAATGAAAAACAAGAACTGTTTTGTTTTGTTTTGGATTTAGCACAAAATTACTCGAGGGCTATCTGCGCTAGCCGTCCCTAATTTAGCAGTGTAAGACTAGAGGGAGGGAAGCTAGTCATCACCACCCACCGCCAACTCTTGGGCTACTATTTTACCAACGAATAGTGGAATTCACCGTCACATTATAATGTCCACACAGCTGAAAAGGCGAGTATGTTTGGTTCGACGATGTTTCGAACCCGCAACCCTCGGATTACGAGTCGAGTACCTTAACTACCTGGCCATGCCGAACCCGAGACATGTTATCCGTAAATAATTCGCCAATACATATACAGGGTTGTTATCATTATCTATAATTTAAAACAAAGTAAGAATAAAATATGTAAACTTAGATAATAATTACTTTTTGTCATTTAAACTGAAACATTTGTATCTTATTATACTCTAAACCTTTACCACAACAAATTTTTTTGATACCAAACATACTCGCTCTTACATCCGTTGGGACATTATAAGTGACTGTCAAATCCTGTATGTTGGTAAAAGGGTAACTCAAGAGTTAGCAGTGAGTGGAGATGATTAACTCTCTTCCCTCTAGTCTTACATTGCTAAATTAAGGACGGGTGGCGTCCTCGTGTAGCTTTGCGAGAAATTTCAATTCAAAATACTTCCAAAGATTGAATCCAACCTTTTTTTTTTTTTTTCTACTGAACATTTGACTGTGCAAATCGCTGGTATCAAAACCCAATTTTTGACCTCCAGTTTGCCGATATGGTCAGTTTTAGTTTTTTTTTTCATATTTTTAGCTTGTTAGAAAAACATAAAGTTTTCGTGTTTTAAAAAATTAAGGCCTACAGTTTATGTAGTTTTATAAAAGATGAAAGTTTCTTGATCATTACACATTAAACTTTGTCAATTTAAATGTGTTTAAAAAACAAAATTAAAATCTTTTAGCACAAAATAACAAGAATTTAATGATATAATGAACGTATGAATTATTAACTTTGTTAAAATTCATTTATGTTCAACATTATTTGTGTCTTGTTCGTCCTGTGGTTGAGCTCCGAGTCTCGGAGTTCGTAAGCATTGATTGAATCTCTGTGACACTATAAACTATACATCGAAACGTTTAGCTGTTAGTGTGTAATAAAAGTGAAAGTAATTCTTTTAGTGTGCGTGTGATAGGGTTATGTTTTTTCTTTCTTTTTATTCTGAAGTTGAAAATTAGGGACACAGTAGATAGCCTTATTGACTTTGTCATAAAAACAAAATATAAAAGAAATAATTATATTATGTCTATTTACCAGTATACTGTGTTCTATTGGTGGATTGAAGATAGGTGTTCCAAAAACGTTTTCTTAGCTTAGACTCAATTTAAGTACTGAACTTTTAGTTTAAGGATATGACGACGACATACGCTGTTTTATTCGTTGCGAAAAATCAAAATAATGAATATTTATCAATTCTCCAGTCAGTGTCAAGTCACTAATGTATGCACCACACAGGTATCTTTCTTTCTGGCACGTGTTCAACCTACAGCACAACTGTTTTGTGTTGTTTCAGTTATTCGTATAAGTTAATAAGATTAATAGTCCCGCCCAGAAAAAAAAACAAAATAAAAAAAGAATGTGACATTGTATTACACAGTTTATAACTGCTGTCTCTAAGTTATACACGTACAATAACAATATTCACCTCAGCAACACGAGAGTTAGACAAAGCACAGTTTCTTTTCACAAAATAGTCATAACTTTTCCGTTACCATACACTGCGATATTCAGCTCTGAATCAGGTTAGTTTCGATGTTTATGCATTTTACTCATACTTATATACATTTGACTCTTTTTAATGTTGACCCAATCGATTGAAGTAAGGTAAGGAAAAAACAGTTTCACTGCAGTCTATATTTCGAAATTAAAGACCATAGTAAAGGGAACAAATTGTCAAAAGCCTGATATTGCAACTTGTTACGACACATTCGTGAATCCTTTTAGGTCTTACGTTATCTTCTGCCAGAAATAAAACTAAAAGAAAAAAAACACAACCAAACATATCAGTCAATAAACTAGTTTATCTAATATCAGACTTCAGACAGTTTGTTCAGTTCACTGTGGTTGTATTTTTCAATATTTGTTACAATGATAACATGTTCTTCTTCTTATTATTATCTCTTGTGATGCACAGTTATTAATCGAGAATTTTGATAACATACTCTGATGGTTAGGGTCGAGAGTTGGCGAAGGTACATACGTTTCTGTTGAAACGAGAAAATTCATTATTAGCTAAATTTACAGATCTGAATTATTAGTTTGTTTCAAATTGAAAACCCTGCAGATGGCGAGTTGTTTACGGACAGCATTTCTTGTTTTTCATTGTCCGTTCTTTAATTTCAAAACATATAAAATTATTACTTTTCTCTGTAAATCACTTGACAAGCTTCTGCGTTAAATAATTATCGTAATATTTGGTAACTTATTTTGATAGCACAGAACTTTGATGATATTAAAATTGTTAATACTAAGACTTTAAAAGCAGAATAGAGAAGTTTGGTTCTTGTTTCTCGATATCATAATAACTTATTGAACCTGGTAGATTACGTGGTGCAGAAGTAATTTATGTAGTTTTAAAAACATTTACAAATATTTTATGAAGCTAGTTTTTTATCCGGGATAACATTTTTCAAAGTAAACACAAGTGAAGAAATCATCGTTTAAAATATCTGAAATATTCTTCTTATAATGTAGTTCAGATAGAGAGTTATTCACCATCTCTGTAACCAGTAAAAGTAAATAATCTTTTAAAATATGTGAAATATGAAACAGGAAAACTTAATTTAAAAGAGAAATCCTGTTAAACCTGAGTGACAAATATAGTTGATCAAGCTTCTTACGGAATGAAACACTCCATCTTTCTTTATAGCCAGAATATTTTTCCAAAATTTTATAAATTAGCGTTTAAAATAACTTTCAACGTGGTTCATATCAACTTTATAATTATGCAAATGAAATTTTAACTTGGTGTATTGCTTCAGAACTATGTTAAATATCCTAAACTGGACAAACATCTGAAGATATTTTAAGAATTATGTCCAATAACATTATTAATGGATAAATGAATTTTAACATTTACGAACTTGTGATTTAAGTTACGTTCATCTAATCAAACTATTAAAATAATCATTAATTTTTACGTAACCTTTTTAGTTCTATTTGTATATTTAACTTTATTTTGTCGGAAATTATTATCTAAAATACAAAATCCTGGTTTAAAACATATGTACAGATGTACCAAGAGATAATTTTATATTAAAATAATAAACTGTCAAAACAGACCGATCATCAATACCAAGATTTATATACGACATATTTTCTATTACAAACATTGAAGACCGTTTTATATTTGTCCTTAGAAAGGGATTAGGATGAAACCGTGAATATGTCGTTTTCAATTCTTCAGAAATATACACTAACAACAAAATCTGAGAAGTGTAGTGCTTTATTGTATTAATAAGATATATTAAGAAATAAGTTATTACAAATAGACACAAATTAATAGTTTAATTTTTATTCGCAGCATCTTTCTCGACATCGAACTGTGGACATGAAAACTTCTGACCACACATTCAGTTTTAAGAAGTTCAAGACTGTTCCTGGAATTGGAATTAGTTTGGGAATGACATCAGGATTCATGTATTCTCTGGCGATCCTGAATTTGAAGCTGGTGTCAGAAATTAGTACGGCTCAGTTTCTGGTAACTCAAGCTCTTATCCAATGGGGAGTTTATAATGTTTTTATTATTTATTCGAAAGCCAATTACATCGGAGAGAAAGGAGAAAGAACTATTTTGTTTTTTAGAGCTTTATTTGATGGAATAGTTAAAGCCCTAATGATATACTGTATTCATTGGCTCCATCTTGCGGATGCTTCGACAATCTCTTCCTCTTCTCCACTGTTCATTAGTTTGCTTGTTCACTTGGTTTTGAGAGAACCTTGTGGGGCTTACAATGTATTCGTCTTAATGCTGACGATGACGGGCATTGTTTTAATTATCAACGTTTATCGTAGGAACGTTTCAAGATATTCGTGACGTAAGTAATCGGTGGAAAGGAATTACGGTTGGATTTTCTGCGTGTCTATTGAAAGCTTGTTGCTATACAATTGCCCGTAAACTTCAAAAAACACCACCTCAAGATGTGGTTGCCATTATGTCTACATTTAGCCTTGTTGTGGGAATCTTTCTACTGTTTTTGTTCGAAGAAATTCAAATATCATCTTGTAGTAAAAGCAGTGTTATTGTTGCGAGTTCTGGAATCATTGTGTCTCTGAATCAACTCCTCACCATAACAGCCTTACAAGTGGAAAATGCTGGTCAGTGTCTGTTGCTCAAACTCTAAACATAATTACAGCCTTTTTGTTCGATATTTTCATGTTAAATACCATCGCCACCTGGTGTAGCATTTTTGGCGCTGTTTTAATTTTTGTTGATGTTCTTTTAACAACATTAAGAAAAGTGAATTAGTTCTTAATATATTAACATAACAATTTATTTCGTGCTGTTATTAATATTATTTGGTTTCTATTATTTTTTGCATAATAACCTTTTCACTGTTTTATTATTATTATTTCAAAGCTTTCGATTACCGATGCTCGTAATGTAGTTCAAATAAATAGTTTTAACATTGCTGCTTGAAGTTAAGTCTATAACTTTCGATAGTTATTAAATATACCACTGACGATACTGGGTAGGAGCTTGAGTTCTAATAGAAGTTTTCCAATGATGGTGACATAGATATCCACGTGATGAGTTTGTTGATTCACCTTGATGAACGTGGTTATTAAAGATCTGTTTCTGACCTCAAAATAAACTTTCTATGTTTCAATGAGACTTGTTTGTTTGTTTGGGAATTTCGCACAAAGCTACTCGAGGGCTATCTGTGCTAGCCGTCCCTAATTTAGCAGTGTAAGACTAGAGGGAAGGCAGCTAGTCATCAACACCCACCGCCAACTCTTGGGCTACTCTTTCACCAACGAATAGTGGGATTGACCGTCACATTATACACCCCCACGGCTGGGAGGGCGAGCATGTTTAGCGCGACGCGGGCGCGAACCCGCGACCCTCGGATTACGAGTCGCACGCCTAACGCACAAGGCCATGCCGGGCCGTATTCAATGAGACATTCTCGTTTTTTTTTTCACGAAACTTCCATGTGTTTATTTGTGCTTCATTTGTTTGTTTTTACAAATACACAGTAAAAAAAAATTACAGAAGAAGGAAAACTTTCGTACTGTTAATTTTTTTACGTTAGAAATGGTTTAAATAAAAAGTAAACAACACTATATTTGAAACATGTGTACGTTTATTTGCTTACAATTTTATAAAGTTTTATATAAACCATGAATTAAAAACAAGATCTTTATATTTCCAATTATTTGTTGCTGAGTCCGGAAAATATTTGCGGTGGTTTCGAATTTTTCTTCGATTGAATGTCTCTCATTGTATAATTTTCCCGAACATACGATAAGCTACTCTTTATTGCTGCTATATGTGTTAAATTGTTCCCCAGTGGAACAGCGGTATGTCTGCTGACTTACAACGCTAAAATATGAGTTTCGATAACTGTGGTTGACACACATTGAGTTATTAGTAACTAATAATTCATATTGTATTTGTCGTTCAAAATATATTTCTTTCGAGTTTTAAATCACAACATCATTTGTAACTGATCGTGTGAATAAGGTTATCGAAAGTATTCCAAACTTTTTCATCAACTTTCTCTGTGTACTTATGTTGTAACGTACGTTCTGATTGAGAAGTATTTAAAATTAAAAAGAGAGTACTAATTTTAAAAGCAAAACTCTTCTTTTTCAATCTTTGTCATCACTTGAGGGATAATTCCATTGTGTTGAACAAAATATTTTCTTAAAATCACCAAGTTTAATTCACTTACGTTTAATTTTAATTCAGTTTTACTTTAAACCTCCGACCATACATTGAGCGAAGAATGAAGAGAGCTAATAAAGTAAAATAATGATTTTCAAAGGTCTCTAAACAACCATATAGGTGTCGCTTTTCTTTATTCTACCTGGCATATTTTAAATTATTCTGTTATCGTTTTGTTCTAATTTTAGGTGTAAATTTTACAGCTTACAAAACATACAAATTAATGGCTCACAATATATTTTTTATGTTTGTTTTTCTTAATTTCGCGCAAAGCTACACGAGAACAATCTACGTTAGCCGTATCAGTTTTGCAGTGTAAGACTAAAAAGAAGGAAGGCCACCCACTGCCAATTCTTGAACTATACTTTTACCAACAAATAGAGGGATTAACCGTCACACTATAACTCATCCACGGTTGAAAGGGCGAGCATGTTTGGTACGATAGGGGATTCGAACCCGCGATCCTCAGATTACGAGTTGAACGCCTTAACCCACCTGGCTATGCTGGTCCTATTCTTTTTGACGATTCTTATCTAAAACTAAAAAAATCTGTTCTTAAAATCATTGAACCAATTATTGTGGACAACGAATTCAGTAGGATTTCTATAACAATCAATTTTCAAACTTTTTAGAACAAACATGATTTCAATAATAATGAGTTTTCAAATTATGCAAACACGCTTTGAACAAAATTAAGCTTTTAAACATTGTAGATATGGTATCAGTAACAAATAGTTTTCAATTTTTGAAACCATAGTGTCAGTGATACTCATATTTAAACTTTGCATACTTGATTTTACTAACACTCAGGTTTCAAACTGTGTACAGTAAGTATAGTATAAATAATAACCAGTTTTTAACTTTGGAGACATGTTAGGCTTATTATAGTAAAATCAGGCTTTAAATACGTATAGCTCAGTGCAACAAAGAATTACGTTGCTTTATGGTCACTTAACACACAAAAACTAGTAAAATAGTAAAATACAAAATTGGAAAAACAAAAAAGGATTCCAAGCATATACTTAAGGTTTAGTGTAGGTTCAATATGGTGTAATATTCCAAGAAAGAATTTCGATAGGCATTGTAATTTTAAATAGTGTTTCTTCACGCTGTAAATATTATTCGTACTTTATCCTTGAAAAAACAATTACACTTAAGCTATGTATTAGTGTTTTCTGGGTGTATATTTTCTATTTGTGAAATATATATATACTTAGGTTTGCACAAAATTCAAAAAGAAAGAAACAAATTATTTTTACCTACATGCATAATGTTAGTTTTATTATGATTACAACCAATGTTTCATTTATTTGCTCATCTCAATAAATGATCTAAACTATTTTTCACACCATCAATATCCTCTTCAAAGCTAGCAATACCCAAAACTTTGACATCATTAACAAATTCAGGTAATATTTTTATTTCATCAACATTCTTTCTTGTACCTCATTAAGGTAAATGAAAAACAGGAATAATTTTAAGACTGACATTCATCCAGTTTAACAAAACACCATTCTAATAACACTCTTTCACCCAGACACTCTTCTGTCCAATTAGTTTACTTATCAGCCATATCTAACGAAATAAATTTTTTACAAGCCTTTTATGTTTCACCTTGTCAAATGCTTTCTGAAAATCCAGATACACCAAATCTACATCCTTACCCTCATCCACCTTAGCAGCAACGTTTAAAAAGAATGTGTGAAAGTTTGGAACACGAGATTTTCTCTCAGTGAAAAAATTTATACTCTCTAATAACATTCTAAAGTTTATAACATGTTTTATTACAATTTTTTAGCCAGTCGTTTCCTGGTACACCTTTCTTATGTCCTATTTGACCAACGTTCCTGGTATTCAATAATATTATAAAAGTCTCGTGTTACCAGTCAATTCACAATTCTAATATTTGTGATGCTTTTCTTTAATTTTATTTCACATATCCTGTGTTAACCAACCTGGTGTGTTACTTGCAGCTGTACTTATCTTTCTATAAATAAAATATATAAACACGATTTAAAGAATGTAAGGTAAGTTGAGCTAAAGTTGGCAAGGTAAGTCCATCTGGTTGCTCTCCCTCAACACAGCAGTTCTAGAATAGAAATGGTTGTGCCTGAACTGTAGAGGTTTTAAAGACAAGAAATGCAATATGGCTTTTTGTTTTAAAATGATGTATTGCATTTATAATAAGACATAGAAAGAAGTCCAATAAACAAGATATTTTTTAAAAGTTCTCTTCGTTTCATACACACGTATTTAATTTCCACAATCTGTCTAAATACGTAACGTATCATCATTAGTTGTTAACTTTCTTTGACGCCATAAAAATGACTGAGTTTAATATTTATATGGAAAAAGTTGATAGTCCACAGTGAATTATAGTTTATTTTATTTTTAATTATTGATAAATGAAAGTGTTTATCTGAGAAAAAAACATCTCTAACAGCATCATTGTATACCATAATCTAATGTATTATACTTGTCTGACATCAATAACTAAAACAAAAGGTCCATGTCATATTTTTATTTAATGGTACTTTTGGGAATCAGCATGAAAATTAACAAAATTTTTTATTTATATGTTTTTATGGTGTAGTGATCACCATGACAATTATTTTATTTTGGTGCTAATTAATCTTAAATCACCTAGTGAGGTGAAGAGAAACTAAAGCTTGTATCTTAAATTTCCACCCACAACAACCTGGTGTCATTCCATCCACGTAACGAAGGGGTATTATTGATATTTATTTATTTCGCAAAATGATTTGTTAGTGTACATTAGTGTGTTTTGTGTAAAAATTTTGTGTCCATTATAAGTAAATATATGTATATTCCTCACAATGAGAGATACTTTTCTTTACTAAATAAGGTCTAAATTCATTCCATAAAATGAATTTAATTTTCAAACACCATGACAAAAATCGTCTAATATGATTAAAAGTTAATAACTTTCATTGTGTATCTGTTTTGTTACAGTGCAATATTTTGTTCAGCAATAACATTTAAACATATAAATATTATAAGGTGTAGAGATAATAAGGGGACCCTCAAATGTTAATTTAGTTTTATATGAAGCACAAAAGAAGATAAACATATTATAAAAGACAACATGATTGACAAAAAATCTCTAATACATGAAAAATATCCGTCTGTTTACCTGCACCATCCTAAATACGTTACATAAATCCTTCTTAAAATTATACTGTTTGAGATATATACAAAATAACTGAAAGAGATTAATGACACTAGTGTATAGCTCTAGTCATATTTACCATAATCCTAATAAGTATCGTTAAATATACTAAAGTAACTGAAAACTGTTGAACAAAAGAGAATTATTGGAATGATGGTGGGATGATATTTATAGGTATAATGAACACTTTAATACTGCATAATCATCACTTCTTCTATTACATCAGTCCTTCAGTTATCATTAGTTCAAGTATCTCTGGTTTAGTTGAATATCCAGAGCAGGTGAGAAGAGTGTTGATAAATAAATATATACAACATTTAACAACTGAATAGAAAATTTAAATAATAGCCACTCTGGACTATCATGGGTTCATCATAGATTGGGATTTTGAAACATCTCCAGCATAAACATTGTTATGTAGCCACATTTATTGAAATAAATAAATATTGTAAATATTTCTTTGTTAGTTATACGTGTAGTGTCACCTATATGAAACTTCTGTCAGCTCTAAGTTTGAAATCATTGATGTAATCTGTCGAATGTTTATACATTTATTTTCTAAAAAGCATCAGCCACCTAATTAAACTTGCTTAACGCACATATAGCATAGACACAGAATTTTAAATTTAACACTACCTAACATATATTTAACATATCTAATATATGTGTGTTCATTTTTATACTGCAACAATGTATAAATTAGAGGGACGGCAATGTATCGTTCCAGCCTATGAAACATATATTATTTTTCAGAATATCTGGAACGGTATTTAACGTTCAATCAGTGTACAGACGATTACAATTTGACAGTAACTGTAGGTTCATTCTTGTACATAAAATCAATATTCGACTATCTGTTTCATAGGAGTTAAACACTAAAAATTGTTTTCATTTTCAGGTTTATCCTACTCTTCTGTCAAACAATGTCTCTTCAATAATATGGAACAACTAATATTATATTTTATTTCCCACGTAAATTCTGAAGAGTTATTTTATGTTGTTTACAGATGGAAATTCAACTACCTCCGATTGGCTGTTCCCAGATAATGCTTGTCGGTGAATATAATGTGATGTGTTACTTATATTAATGAATCACTTTCTATGCCCTCATCATATTTTTAGCTTCAACGTCAATGACATCATCAGAGACCCTATCGACTAACGATATCACCACTTCTTATCACACAACCTCTGCATTTTTCTTTTCAAAGAGCTCATATTGCCAATACACGTTTTCGTGCACCTGTTTGTCTTTAACAATAAAATATTCGTTACCTCTAACTTATGTTTTTCTCTTTCACTGACAGCAGAAACTAAAAACATTTTTCATTTCTACTGTTACGCATTATAATTTATCTTGGGCGAGTCATTAATTTGTTATTATAGGTATTCTGATAACAAATATCCTGAAACTAAGTTAAATTTTATTTTAATGTAGAAATAATTAAATTTGAAGATGTAGTAATTAATGATGTCTGCCAACAATATTAATACACACAGTTTTCTTTCTTAACACATGTGTATTTTAATATGTTAGTGATAACATAATTTACAATAATTGTCTTCCCAAACAGTTGTTAGAGATAACGATTTGATAAACAAAAATTTTAAAAACTAACAAATACAAATGAGTCTTCAATGTGGTCTGGAAATTATTTTTGAGTTGATATCGGTACAGTTTACATAACAGGTAAATATGAATCTCTTTTCTGTTTGCACGTCAGATTTTCACGGCTGAAAGTAGTTAATACTTTAGTAGAAATACTAACGTTTCATGATAATTCCTGAGTTTAAATAGTTTGTAACTGTTTGAAACATATAAATGTTTCTGGTCAGTATTTGTTGTTTTCCGATATATAAACTTTATTCATAATTATAGCTTCCGAGGCTTGTAGTATACACACTGTAGCAAATCAATAATATACACGTTGCATTAGATACCACTAAAATATTTGAGAAGAAATTTTCTGGAAATTTCAGCTAATTCTACAATATTGCTATTTACCTACATATATACGTTGTTGATTCTTACACTCGAGAATCTTCTAGAAATTTAGCGAACAGGAGGGAATGTCACAATACACTTTTAACAATGAAGAAATAGAAGAGGCAATATTTGAAGGATTATTATTGTATTGAAAATAAGCTCAGAATCTTTCCTATCAATTTAATCGTGTCCAACTAATTACATTTAGTTATTTAATATTGGTGTTTTTATCTAAAAACTACTCATTAGAATAAACTAATAACAGATTTTATCTAATTAAATATATTACATTTTCACAAATCTCACAATTCCTTGATATAAACTATAACATAATTATAGCTTTGAATGGAACTATTGAAATTTTATCGTTTGCATATCTATTTCTTTTACTTTTCTGTTATACATAGATAACTCTTCAGTGTAGTGTTTTTTAATTGGTTTTCCGAATCAGTTTAAATATCAGATTTAATATCAACATATTTTTACCAACCGGTAGATGGACAATGTACATACGTATATATGTTTTTCTGAGATATAAAATATACACATCGAAAACTCTAATACACACCATAAATATTATTGTTCTCCAATGATATAATATAAACAATATTAGAGCGTGAAGAGAAACTATTACAATATTAAAATGCTTATCGAAGTTTCAGTCTGGAACATCCCACTTGGTACCTGGATATGACAACAACTATACCGTATGTACGTGTAAACTTAGAATCATATTTCATTTTTATAATTTTGTTTCTTTACTAGTTTATGTGTTTTAAATGAGCGTAAAGCTACATCATGATTTGTATCCTAGCCTACAACAGCCATGTTTTTAGTATCAAAAGCCTTTTGTGTTTGCAAAGTTTCAAAACTGGATATTATTGAAATCATGTTTATACTGCTAGTGCATAGTTTACAAGCAAAGTGTTATTAAAACCATGTTTGATCTACAAGAATTAAAACAATGTTATTGAAAACATGTCTGATCTATAAACAGTTTAAAAAATGAGTATTATTGAAACATACTTGTTTTGAATCGTTCGTGATATAAAACACGATAGAAAGATATTTTGACTGACAAACACAGTACGGTTTCTTAGTTAATACATCAGAATAAAATAATATTGATAATAATAACATTGTTGGCTAAAACGAGTTAATTAAAATTACAGTTAATGTTCACATAATGTGTGATCGATTATAACCTGAATTACGTCATTTAGTTTTATGAAATAAGTTTACGCCCACATTGGTTTGTTTGTCTCATAGCGTCAATTATTCTTCGAATACAACACAATTTATCGATCTAACCCATAACAGAAATATGGCGTAGCTTCAATATCTTCCTCAAAAATGATTCAGTGAAGAAAACTCAGGCGAAGAGCATGGAAACTAACTAAAATTATTGCAGTATATTTAATATCCATCGAAAGTAATATACTTAGCTTCAAGCATCAATGTTAAAACTATATATTGTGAACTACATTACGAGCATTGGTTATCAAAAGCTTTGAAATAATAATAATAAAACAGTGAAAAAGTTATTATGCAAAAATAATAGAAACCAAATAATATTAATAACAGCACGAAGTAAATTGTTATGTTGAAATATTAAGAACTAATTCACTTTTCTTAATGTTGTTAAAAGAACACCAACTAAAATTAAAACAGCGCCAAAAATACTGTACCAGGCGGCGATGGTATTTAATATGAAAATATCGAACAAAAAGGCTGTAATTATATTTAGAGTCTCAGCAAAAGACACTGGTCCAGCATTTTCCACTTGTAAGGCTGTTGTGGTGAAGAGTTGATTGAGCATGATAAAGATGCCAGAACTCACAACAAGAACATTGTTTTTACCACAAGATGATATTTGAATTTCTTCAAACAAGAACAATAGAAAAGTTCCCACAACTAGGCTAAAGGCAGACATCATGGCGGCCACAATTTGAGGTGGTGTTTTTTGAAGTTTACGGGCCATTGTATAGCAACAAGCTTTCAATAAACACGCTGAAAATCCAACCGTAATTCCTTTCCACCGATTATCTACGTCATGAATATCTTGAAACGTTCCTACGATAAACGTTGGTTTGATAATCAAAATAATGCCCGTCATCGTCAATATTAAGACGAATATATTGTAAGCCCCACAAGGTTCTCTCAAAACCAAGTAAACAAGCAAACTAATGAACACTGGAGAAGAGGAATAGATTGTGTAAGCATCCGCAAGAGGGAGCCAATGAAAACAGTATATCATTAGGGCTTTTACTATTCCATCAAATAAAGCTCTAAAAAACAAAATAATTCTTTCTCCTTTTTCTCCGAAGTAATAGGCTTTCGAATAAATAATACAAACATTATAAATTCCACTCTGGATAATAGCTTGAGTTACCAGAAACTGGGCCGGACTAATTTCTGACACCAGCTTCAAATTCAGGATCGCCAGAGAATACATGAATCCTGATGTCATTCCCAAAAAAATTCCAATTCTAGGAACAGTCTTGAACTTCTTAAAACTGAGTATTTGATCAGAAGTTTTCATGTCCACAGTTGTATGTCGACAAAGATGCTGCGAATAAAAATATCTTATTAATAATATAAAGCATTAGATTTGTCAAATCTTATTTTAATAAATGTTTCTAAAACTTTAAAATGACTACTTTACAGATTGATCCAAATTTTTTCTATAAACGAGTGTAATATGATCATCAGTTTGATAATATAAGCATATCATGTGTTACATTTCTATACATATATGTGTTTTAAATAATTTTTTTATCAATAGTTTTTAAGCAAGATAAAGTTAACGATAAAAACAGAACTAATAACTTAGCGCACAATTTAACAAAGTTAGTTATTATAAGAGTCTTTTAAGATGAACTTATTGGCATAAGTTAAACACAAGATATTTTAAAATTCAAAAAAGATAAAACGATTTATTCATGAACGATTTTGTTGGTAGTTATTACAAAACATGTTTACAGAGGTTTGTCTAATTTAGGATATTTAACTTACTTCTAAACACATACAACAAGTTAACAATGAAACATGATCTATATAATTATAAAGTGTGATAACATTAGTTTTATAACCTACATTAAGATTGTTGTAAATGGCATTGTAGCTAATGTTGTAAAAACAAACTAAATTTAAAGAAAAATGGAGTGTGTCATTACGTAAGTAGCTTGAACATCCTTCTTTGTTCCTTTGTTTTTACAGGGTTTCTTTTTTAAATTAAATATTACTAGTTTCAGAGATGAGGAATAATTCTCATTATTTATTTCTCCCGGAACACAATGTTACAATGAAAAGGACACTTGAATAGGTCGAAACTAGTTTCTTAGATATGAAACTTTTGACACTTCGATCCGTTAAGTATTGTTTTATTCATTTATGAGAGATAGGCTGTAGTGAAATTGTTTTTATTTCCCTGTCTTTCTTAACTAAGAAATGAAAAATATAAAATCATATGCACCAGGAGAGTTGAACCTATGAATAAAAATAAAAATATATCAACTAACCTGGTTCAGAGCTGTGTGTCGCACACTTCGGTAGCTTTAAACATAACTCGAATGTAAATGTTGAACTGAGTTTCACCAAACTCGTGCCGTTCAGATGAAGGTTATCATTGTACGTGTATAACTTTGAAATAGCAGTTGAAAACTGCGCAATTCACTGCCATGTTTTAGTGCTGAACGGGACTGTTAATCTAAATAAATGATAACTGTACCTGAAGTTGCAAAAACAGTTTTGTTGTAGGTTGGAAAATGCCAGTAAAAAATGCAACTGTGTGGTTTCTACATTAGTGAGATAGAATTTAATGGAGAATTGAAATGCATTCATTATTTTGGCTTCTCATAAAATGAGTGTTTGGTACCTACATTGAGTAAAATAAAAAATTGGGGGAAATAAGTTTTTGTAATTCACTAATAGAACACAGCGTGCTATAAACTACGCAGCAAATAATGATCCTATTGTATTTTGTCTTTTTTGCAACCTCTAGATGTGGATTCCTGTACATGTTGAGGGAACTTCCCATAGAAAGTTCTGCTTTCTTTAGTTTACCTCTTCTGGGTTTTCGTGGCGACCCCTGAAGAGAGATGACAGGATCCTGGTGTTTAAGGGGTCCAATCTCACGACATTACTTTGTCCTTGGATTCCTGTAGATGGCTAGCCTTGAGGTTCTCCCCCCACGGTCACTCGGCTGGTCCACTTGGACTAGGGTCAACCAAGTACCAGTGTTGGATGTTCTCAAAAGGTGTGAACATTGTATATGATGCAGGTGTTTGGGTAGAGTGTTCACGAAACCCTGGCTTTGCTTTTATATCTTTGTTTGGCATTGTAGTGCGTTTCCTCGTAGGTCTTCATTGTAGATAGAGTCAGTGGGCATCAAAACATTCTTTTTTTATCATGGATTTCCCAAATAAAAATTTAAATAAAATAGTGATAAAATAGACCATTTGTAAACGACTATATTTTGAAGATTCCAAGCAGCAAACTTCAACTTCTTCAACATCTGTACCTCATTTTCTGATATTACATCCTTTATCAGACAAATCTTTGGGACCGATTTCTCATTTTTTAATTCAGAAAGGACTAGAGGGACTTGCTCGTTCTCCTAAGTCAGTGAAGAAGCTTAGTTCTGGTGACAACTTGGTTGAAACATCCTAAACACAGTGAACTCCACCCACATTCGTTCCACTGCTACAATGAGAGTACAGACGGATGTCTCTGTGCCTCCAAAAGAACCTCAAACCTTTTGACCTCAATGAGTAAGAAAACTGATGACTCAACGTCAACGCCCAACCTCTTTTCTTACCATTAATTCCGACAGATCTCCAGATCCATTTCCTTTGGTTCCGAGTACGGGCATTTTCTCGAGTTCATTTTCTTCTCTGGCACCGATATGCAAAACAATCATTTGTTCACACCCTCAGTCGCTGAAATCTTTTTTCTAACGACATAAAACTACCCAATCGACCCAGGGCAGGATCCATGGAGGTCGATAAACCTCCTTGAAGTAAAGAAAGTAAAGAAAAAAGATGTGATCGAAAACAGAGGAGCTCTTCACTCAATTAGCGTACACATAAAGAAAAATGGTCAGTTTGATACAGTGAAACTGTCGATGTTTACGTTGTAATCAGGATGACATGAAAGCACTTCTTCTTGACATCCTATATTTTTTCCTCACAGGAAACATTTCTGAAACCTGCTGATACAATTACTTTCTGACTGTTTTCTTTACACAGAAATGGACTAGTTCATGGAGAGGCGGTACTGTTGGTCGATCAGCATGTACCCACCATACCTTTGCCACTCGACACACCCTTGGTGGCCGTAGTCATCCAAGTTTTCTAGGGTCGTATCATTATTGTTTCTGTATCCTGGAAAGTCCTTTGATCAATCAGACCTTGATGCTCTCGCTGAATAGTTGTCGCCTCTCTTTTTAATCTTGAGAGATTTTAATGGGCAAAATCCCCTCTGGGAAAGTTTCTGATATTCATAGGAGGGGTTGCTCCTTAGCGTGTATATTTTAAAATCACAACCTTTTTATCAGCAGTACTGATTTTTACACTTATCTTCATGCACCTAGTCAGTCTTTTACTGTTATTGATATCTTAGTCTGCTCTCTTTCACTATTCTCCCACTTTTCATGGAGGGTTGACAGTAACACTCAAGACAGTTATCATTTTCCGATCATTTTGAGAGAGACTGGCCGTGCTCGATGCCACCCGACCCTCGTGTCCCGGTGGAAGCTGGATCAAGCCAACTGGCCCTCTTTCACTGCTCTTGCAGAACTTGATCCTACCATCATCTGCAAGCCATTGATAGACGATTGCGTAGACGCAGTGACTGACGATATAATACAAACAGTTTCTCAAGGTATTCCTTTAACCTCGACACGTTTTCCACGATATCCTCGTTCGTCGTGGAATCCTGACTGCCACATGGCACGGAAGGCTTATAAACAGGCCAGGTATATCTTTTGTGGTGGAATACTGTCTGGATTAAATTTACAGCTAGCATCTCGTTTACCACCAGTTGCAAAGTCATATGGGACAAAATTCGAAAGGACAGTGGGCAGTACAATTCTACCCCCCTTTCAATTTTACTCTCTGATGGCCTAGAAGTAGCTGATGCCCGGAGCATCGCCGATTCTCACAGCGAAAGCTTTTTCTGGGTATCTACCACTTCTGCATCTTCCTCCACCTTCTTAGCTATCAAGAGTCGGACAGAGCTATCACCTTTTTCATTTTGTTCTGATCGTCTCTGTAGATATAATCGCCACTTTTCACTGGTGGAACTCAAACTGGTACTTTATTAGTTTAAAAGTACATTGGTCGGACATGATGATATACACTATGAGATACTGCACCATCTCTCTACTGCTTCTCTTGCTATTATTCTTATTGTTTTTAACCGCATCTGGCAGGAGAATGATTTTCATGATACATGGCGCTAGGTCATTTTATTACTTTTGTCTAAACCTGGGAAGGATCTCAAGATTTCTTCAAACTACCGTCCAGTTGCTTTGAGGAGCTGTCTTGGTAAGACCTTATAGAGGATAGTTAACACTCATCTTTTTTGGTTCCTGGAACAAACAACCTCTTCTCGCCCACCCAGTGTGTGTTCCGACGACAGTGCTCCACGACGGACAATTTGATTCGACTTTAGACGTCAATCATAAAAGCCTTTCTCAAACGACAACATCTTGTATCAGTATTTTTGGTCATTGAGAAGGCTTATTACACAACATAGATGTTTGTCATTTTGCGAGTTAAAAGTGGAAAACGTGAAAACAATCTTCTCCAAATAGAACCTTCTATTGGACTTTGACCGTCTTGTTTCCGTAACGATCAGAAAGAGGAAGTTGTCTTAACTAGACAACGCATTGGTCACAGTTTTTAACTCATAGTTCTTTTATCTGGGACTGATGCACTAATGTGTATTCTACGTAAACACTCAGGTCACAATGAGCCACATTTTACTGTCGTGCCGTCGTTATGACTCTCAACAACGGCACCATTTTAGACATGTTTCGCCCTGAGGTTTATCCCTGACGCTGGATAATGCAATGTGTACTTAGATAGTTTTGATGTTGCATCAATGTCTACATATATACTTTAGGAAGAGACCATAAAATTGGCGCCATTTTGATTTTTAATAATAATGCCATCTTAAAACAACTTTCTCTGAAATTAATGAACATTGGAGTTAATGAGTCCCACTTTCTTCATGATGACAAAGTACATCATAAGATCTATGGTGTCTACATGGATTCTAGCTTATGGACATTTTTGACAATTCCATGTTGTGTTTGTAAAAATACAGTGAAATGAAAACTATTTTCAGCCTTTTTACTCCAAGATATGGTGATAACACGTTTGTTATCTTTGAGAACTCTCATGAAGCTTCGTAATTTCTTTAACATTTCATTAACAAACATATCAGTACAGAGTTTACAGTAGAACATCATTAAGTTTATTTTATAGACACTTTAATGAGTGATAATAATGTTTATAACTTAACGTGAAGAATTTACATAAAACCATAGAGAATATCATATTACATCTTCAATGTAAATAAAACCATAAAGAAAATCATTCTACATCTTGAATGTGAATAAAACCTTAGACAATATATTACTACATCTTCAATGTAAATAAAACCATAGACAATATCATACTACATCTTCAATGTAAATAAAACCATAGAGAAAATCATACTACATCTTCAATGTAAATAAAACCATAGAGAATATTATATAACATCTTCGATGAATTTGTCTAAAGTCTCACTGTATTTCCTCAGTCTGTTTCTATATTTTGTATTATAAACTCCCAAACATCTATTTTATAAGACAGTCACTAAAGTTTTATTATTGTTAGAAATGCGTTAGAACTTGTTGGATATTGTTACATTTAATACTTTATCAATTAACAATATAAATGGGTTGTATTTCATTGTTCTATTCATTCCTTGTGGAAATTGTTTCAGATTGGGCTCCATATGTCTTTCCTGGAACCTTTTGCCACATATGCTGTTAGTATTTCTTAATTAAATATTTTTCAAGTGGTCTGTTGTACTTTCTAAATTGGCTTTATGAAAGTTAGAGTTAAACTCCAGGCAGATTCCCGTTGTCAACTGATTTACTAAAAACTCTGGAGAGAGGTTTTATAACTGATATTTGACCTTATTTGAAACAGAGATAAAACCTCGTGTAATTCTGGTTTTAATACCTTAATATTTTTATAAATCAATAATGGATTAATGTGTACAATAGCAATATCATACGTGACATGCTAAAAATGAAAATCAAATCTAATATTACATTTTCTTTTATCCGAACATGTAATTAAATATCAGACATAATCAAGCATTGAACTATTTCATAAACGTTCTACTCTTCAATACTTGCAATCGTATCTTCGTTATTAATTAACGATGAATATAAAATGTCATATCTCTCGTTGACATTGAGGTTGTTAAATGTGTCTAGGAATCAAGAAATCTCTTTATAAATATTGATTGAGAATATGATTTGACATGATCTCATCAATATTCCTAAACTTAAAGACTGTGTATATCAATGCTGTATATGTAAGATTACTGATAAAAAAGTATTATAATATTTCTTATTAATTATTAATATATTAGAGGTTTTTACCGATGTAGTAGGGAAGTACATTATTTTTTTCTACGTAACTATTTCACGGGATAATTTTTCAAAAGATTTAATGTAACGTTTGGTTCAGATTTCATTAATATACTTATTTTGACTTTCCTTTATTGTTCGTTAAAGGTAATAGTCGATTGGAATAAAGTTAGAGAAAAAAAGATTTTCGCTACAATTTCTCTTTCATAGATTAAAAACCACACTAAAAGTAACGAACTGTGAAAAGCTTTATATAGGAGACACTTGTTTCGACACATTCATGCGTCATTTTTAGTCAGGAAGAAAACAACAACAGAAACACAAACAAAGATATTGGTCATTAAACTAGTTTATCTAATATCAGAGTTCAGACAGTTTGTTCTGTTTACTGTGGTTCTATTTTTCGATATTTGTTACAACGAAATATGTTATTATTAATAGTATTATATTTTGTGATGTATCAATTCAGAATTTTATTAACATAATTTTGATAACGTGTTGTTGTGGTAAAGGTTTAGAGTACAATAAGATACAAACGTTTCAGTTTAAATGACAAAAAGTAATTATTAGCTAAATTTACATATTTTATTGTTACTTTATTTCAAATTATAGACAATGATAATAACCCTGTAAATGTATTGGCGAATTATTTACGGATAACATTTCTCGGGCCCGGGTATGGCCAGGTGGTTAAGGTACTCGACTCGTAATCAGAGGGTTTCGGGTTCGAATCATCGTCGCACCAAACATACTCGCCTTTTCAGCCGTGGAGTGTTATTATGTTACGGTGAATTTCACCATTCGTTGGTAAAAGAGTAGCCCAAGAGTTGGCGGTGGGTGGTGATGACTAGCTTCCCTCCCTCTAGTCTTACACTGCTAAATTAGGGACGGCTAGCGCAGATAGCCCTCGAGTAGGTTTACGCTAAATCCAAAAAACAAAACAAAACAGTTCTTGTTTTTCATTGTCCGTTGTTAAATTTCAAAACATATAAAATTATTACTTTTCTCTGTACTCCACTTGACAAGCTTCCACATTAAATAAGAGTTTTAACATTTTGTAACTTATTTAGATATCACAGGACTTTCATATGATCAAGTTCGTTAATATTGGGACTTCAAAAACAGAATAGAGAGCTTTGGTTCCTGTTTCTCTGTATGATAATAACCTATTAAACCTGGTAGATCACATGTTGTAGAAGAAATTAATGTACTTTTAAAAACCTTTAAAAATATTTTACGAAATTATCTTTTTATCCAGAATGACATTTTTCAAGGTAAGTAAATCATCTTTTAAAATATGTGAAATATTAAGCAGCGAAACTTAATTTAAAGGATAAATTTTGTGAAAACTGAGTGACAAATACAGTTGATCAAGCTTCATGCGCAGATAGCCCTCGAGTAGCTTTGCGCGAAATTCAAAACAAATCAAGCTACTTATGTAATGAAACACTCCATCTTTCTTCATAGTTAGTTGATTTTTCCAATATTCAATAGAATACCGTTTAAAATAATTTTTAACGTGGTTTTTATCAACTTTATAATTATGCAAATGATTTTGAAATTTTATATTGGTATATTGGTTTAGACTTATGTTAAATATCCTAAACTGGACGAAGATCTGTAGATACTTTAGGAATTACGGCCAATAACATTATTAACAGATAAATGCATTTTAACATTTATGAACTTTGTATATCTTGTGGTGTAAGTTACGTTCTTCTAATCAGACTATTACAATAATCATTAATTTGTACGTAACCTTTTCAGTTCTATTTGTATATTTAACTTTATCTTGGTCTGAAATTATTAATTAAAATATAAAACCTTGGTTTACAACAAGTACCAAGTGATATGTTTATACTATAACATTAAACTTATACAACAGACCAATCACAAATATAAAATGATATTAAATATAATAATCAATTTTAAACTGTTTAGAGATCAGACATGTTTTCAATAACATTGTTTTAATTTTTTAGATCAAATATGGTTTTAATAACACTCATTTTGCAAACAGTGCACTAGCAGCGTAAACATAATTTCAATAATACCCAATTTCGAAACTTTGCAAAAACAAAAGGCTTTTAATACTAAAAACATTGTTTAAATACCTGTTGTGGGCCTAGTACAAAAAGATCATGATGTAGCTTTATGCTAATTTAAAACACAAATCTAGTAAAAAAACAAAATTGCAAAAATGAAATATGATTCTAGGTTTACCCTTAGATACGGTGTAGTGGTTTTCACATCCGGGTACCAAGTGGAATGTTTTATGCTGAAACTTCGGTAAGAATTTAAATATTGTAATAGTTTCTCTTCACGCTCTAATAATGTTGATATTCTATCATTGGAAAAATTAATATTTATGTTGTGTATAGAGTTATCGATGTGTATATTTTGTGTTTAAAAAAAAACATAAAATATATATAGTTCACCTACTGGTTGGTAAAAGTATATTGATATTATATCTGACACTTAAACTGATTCTGAAAACGAATTTAAAAAACACCACAGTGAAGAGTCGTGTATACATAGTAGAAGGGTAAAGAAATTCAAAACTGTGCCTATGTTAGAGAAACAGTTAAATAAAATATTATGACCTGTAATTTCAGAAAGTGTACGACTGAATGAATGGCTTGGTTTAAATAGTGAAATACTAGTTCTGTTAGACACTCCTAAGTGCTCACAAACTCTAGTATTTAAATGGAGATTTGTTTTGGCAATGTACGTAACACTACATGTATATTTATTTATAAATGAGCTATCTAACGAAGATTACAAGCAATTTTCTAAACAACAAATTTCTACCATAAGCTAACGCACACACCATCATCACCAAATTTCTCCTTTTTACCTCCCATCCTTTTACGAGCTCTCAAACTCTACTAAAAAAAAAAACAAATATACACCCTTACCCTCATCTACATATACAGACACATTTTCAAAATTTGAGAAAATGGTGAATGTAAGATTTTCCCATAGAGAGATTATGTTGACTATCCGATAATATTCCAAATATTGTTAAATAACATTAAAAAGTATTTCTTTTATTAGATATTCCAAAGCCTTTCACACAACTAACAACTAATTTAATTGTCCTATAATTGTTTACACAACTTCTATTTTCTCTCTGGAAGACAGAAGCGACGTTACCTAATTTTTATTCTGATGATACTTCTCCACTTTTCAACGGCTTACCAAAAACGGAGGCAAATATCTCACATATCCAATTCTTGGTGTTATTTAAAACACCCAGAGAAATATTATCTGGCTAAGTAGCCTTATCACTCTTTAAACTTCCTAAATTTATTTAACAGCTTCGGAATATATGCAATTGTCTTGTTCATTTTTGTTTTAATCTTCATTCTTAAAGATGAGTAAGTAAGATGAGTAAGATGAGTACATGAGTAGCTTTATTTGTTTTCAATTTCGCTACTTGAGGGCTACCTACGCAAGTGGCTTGATTAACTGTATTTGTCACTCAGTTTTCACAGGATTTATCCTTTAAATTAAGTTTTGCTGCTTAATATTTCACATATTTTAAAAGATGATTTACCTACCTTGAAAGATGTCATTCTAGATAAAAAGATAATTTCGTAAAATATTTTGAAAGGTTTTTAAAAGAGAAATGTTATCCGTAAATAATTCGCCAATGCATATACAGTGTTGTTATCATTATCTATAATTTAAAACAAAGTAAGAATAAAATATGTAAAGTTAGATAATAATTACTCTTTGTGATTTATACTGAAACGTTTGTATCTTATTATACTCTAAACCTTTACCACAACAAATTTTTTTGATACCAAACATACTCGCTCTTACATCCGTTGGGACATTATAAGTGACGGTCAAATACTGTATGTTGGTAAAAGGGTAACTCAAGAGTTAGCAGTGAGTGGAGATGATTAACTCTCTTCCCTCTAGTCTTACATTGCTAAATTAAGGACGGGTGGCGCCCTCGTGTAGCTTTGCGAGAAATTTCAATTCAAAAACCTTCCAAAGATTGAATCCAACCTTTTTTTTTTTTTTCTACTGAACATTTGACTGTGCAAATCGCTGGTATCAAAACCCAATTTTTGACCTCCAGTTTGCCGATATTGTGAGTTTTAGTTTTTTTTGTCATATTTTTAGCTTATTAGAAAAACATAAAATTTTCGTGTTTTAAAAAATTAAGGCCTACAGTTTATGTAGTTTTAGAAAAGATGAAAGTCTCTTGATCATTACACATTAAACTTTGTCAATTTAAATGTGTTTAAAAAACAAAATTAAAATATTTTAGCACAAAATAACAAGAATTTAATGATATAATGAACGTATGAATTATTAACTATGTTAATATTCATTTATGTTCAACATTATTTTGTCTTCTTCGTCCTATGGTTGAGCTCCGAGTTTCGGAGTTCGTAAGCATTGATTGAATCTGTGTGACACTATAAACTATACATCGAAACGTTTAGCTGTTAGTGTGTAATAAAAGTGAAAGTAAATCCTTTAGTGTGTGTGTGTAGAGTTATGTTTTTTCTTTCTTTTTATTCTGAAGTTGAAAATTAGGGACACAGTAGATAGCCTTATTAACATTGTCATAAAAACAAAATATAAAACAAATAATTATATTATGTGTATTTACTAGTATACTGTGTTCTAGTGGTGGATTGAAGGTAGGTGTTCCAAAAACGTTTTCATCGTTTAGACTCAAGTTAAGTACTGAATTTTTATTTTAAGGATATGACGACGACATACGCTGTTTTATTCGTTGTGAAAAATCAAAATAATGAATATTTATCAATTCTCCAGTCAGTTTCAAGTCACTAATGTATGCACCACACAGGTATCTTTCTTTCTGGCACGTGTTCAACCTATAGCACAACTGTTTTGTGTTGTTTCTGTTATTCGTATAAGTTAATTAGATTAATAGTCCCGCCCAGAAAAAAACAAAATAAAAAAGAATGTGACATTGTATTACACAGTTTACAACTGCTGTTTCTAAGTTATACACGTACAATAACAACATTCACCTCAGCAACACGAGAGTTAGACAGAGCACAGTTTCTTTTCACAAAATAGTCATAACTTTTCCGTTACCATACACTGCGATATTCAGCTCTGAATCAGGTTAGTTTCGATGTTTGTACATTTTATTCATACTTATATACATTTGACTCTTTTTAATGTGGACGCAATCGATTGAAGTAAGGTTAGGGAAAAAACAGTTTCACTGCAGTCTATATTTCGAAATTAAAGACCATAGTAAAGGGAACAAACTGTCAAAAGCCTGATATAGCAACTTGTTACGACACATTCGTGCATCCTTTAAGGTCTTACGTTATCTCTTGCCAGAAATAAAACTAAAAGAGAGAAACACATCCAAACGTATCAGTCAATAAACTAATTTATCTAATATCAGACTTCAGACAGGTTGTACAGTTCACTGTGGTTGTATTTTTCAATATTTGTTACAATGATAATATGTTCTTCTTATTATTATTATCTCTTGTGATGTACAGTTATTAATCGAGAATATTGATAACATACTCTGTTGGTTAAGGTTGAGAGTTAGCGAAGGTACATACGTTTCTGTTTAAACGAGAAAATTCATTATTAGCTAAGTTTACAGATCTGAATTATTAGTTTGTTTCAAATTGAAAACCCTGCAGATGGCGAGTTGTTTACGGACAGCATTTCTTGTTTTTCATTGTCCGTTATTTAATTTCAAAACATATAAAATTATTACTTGCCTCTGTAAATCACTTGACAAGCTTCTGCGTTAAATAATTATCGTAATATTTGGTAACTTAGTTTGATAGCACAGAACTTTGATGATATTAAATTTGTTAATACAAAGACTTTAAAAGCAGAATAGAGAGGTTTGGTTTATTGTTTCTCGATATCATAATAACTTATTGAACCTGGTAGATTACGTGGTGCAGAAGTAATTAATGTAGTTTTAAAAACCTTTACAAATATTTTATGAAGCTAGTGTTTTATCCGGGAAAACATTTTCAAAGTAAACACAAGTAAAGAAATCATCGTTTAAAATATCTGAAATATATTCTCAGAATTCAGTTCAGATAGAGAGTTATCCACCATCTCTGTAACCAGTAAAACTTAATTGAAAAGAGAAATCCTGTTAAACCTGAGTGACAAATACAGTTGATCAATCTTCTTACGAAATGAAGCACTCCATCTTTCTTTATAACTAGCATATTTTTCCAAAATTCAATAAAATAGCGTTTAAAATAACTTTCAACGTGGTTCATATCAACTTTATAACTATGCAAATGAAATTTTAACTTGGTGTATTGGTTTAGAACTATGTTAAATATCCTAAACTGGACAAACATCTGAAGATATTTTAGGAATTATGTCCAACAACATTATTAATGGATAAATGCATTTTAACATCTACGAACTTGTGATTTAAGTTACGTTCATCTAATCAAACTATTATAATAATCATTAATTTTTACGGAACCTTTTTTAGTTCTATTTGTATATTTAAATTTATTTTGTCGGAAATTATTATTGAAAATACAAAATCCTGGTTTAAAACATATGTACAGGTGTATCAAGAGATAATTTTATATGAAAATAATAAAATGACAAAACAGACCGATCATCAATACCAAGATTTATATACGACATATTTTATATTACAAACATTGAGGACCGTTTTATATTTGTCCTTAGAAAGGAATTAGGATGAGACCGTGAATATGTCGTTTTCAATTCTTCATAGATATACACTAACAACAAAATCTGAGAAGTGTAGTGCTTTATTGTATTAATAAGATATATTAAGAAATACGTTAATACAAATAGACACAAATTAATAGTTTAATTTCTATTCGCAGCATCTTTCTCGACATCTAACTGTGAACATGAAAACATCTGACAAGACATTCAGTTTTATAAAGTTCAAGAATATTCCTGGAATTGGAATTATTTTCGAAATGACATCAGGATTCACGTATTCTCTGGCGATCCTGAATTTGAAGCTGGTATCAGAAATTAGTACGGCCCAGTTTCTGGTAACTCAAGCTCTTATCCAATGGGAAATTTATAATGTTCTTATTATTTATTTGAAAGCCAATTACTTCGGAGAGAAAGGAGAAAGAATTATTTTGTTTTTTAGAGCTTTATTTGATGGAATAGTTAAAGCCCTAATGATATACTGTATTCATTGGCTCCCTCTTGCGGATGCTTCCACAATCTTTTCCTCTTCACCAGTGTTCATTAGTTTGCTTGCTCACTTGGTTTTGAGAGAACCTTGTGGGGCTTACCATGTATTCGTCTAAATGCTGACGATGACGGGCATTGTTTTAATTATCAGACCAACGTTTATCGCAGGAACGTGACGTGAATAATCGGTGGAAAGGAATTACGGTTGGATTTTCTGCGTGTCTATTGAAAGCTTGTTCCTATTCAATGGCCCGTAAACTTCAAAAAACACCACCTCAAGTTGTGGTTGCCATTATGTCTACATTTAGCCTTGTTGTGGGAATCTTTCTACTGTTTTTGTTCGAAGAAATTCAAATATCATCTTGTGGTAAAAGCAGTGTTCTTGTTGCGAGTTCTGGCATCATTATGACTCTGAATCAACTTCTCACCACAACAGTCTTACAAGTGGAAAATGATGGACCAGTGTCTGTTGCTCAAACTCTAAACATAATTACAGCATTTTTGTTCGATATTTTCATATTAAATACCATGGAAACCTGGTACAGTATTTTTGGCGCTGTTTTTGTTTTTGTTGGTGTACTTTTAACAACAATAAGGAAAGTGAATTAGTTCTTAATATTTTAACATAATAATTTACTTCGTGCTGTTATTAATATTATTTGGTTTCTATTATTTTTTGCATAATAACTTTTTCACTGTTTTATTATTATTATTTCAAAGCTTTTAATAACTGATGCTCGTAATGTAGTTCACAATAAATAGTTTTAACACTAATGCTTGAAACTAAGTCTATTACTTTCGATAGTTATTAAATATACCTCTGATGATAGTGGGTAGGAGATTCAGTTCTACTACTAGTTTTCCAATGATGGTGGCATACATATCCACGTGTTGAGTTTGTTGTTTCACCTTGATGAATGTGGTTATTAAAGATCTGTTTCTGACCTCAAGATAAACTTTCTATGTTTTAATGAGACATTCTCGTTTTTTTTCACGAAACTTCCATGTGTTTATTTGTGCTTCATTTGTTTGTTTTTACAAATACACAGTAAAAAAAAATTACAGAAGAAGGAAAACTTTCGTACTGTTAATTTTTTTTACGTTAGAAATGGTTTAAATAAAAGTAAACAACACTATATTTGAAACATGTGTACGTTTATTTGCTTACAATTTTATAAAGTTTTATATAAACCATGAATTAAAAACAAGATCTTTATATTTCCAATTATTTGTTGCTGAGTCCGGAAAAAATTTGCGGTAGTTTTGAATTTTCCTTCGCTTAAATGTCCTTCATTGTATCATTTTCCCGTACGTAAGTTAAGCCACTCTTTATTGCTGCTATATGTGTTAAATTGTTCCCCAGTGGAACAGCAGTATGTCTGCTGACTTACAACGCTAAAATATGAGTTTCGATAACCGTGGTTGACAGAGCACAGATAGCTCATTAGTTAGCTTTGTGCTTAATTACAAACATTAAAAAATGTGCTAAATGTTAAATACTGAAATGTTTCAGAAATGTAGTTTGTTTTTAAGATGTCCCTTTTAGCCAACTACTCATTGTTGTTTGATATTAATTTAAATCCATGATAGTAACTATCAATTCATATTGCATTTGTCGTCCAAAATATATTTCTTTCGAGTTTTAAATCATAACGTCATTTGTAACTGATCGTGTGGATAAGGTTATCGAAAGTATTCCAAACTTTTTCATCAACTTTCTCTGTGTACTTATGTTGTAACGTACGTTCTGAGTGAGAAGTATTTAAAAATAAAAAGAGAGTACTAATTTTAAAGCAAAACTCTTCTTTTTCAATCTTTGTCATCACTTGAGGATAATTCCATTGTGCTGAAGAAAATATTTTCTTAAAATCTCCACATTTAATTCACTTACGTTTAATTTTAATTCAGTTGTACTTTAAACCTCCGACCATACATTGAGCGAAGAATGAAGAGAGCTGATAACGTAAAATAATGACTTTTGAAGGTCCCTAAACATCCATATAGGTGTCGCTTTCTTTTATTCTACCCGACATATTTTAACTCATTCTGTTGTCGCTTTGTTCTAATTTTAGGTGTAAATTTTACAGCTTACAAAACATACAAATTAATGGCTCACAATATATTTTTGATGTTTGTTTTTTTGAATATCGCGCAAAGCTACACGAGTACAATCTACGTTAGCCGTATCAATTTTGCAGTGTGAGACTAGCAGGAAGTAAGGCCACCCACTGCCAACTCTTGGACTACTCTTTTACCAACAAATAGAGGGATTAACCGTCACACTATAACTCATCCACGGTTGAAAGGGCGAGCATGTTTGGTACGATAGGGGATTCGAACCCGCGACCCTCAGATTACGAGTTGAACGCCTTAACCCACCTGGCTATGCTGGCCCTTATTGTTTTGACGATTCTTATCTAAAACGAAAAAAATCTGTTCTTAAAATCATTGAACCAATTATTGTGGACAACGAATTCAGTAGGATTTCTATAACATTCACTTTTCAACCTTTTTAAAACAAACATGATTTCAATAATAATGAGTTTTTAAATGATGCAAACACGATTTGAACAAAATTAAGCTTTTAAACTTTGTAGATATGGTATCAATAACAAATAGTTTTCAATTTTTGAAACCATAGTGTCAGTAACACTCATATTTAAACTTTGCATACTTGATTTTACTAACACTCAGGTTTCAAACTGTGCACAGTAAGTATAGTATAAATAATAACCAGTTTTTAAACTTTGGAGACATGTTAGGCTTATTATAGTAAAATCAGGCTTTAAATACGTATAGCAAGCTCAGTGCAACAAAGAATTACGTTGTTTTATGGTCACTTAACACACAAAAACTAGTAAAATAGTAAAATACAAAATTGGAAAAACAAAAGAGGATTCCAAGCATATACTTAAGGTTTAGTGTAGGTTCAATATGGTGTAATGTTCCAAGATAGAATTTCGATAGGCATTGTAATTTTAAATAGTGTTTCTTCACGCTGTAAATATTGTTCGTACTGTATCCTTGAAAAAAAAATACACTTAAACTATGTATTAGTGTTTTCTGGGTGTATATTTTGTATTTGTGAAATATATATATATTTAGGTTTGCACAAAATTCAAAAAGAAAAAAACAAATTATTTATACCTACATGCATAATGTTAGTTTTATTATGATTACAACCAATGTTCCATTTATTTGCTCATCTCAATAAATGATCTAAACTATTTTTCACACCATCAATACCCTCTTCATAGCCAGCAATACCCAAAACTTTGACATCATTAACAAATTCAGGTAATATTTTTATTTCTTCAACATTCCTTCTTGTACCTCATTAAGGTAAATCAAAAACAGGAATGATTCTAAGACTGCCATTCATCCAGGTTAACTAAACACCATTCTCATAACACTCTTTCACCCAGACACTCTTCTGTCCAATTAGTTTACTTATCTCCCATATCTAACGAAATAAATTTTATACAAGCCTTTTATGTTTCACCTTGTCAAATGCTTTCTGAAAATCCAGATACACCAAATCTACATCCTTGCCCTCATCCACCTTAGCAGCAACGTTTAAAAAGAATGTCTGAAAGTTTGCAACATGAGATTTTCTCTCAGTGAAAATATGTATACTCTCCAATAACATTCTAAACTTTATAACATGTTTTATTACAATCTTTCAGCCAGTCGTTTTCTCGTATATCTTTTGATGTCCTGTTTCACCAACGTTCCTGGTATTCAATAATATTATAAAAGTCTCGTGCTACCAGTCAATTCACAATTCTAAAATTTGTGATGCTTTTCTTTAATTTTATTTCTCATATCCTGTGTAAGACAACCTGGTGTGTTACTTGCAGCTGTACTTATCTTTCTATAAATAAAATATATAAATACGATTTAAAGAATGTAAGGTATGTTGAGCTAAAGTTGGCAAGGTAAGTCCATCTGGTTGCTCTCCCTCAACACAGCAGTTTAGAATAGAAATGGTTGTGCCTGAACTGTAGAGGTTTTAAAGACAAGAAACTTCTATTAAGATGCGATATGGCTTTTTGTTTTAACACGTTGTATTGCACTTAGAATAAAACATAGAAACAAGTCCAATAAACAAGATATTTTTCTTGTTCTCTTCGTTTCAAACACGTATTTAATTACCACAATCTGTCTAAATACGTAACGTATCATCATTAGTTGTTAACTTTATTATTGATAAATTGTTAATTATTGATAAATGAAAGTGTATATTCTGAGAAAAAAACATTTCTAACAGCATCATTGCATATCATAATCTAATGTGTTATACTAGTCTGACATCAATAACAAAAACAAAAGGTCCATGTTATATTTTTATTTTATGGTACTTTTGGGAATCAGCATGAAAATTATCAAAATTCTTTATTTGTATGTTTTTATGGTTCAGTGATCAAAATAAAAATTATTTTATTTAGGTTCTAATTAATCTTAAATCACCTAGTGAGGTGAAGAGAAACTAAAGCTTGTATCCTAAATTCCCACCCACAACAAACTGGTGTCATTCCATCCACGTAACGAAGGGGTATTATTGATATTTATTTATTTCGCAAATTTATTTGTTAGTGTACATTAGTGTGTTTCGTGTAAAAATTTTGTATTCATAATAAGTAATATATGTATATTCCTCACAATGAGAGATAGTTTTCTTTACTAAATAAAGTCTAAATTCATTCCATAAAATGAATTTTGTTTTCAAACACCATGACAAAAATCGTCTAATATGATTAAAAGTCAAATAACTTTCATTGTGTATCTGATTTTTTACAGTGCAATTTTTTGTGGCGCAATAACAATTAAAAATCTAAATATTATAAGGTTTAGAGATCATAAGGGGACCCTGAAATGTTAGTTTAGTTTTATATGAAGAACGAAAGAAGATAAACATATTATAAAAGAGCACATGATTGACAAAAAAATTCTCTAATACATGAAAAATATCCGTCTGTTTACCTGCATCATCCTGAATACGTTACATAAATCCTTCTAAAAATTATACTGTTTGAGATAAATACAAAATAACTGAAAGAGATTAATGACACTAGTGTATAGCTCTAGTCATATTTACCATAATCCTTATTGGTATCGTTAAATATACTAAACTAAGTTAAAACTGTTGAAGAAAAGAGAATTATTGGAAGGATGCTGGGGTGATATTTATAGGTATAATGAACACTTTAATACTGCATAAACATCACTACTTCTATTACATCAGTCCTTCAGTTATCATTAGTTCAAGTAACTCTGGTTTCGTTGAATATCCAGGGTAGGTGAGAAGAGTGTTGATAAATAAATATATACAACATGTAACAACTAAATAGAAAATTTAAATAATAGTCACTCTGGACTATCATGCGTTTATCATAGTTTGGGATTTTGAAACATCTCTAGCATAAACATTGTTATGTAGCCACATTTATTGAAATAAATAAATATTGTAAATATTTCTTTGTCAGTTATACGTGTAGTGTCACTTATACGAAACTTCGGTTGGCTCTAGTTTTGAAATCACTGATTTAATCTGTCGAATGTTTATACATTTATTTTCTAAAAAGCATCAGCCACCTAATTAAACTTGCGTAACGCACATATAGCATAGACACAGAATTTTATATTTAACTCTATCTAACATATATTTAACATATCTAATATATGTGTGTTCATTTTTATACTGCAACAATGTATAAATTAGAGGGACGGCAATGTATCGTTCCAGCCTATGAAACACATATTATTTTTCAGAATATCTGGAACGGTATTTAACGTTCAATCAGTGTACAGACGATTACAATTCGTCAGTAACTGTAGGTTCATTATTGTACATAAAATCAATATTCGAATATCTGTTTCATAAGAGTTAAACACTAAAAATTGTTTTCCATTTTCAGGTTTATCCTACTCTTCTGTCAAACAATGTCTCTTCAATAATATGGAAAAACTAATATTATATTTTATTTCCCACGTAAATTCTGAAGAGTTATTTTACGTTGTTTACAGATGGAAATTCAACTACCGCCGATTGGCTGTTCCCAGATAATGCATGTCGGTGAATATAATGTGATGTGTTACTTATATTAATGAATCACTTTCTATGCCCTAATCATATTTTTAGCTTCAACTTCAATGACATCATCAGAGATCCTCTCGACTAACGTTATCACCACTTCTTATCACACAACCTCTGCATTTTTCTTTTCAAAGAGCTCATATTGCCAATACACGTTTTCGTGCACCTGCTGTATTTAACAATAAAATATTCGTTACCTCTAACTTAAGTTTTTCTCCTTCACTGACAGCAGAAACTAAAAACATTTTTCATTTATACTGTTGCGTATTATAATTTATCTTGGGCGAGTCACTAACTTGTTATTTTGGTATTCTGATAACAAATATCCTGAAACTAAGTTAAATTTTATTTTAATGTAGAAATAATTAAATTTGAAGATGTAGTAATTAATGATGTCTGCCAACAATATTAATACACACAGTTTTCTTTCTTAACACATGTATATATTAATATGTTAGTGATAACATAATTTACAATAATTGTCTTCCCAAACAGTTGTTAGAGATAACGATTTGATAAACAAAAATCTTACAAATTAACAAAAACAAATGAGTCTTCAATGTAGTCTAAAAATTAATTTCCAGTTGATATCGGTACAGTTTACATAACAGGTAAATGTGAACCTCTTTTCTGTTTGCACGTCAGATTTTCACCGCTAAAAGTATCTAATATTTAAGTAGAAATACTAACGTTTCATGATACTTCGCTGAGTTCAAATAGTTTGTAATTGTTTGAAACATACAAATGTTTCTGGTCAGTATTTGTTGTTTTCCGATAAATAAACTTTATTCATAATTATAGCTTCCGAGGCTTGTAGTATACACACTGTAGCAAATCAACAATATACACGTTGCATTAGATACCACTAAAATATTTGAGAAGAAATTTTCCAGAAATTTCAGCTAATTCTACAATATTGCTATTTACCTTCATATATACGTTGTTGATTCTTACACTCGAGAATCTTCTACAATTTTAGCGAAAAGGAGGGAATGTCACAATACACGTTTAACAATGAAGAAATAGAAGAGGCAGTATTTGAAGGATTATTATTGTATTGAAAATAAGCTCAGAATCTTTCCTATCAATTTAACTGTGTCCAACTAATTACTTTTAGTTATTCAATATTGGTGTTTTTATCTAAAAACTACACATAAAAATAAACTAATAACAGATTTTATCTAATTAAATATATTACATTTTCACAAATCTCACAATTCCTTGATATAAACTGTCTTAACATAATTGTAGCTTTGATTGGAACTATTGAAATTTCATCTCTTGCATATCTATTTCCTTTACATTTCTGTCATATATAGATAACTCTTCACTGTAGTGTTTTTTAATTGGTTTTCCGAATCAGTTTAAATATCAGATTTAATATCAACATACTTTTACCAACCGGTAGATGGACAATATACATACGTATATATGTTTTTCTGAGATATAAAATATACACATCGAAAACTCTAATACACAACATAACTATTATTATTTTCCAATGATAGAATATAAACAATATTAGAGCGTGAAGAGAAACTATTACAATATTAAAATGCTTATCGAATCTCCAGCCTGGAACTTCCCACTTCGTACCTGGATATGACAACACCTATACCATATTTAAGTGTAAACTGAGAATCATATTTCATTTTTATAATTTTTTTCTTTACTAGTTAATGTGTTTTAAATGAGCGTAAAGCTACATCATGATTTGTATCCTAGGTCTACAACAGCCATGTTTTTAGTATCAGAAGCGTTTCGTGTTTGCAAAGTTTCAAAACTGGATATTATTGAAATCATGTTTATACTGCTAGTGCATAGTTAACAACCTAAGTGTTATTAAAACAATGTTTGATCTACAACAATTAAAACAATGTTATTGAAAACATGTCTGATCTATAAACAGTTTTAAAAATAAGTATTATTGAAACATACTTGTTTTGAATCGTTCGTGATATAAACCACGATAGAAAGATATTTTGACTGACAAACACAGTACGGTTTATAAGTTAATACTTCAGAATAAAATAATATTGATAATAATAACATTGTTGGCTAAAACGAGCTAATTAAAATTACAGTTAATATTTACATAATGTGTGATCGATTATAACCTGAATTACGTCATTTAGTTTTATGAAATAAGTTTACGCCTACATTGGTTTGTTTGTCTGATAGCGTCAATTATTCTTCGAATACAACACAATTTATCGATCTAACACATAACTGAAATATGGCGTTGCTTCAATATCTTCCTCAAAAATGATTCAGTAAAGAAAACTCAAACGAAGAGCATGGAAAGTAACTAAAATTATTGCAGTATATTTAATATCCATCGAAAGTAATATACTTAGCTTCAAGCATCAATGTTAAAACTATTTATTGTGAACTACATTACGAGCATTGGTTATCAAAAGCTTTGAAATAATAATAATAAAATAGTGAAAAAGTTATTATGTACAAATAATAGAAACCAAATAATATTAATAACAGCAAGAAGTAAATTGTTATGTTGAAATATTAAGAACTAATTCGCTTTTCTTAATGTTGTTAAAAGAACACCAACTAAAATTAAAACAGCGCCAAAAATACTGTACCAGGTGGCGATGGTATTTAATAGGAAAATATCGAACAAAAAGGCTGTAATTATATTGAGAGTCTGAGCAACAGACACTGGTCCAGCATTTTCAACTTGTAAGGCTATTGTGGTGAAGAGTTGATTGAGCATCATAAAGATGCCAGAACTAACAACAAGAACACTGTTTTTACCACAAGATGATATTTGAATTTCTTCAAACAAGAACAATAGAAAAGTTCCCACAACTAGGCTAAAGGCAGACATCATGGCGGCCACAACTTGAGGTGGTGTTTTTTGAAGTTTACGGGCCATTGTATAGCAACAAGCTTTCAATAAACACGCAGAAAATCCAACCGTAATTCCTATCCACCGATTATCTACGTCATGAATGTTTTGAAACGTTCCAATGATAAACGTTGGTTTGATAATTAAAATAATGCCCGTCATCGCCAGCATTAAGACGAATATATTGTAAGCCCCACAAGGTTCTCTCAAAACCAAGTAAGCAAGCAAACTAATGAACACTGGAGAAGAGGAATAGATTGTGTAAGCATCCGCAAGTGGGAGCCAATGAAAACAGTATATCATTAGGGCTTTTACTATTCCACCAAATATAGCTCTAAAAAACAAAATAATTCTTTCTCCTTCTTCTCCGAAGTAATTGGCTTTCGAATAAATAATAAAAACATTATAAATTCCCCACTGGATAATAGCTTGAGTTACCAGAAACTGGGCCGGACTAATTTCTGACACCAGCTTCAAATTCAGGATCGCCAGAGAATACATGAATCCTGATGTCATTCCCAAAATAATTCCAATTCTAGGAACAGTCTTGAACTTCTTAAAACTGAGTATTTGGTCAGAAGTTTTCATGTCCACAGTTGTATGTCGACAAAGATGCTGCGAATAAAAATATCTTATTAATAATATAAAGCATTAGATTTGTCAAATCTTATTTTAATAAATGTTTCTAAAACTTTAAAATGACTACTTTACAGATTGATCCAAATTTTTTTCTATAAACGAGTGTAATATTATCATCAGTTTGATAATACAAGCATATCATGTGTTACATTTCTATACATATATGTGTTTTAAATAAATTTTTTTATCAATAGTTTCTAACCAAGATAAAGGTAACTATAAAAACAGAACTAAGAACCTAGCGCACAATTTAACAAAGTTAATTATTATAACAGTCTTTTAAGATGAACTTAATGGCATAAATTAAACACAAGATATTTTAAAATTCATAAAAGATAAAACGATTTATTCATGAAAGATTTTGTTGGTAGTTATTACAAAACATGTTTACAGAGGTTTGTCTAATTTAGGATATTTAACTTTCTTCTAAACACATACAACAAGTTAACAATGAAACATGATGTATATAATTTTAAATTGTGATAACATTAGTTTTAAGACCTACATTAAGATTATTGTAAATGGCATTGTAGCTAATGTAAAAAAAACTAAATTTAAAGAAAAATGGAGTTTGTCATTACGTAAGCAGCTTGAACATCTTTCTTTGTTCCTTTGTTTTGACAGGGTTTCTCCTTTAAATTAAATATTACTGGTTTCAGAGATGAGGTATATCTCTCTAATTGAATTAAATTATGAAGATAATATTTCAAATATTATAAGAGAAATTTATTTATTTTGGAAATTTTCATTCAGTATAAAAACTAATTTCATGAAACATTTATAAAGGTTTTTAAAACCACAGTTGTTTCTTAGACACCACATGATCTTCTAGGCTTAATAATTTTATTTCTCCCGGAACACAATGTTAGAATGAAGAGGACACTTGAATAGGTCGAAACTAGTTTCTTAGATATGAAACTTTTGACACTTCGATCCGTTCAGTATTGTTTTATTCATTTATGACAGATAAGCTGCAGAGAAATTGTTTTTATTTCCCTGCCTTTCTTAACTAAGAAATGAAAAATATAAAGTCATATGACACCAGGAGGGTTAAACCTATGAATAAAAATAAAAATATATCAACTAACCTGGTTCAGAGCTGTGTGTCGCACACTTCGGTAGCTTTAAACATAACTCGAATGTAAATGTTGAACTGAGTTTCACCAAACTCGTGCCGTTCAGATGACGGTTATCATTGTACGTGTATAACTTTGAAACAGCAGTTGAAAACTGCGCAATTCACTGCCATGTTTTAGTGCTGAACGGGACTGTTAATCTAAATAAATTATAACTGTACCTGAAGTTGCAAAAACAGTTGTGTTGTAGGTTGGAAAATGCGAGCAAAAAATGCAACTGTGTGGTTTCTACGTTAGTGAGTTACAGTGTAATGGAGAATTGAAATGCATTCATCATTTTGGCTTCTCATAAAATGAGTGTTAGGTACCTGCATTGAATAAAATAAAAAATTGGAGAAAATAAGTTTTTTAATTCACCAATAGAACACAGCGTGCTATAAACTACGCAGCAAATAATGATCCTATTGTATTTTGTCTTTTTGGCAACCTCTAGATGTGGATTCCTGTACATGGTGAGGGAACTTCCCATAGAAAGTTCTGCTTTCTTTAGTTTACCTCTTCTGGGTTTTCGTGGCGACCCCTGGAGAGAGAGGACAGGATCCTGATGTTTAAGGGGTCCAACCTTATGACATTACTTTGGCCTTGGATTCCTGTAGATGGCCAGCCTTGAGGTTCTCCCCCCACGGTACACTTGGGCTAGGGTCAACCAAGTACCAGTGTTGGATGTTTTTAAAAGGTGTTATGAACATTGTATATGATGCTGGTGTTTGGGTATAGTGTTCACGAAACCCTGGCTTTGCTTTTATATCTTTGTTTGGTATTGTAGTGCGTTTCCTCGTAGGTCTTCATGGTAGATAGAGTCAGTGGGTATCAAAACATTCTTTTTTTATCATGGGTTTCCCAAATAAAAACTTAAATAAAATAGTGATAAAATAGACCATTTTAAACGATTATATTTTGAAGATTCCAAGCAGCAACCTTCAACTTCTTCAACATCTGTTCCACATTGTTTGATATTACATTCTTTATCAGACAAATCTTTGGGACCGATTTCTTCTTTTTTAATTCAGAAAGTACTAGAGGGACTTGCTCGTTGTCCTAAGTCAGTCAAAAAGCTTAGTTCTGGTGACAACTTGGTTGAAACATCCTAAACACAGTGAACTCCTCTCACATTCGTTCCACTGCTACAATGAGAGTACAAACGGATGTCTCTGTGCCTCCAAAAGAAACTCAAACCATGTGAAAAGTCTTTTGACATCCATGATTAAGAAAGCTGATGAATGAACGTCAACGCCCACCTCTTTCCTTACCATTAATTTCGACAGATCTCCAGATCCACTTCCTTTGGTTCCGAGTACGGGCATTCTTCTCGAGTTCATCTTCTTCTCTGGCACCGATATGCAAAACGATCATTTGTTCACACCCTCAGTCGCTGAAATCTTTTTTCTAACGACATAAAACTACCCAATCGACCCAGGGCACGATCCATGGAGGTCGATAAACCTCCTTGGAGTAAAGAAAGTAAAGAAAAAAAGATGTGATCGAAAAACACTCACTTGGCGTACACATAAATAAAAATGGTCAATTTGATACAGTGAAACTGTCGATGTTTACGTTGTAATCAGGATGACATGAAAGCACTTCTTCTTGCCATCCTATATTTTTTCCTCACAGGAAACATTTCTGAAACCTGCTGATACAATTACTTTCTGACTGTTTTCTTTACACAGAAACGGACTAGTTCATGGAGAGGCGGTACTGTTGGTCGTTCAGAATGTTCCCACCATACCTTTTCCACTCGACACACCCTTGGTGGCCGTAGTCATCCATGTTTTCTAGGGTCGTACGATTATTGTTTATGTATCCTGAAAGTCCTTTGACCAATCAGACCTTGATGCTCTCGCTGAATAGTTGTCGCCTCTCTTTTTAATCTAAAGAGATTTTAATGGGCATAATCCCCTCTGGGAGGGTTTCTGATATTCATAGGAGGGGTTGCTCCTTAGTGTGTATATTTTGAGATCTAACCTTTTTATCATCAGTACTGATTCTTATACATATCTTCATGCACCTAGTCAGTCTTTTACTGTTATTGATATCTTAGTCTGCTCTCTTTCACTATTCTCCCACTTTTCATGGAGGGTTGACAGTAACACTCAAGGCAGTTATCATTTTCCGATCATTTTGAGAGACACTGGCCGTGATCTATGCCACCCGACCCGCGTGCCCCGGTGGAAACTGGATTAAACCAACTGGCCCTCTTTCACTGCTCTTGCAGAACTTGATCCTACCATCATCTGCAAGCGATCGATAGACGATTGCGTAGACGCAGTGACTGACGGTATAATACAAACAGCTTCTCAAGGTATTCCTTAAACCTCGACACGTTTTCCACGATATCCTCGTTCGTCGTGGAATCCTGACTGCCACATGGCACGGAAGGCTTATAAACAGGCCAGGTATACCTTTTGTGGTGGAATCTTGTCTGGATTAAATTCACAGCTAGCATCTCGTCTACCACCAGTTGCAAAGTCATATGAACAAAATACGAAAGGACAATGGGCAGTACAATTCTGTCCCCCTTTCGATCTTACTCTCTGATGGCCTTGAAGTAACTGATGCCCGGAGCATCGCCGATTCTCACAGCGAAAGCTTTTTCTGGGTAACTACCACTTCTGCATCTTCCTCCACCTTCTTAGCTATCAAGAGTCGGACAGAGCTATCACCTTTTTCATTTTGTTCTGATCGTCTCTGTAGATATAATCGCCACTTTTCACTGGTGGAACTCAAACTGGTCCTTTATTAGTTTAAAAGTACATTGGTCAGACATGATGATATACTCTATTAGATACTGCACCATCTCTCTACTGCTTCTCTTGCTATTCTTCTGATTGTTTTTAACCGGATCTGGCAGGAGAATGTTTTTCATGATACATGGCGCTAGGTCATTTTACTACTTTTGTCTAAACCTGGGAAGGATCTCAAGATTTCTTCAAACTACCGTCCAGTTGCTTTGAGGAGCTGTCTTGGTAAGCCCTTATAGAGGATAGTTAATACTCATCTTTTTTGGTTCCTCGAACAAACAACCTCTTCTCGCCCAACCAGTGTGTGTTTCGACGACAGCGCTCCACTTCGGACAAATTGATTCGACTTTAAACGTCAATCATAAAAGCCTTTCTCAAACGACAACATCTTGTATCAGTATTTTTGGTCATTGAGAAGGCTTATTACACAACATAGAGGTTTGGCATTTTGCGAGTTAAAAGTGAAAAACGTGAAAACAATCTTCTCCAAATAGAAACTTCTATTGGACTTTGACCGTCTTGTTTCCGTAACGATCAGAAAGAGGAAGTTGTCTTAACTAGACAACGCATTGGTCACAGTTTTTAACTCATAGTTCTTTTATCTGGGATTGATGCACGAATGTGTATTCTATGTAAACACTCAGGTCACAATGAGCCACATTTTACTGTCGTGCCGTCGTTGTGACTCTCAACAACGGCTCATTTCAGACATGTTTTGCCCTATGGTTTCTCCCTGACGCTGGATAATGTAATGTGTACTAAGATAGTTTTGATGTTGAATCAATGTCTACATATATACTTTAGGAAGAGACCATAAATTTGGCGCCATTTTGATTTTCATTAATGTGGCCATCTTAAAACGACTTTCTCTGAAATTAATGAACATTGGAGTTAAAGAGTCCCACTTTCTTCATGATGACAAATTACATCATAAGATCTATGGTGTCTACATGGGTTCGAGCTTATGGACATTTTTGACAATTTCATGTTGTGTTTGTAAAAATACAATAAATAGAAAACTATTTTCAGCCTCTTTACTCCAAGATATGGTGATAACACGTTTGTTATCTTTGAGAACTCTCATGAAGCTTTGTAATTTCTTTAACATTTTAACAACAAACCTATCAGTATAGAGTTTACAGTAGAACATCATAAAGTTTATTTTATAGACACTTTAATGAGTGATAATAATGTTTATAACTTAACGTGAAGAATTTACATAAAACCATAGAGAATATCATACTATATTTTGAATGTAAATAAAACCATAGAGAATATCATACTACATCTTCAATGTAAATAAAACCATAGAGAATATCATACTACATCTTCAATATAAATAAAACCACAGAGAATATCATACTACATCTTCAATGTAAATAAAACCATAGAGAATGTCATACTACATCTTCAATGTAAATAGAACCATAGAGAATATCATACTACATCTTTAATGAATTTGTCTAAAGTCTTACTGTATTCTTATTGTTATTATTGTTATTGTTTTATTATTGTTAGAAATGTGTTAGAACTTGCTGGATATTGTTAAATTTCGCACTTTTAACAATTAACAATATAAATGTGTTGCATTTCATTGTTCTATTCATTCATTGTGTAAATTGTTTTAGATTGGGCTCGATATGTCTTTCCTGGAAGCTATTGCCACATATGCTGTTGGTATTTCTTAAATAACTATTTTTCAAGTGGTCTGTTGTACTTTCTAAATTGGCTTTATGAAAGTGAGAGTTAAACTCCAGGCAGATTCCAGTTGTCAACTGACTTACTAAAAACTCTGCAGAGAGGTTTTATAACTGATATTTGACCTTATTTGAAACAGAGAAAAAACCTCGTGTAATTCTGGTTTTAATACCTTCATATTTTTATAAATCAATAATGGATAAATGTGTACAAGAGTAATATCATACGTGACATGCTAAAAATGAAAATCAAATCTAATATTACATTTTCTTTGAAACGAACATGAAATTAAATATCAGACCTAAACAAGCATTGAACTATTTCATAAACGTTTTACACTTCAATACTTGCAATCGTATCTGTATTATTACTTAACGATGAATATAAAATGTCATATCTCTCGTTGACATTGAGGTTGTTAAATGTGTGTAGGAATCAAGAAATCTCTTTATAAATATTGATTCAGAATATGATTTGACATGATCTCATCAATATTCCTAAACTTAAAGACCGCAATCAATGGTGTATAAGTAATATTACTGATAAAAAGTATTATAATATTTCTTATTAATTATTAATTTATTAGAGGTTTTTACCGATGTAGTAGGGAAGTACATTATTTTTTTCTACATAACTATTTCACGGGATAATTTTTCTCAAGATTTAATGTAACGTTTGGTTCAGATTTCATTAATATACTTATTTTGACTTTCCTTTATTGTTCGTTAAAGGTAATAGTCGATTGGAATAAAGTTAGAGAAAAAAAGATGAGTATTACTCATCTTTAAGAATTGATAGATTAAAACAAGTATGAACAAGATAACTGCATATATTCTGAAGCTGTTAAATAAATTTGGGAACTTTAAAGACTAATAAGGCTACTCGGCCAGAAAATATTTTTCTGGGTGTTTTAAATAACACCAAGGATTGGATATGTGAGCCATTTGCCTCCGTTTTTGGTAAGCCGTTGAAAAGTGGAGAAGTATCATCAGAATGGGAATTAGGTAATGTCGCTTCTATCTTCGAGGGAGAAAATAGAAGTTGTGTAAATAATTATAGGACTATTATATTAGTTGTTAGTTGTGTGAAAGGCTTTGGAATATCTGATAAAAGAAAAACTTTTTAAAGTCATTTAACAATATTTGGAATATTATCCGATAGTCAACATAATATCTCTATGGGAAAATCTTACCTTCACCTTTCTGTCACATTTTGAAAATGTGTCTATATATGTAGATGAGGGTAAGGGTGTATATTTGTTTTTTAATTAGTAGAGTTTGAGAGCTCGTAAAAGGATTGGAGGTAAAAAGGAGAAATTTGGTGATGATGGTGTGTGCGTTGGCTTATGGTTGAAATTTGATGTTTAGAAAATTGCTTGTAATTTTCGTTAGATAGCTCATTTATAAATAAATATACATGTAGTGTTACGTACATTGACAAAACAAATCTCCATATAAGTACTAGAGTTTGTGAGCACTTAGGGGTATCTAACAGAACTAATATTCCACTACTTAAACCAAGCCATTTATTCAGTCGTACACTTTCTGAAATTACAGGTCATAATGTTTTATTTAACTATTTCTCTAACATAGGCACAGTATCTTCAGAGCTTGAACTGTATATTAAATAAAGTCTCGTCATTAGTAAAAGACCGCCCAACCAGCTCTTTATACCAAAGTTTCTAAAAAATTATGATATGTAAATCAGCTGCTGAGTTATATATATATATTATAGATCCACTAACAGTTTTTCTAATGATTAAATGAACTAATTATTATGTTACCTTATAATTGTAGTAATGATCGCCTTTCTAACACAATTTTCAGATATTCCTGATGATGGAATAAGTTAAAACTAAAAAATAAAATGTTGAAGGTTTTGTTACCCGTCTTCATCTTCACAACTGTGTTATGTTATTAAAAGAAACACTCAAATTAAGATGTATTTTTTAAAATTTATAATACGTTGGATTAGAAGACGGGACAGTCGAGTTCTACCAATAGATCCCTTATTGTCCCTATTTATTATATTTTTTTATTTTATATGAAAGTAAAGTTCCTTTTAACGGCAACTATTTAAACTTTATATTAAATTGATATTTAATATTTCCCAGACAGGGTTAGAAAGTGTTTGGATACACCTCACTGTTCATCATATATATTCATCACTTCACTTTTCATCCGACCTGTATCTTCATACACCATCAACTTGACCATAAGTCGCTCAAATAACAAAATTGCAATAGAAGACACAATTTCATCGTTTGTGTTTCGAATTCCTTTACTCTTCTATTAGAAATAGACGACTCTTGACTGTGGTGTTTTTTAAATTGGTTTTCAGAATCAGTTTAAGTATCAGATATAATATCAATATACTTTTACCAACCAGTAGGTAAATTATATGAATATATGTTTTTCTCAAATACAAAATATACACATCGAAGACTCTACACGCAACATAAACATTATTATTTTCCATTTTATATTTGTGATTGGTTTGTTTTATAAGTTTATTATTATAGTATAAGCATATCTCTTGGTACACCTGTACATATGTTTTAAACCAAGATTTTATATTTTAAATAATAATTTTCGACGAAATAAAGTTAAATATACAAATGGAACTAAAAAGTTTACGTACAAATTAATGATTCTTATAATAGTTTGATTAGATGAACGTAACTTAAACTACAAGTTCATAAATGTTAAAATGCATTTATCCATTAATAATGTTATCGGACATTATTCTTAAAATATCTACATATATTCGTCCAGTTCAGGATATTTAACGTAATTCTAAACCAATACACCAAGTTAAAATTGTAAAATCATCTGCATAATTATAAAGTTGAAAAGAACCACGTCAAAAATTATTTTAAACGGTTTTCTATTGAATATTGGAAAAATCAACTAGCTATAAAGAAAGATGCAGTGTTTCATAACATAACATAACATAACATAAAAATCTAAAAATCACAAAACTTTCTTCAGTGATTATGTAAAATTAACACTAGAAATTTTCGTACATCACATGCCTCCATTATATTCATTTTAATTTTCATTTTCATTTTAATTGTACCTAAATATTATAATTTTTTTTATTTTATATGAAATTAAAGTTCCTTTTAACGGCAACAATTTGAACTTTATATTAAATCGATATTTAACATTTCCCCCACAGGGTTCGAAAGGTTTTGGTTAAACCTTGCTGTTCATCAAAAAAATTCATCAATTCACTTTTCATGTGACCTGGATTTTCATATGCTAACTGTCAACTTGACCATAAGTCGTTGAAATAAAGATAGATGTCTGTTTGACTCGTTTCAAATTCCTTTCCTCTTCTACTATGCATAGACGACTCTTCACTGCGGTGTTTTTTAAATTGGTTTTCAAAATCAGTTTAAGTGTCAGATATAATATCAATATACTTTTACTAACCAGTAGGTGAACTATATGTATTTTATGTTTTTCTTAAATACAAAATATACACATCGAAAATTCTATACGCAATATAAAAATAATTGTTTTCCAATGATAGAATTTGAACAATATTTAGAGCGTGAAGAGAAACTATTACAATATTTAAATGCTCACCGAAGTTTCAGCTTGGAACATTCCACTTGGTACCCGTATGTGAAAACCACTACACCGTAGAACCTATGATCATATTTCATTTTTGCAGTTTTGTTTCTTTACTAGTTTTTGTGTTTTAAATGAGCATACACCTACATCATGATATTTTTGTACTAGGCCCACAACTGGTATTGAAACCATGTTTTTAGTAGTAAAAGCCTTTTGTTTTTCCAATGTTTCAAAACTGGGTATTATTGAAATTATGTTTATGCTGCTAGTGCATAGTTTGCAAATTGAGTGTTATTGAAACCATACTTGATCTAAAAAATTAGAACAATGTTGTTGAAAACATGTCTGATCTCTAATCAATTTAAAATTGATTATTATATTATATAACATTTTATATTTATGATTGGTTTGTTTTATACGTTTATTATTATAGTATAAACATATCACTTGGTACCTATTTTAAACCAAGGTTTTATATTTTAATTAATAATTAAATTTCAGACCAAGATAAAGTTAAATATACAAATAAAATTAAAAAGGTTACGTAAAAATTAATGATTATTGTAATAGTCTGATTAGATGAACGTAACTTACACCACAAGATATACAAAGTTCATAAATGTTAAAATGCATTTATCTGTTAATAATGTTATTGGCCGTAATTACTAAAGTATTTACAGATTCTCGCCCAGCTCAGGATATTTAACATAGGTCTAAACCAATATACCAAGTTTAAATTTCAAAATGATTTGCATAATTATAAAGTAGATAAGAACCACATTAAAAATTATTTTAAACGGTATTCTACTGAATATTGGAACAATCAACTAGCTATAAAGAAAGATGGAGTGTTTCAATACATAAGTAGTTTGATCAACTGTATTTGTCACTCAGTTTTCACAAGATTTATCCTTTAAATTAAGTTTTGATGCTTAATATTTCACATATTTTAAAAGATGATTGACTTACCTTGAAAAATGTTATTCTGGATAAAAAGATAATTTCATAAAATATTTTGAAATGTTTTTAAAAGTACATTAATTTCTTCTACACCACGTGATCTACCAGGTTTAATAGATTATTATCATACAGAGAAACAGGAAACAAAACTCTCTATTCTATTTTTGAAGTCCCAATATTAACGAACTTGATCATATGAAAGTCCTGTGATATCTGAATAAGTTACAAAATGTTACGATGGTTATTTAATGCGGAAGCTTGTCAAGTGGAGTACAGAGAAAAGTAATAATTTTATATGTTTTGAAATTAAACAACGAACAATGAAAAACAAGAACTGTTTTGTTTTGTTTTGATTTAGCGCAAAGCTACTCGAGGGCTATCTGAGCTAGCCGTCCCTAATTTAGCAGTGTAAGACGAGAGGAAGGGAAGCTAGTCATCACCACACACCGTCAACTTTTGGGGTAGTCTTTGCAAACGAATTGTGAAATTGGACGTCACATAATAATGTCCACACGGCTGAAAAGGCGAGCATGTTTGGTGCGACGAGGATTCGAATCCGCAAGGCTCGGATTACCTTAAGTCGAGTAACTAAACCACCTGGCCATGCCGGGCCCGAGAAATGTTATCCGTAAATAATTCGCCAATACATAATCAGGGTTGTCATCATAATTCATAAGTAGAAACAAAATAAATTAGAAATATTATAATACTTTTTATCAGTAATATTACATATACACCATTGATTGCGGTCTTTAAGTTTAGGAATATTGATAAGATCATGTCAAACCATATTCTGAATGAATATTTATAAAGAGATTTCTTGATTCCTACACACATTTAACAACCTCAATGTAAACGAGAGACATGACATTTTATATTCATCGTTAAGTAATAATACAGATACGATTGTAAGTGTTGAAGTGTAGAACGTTTATGAACTAATGTTCAATGCTTGATTAGGTCTGATATTTAACTACATGTTCGTACAAATGAAAATGTAATATTAGATTTGATTTTCATTTTTAGCATGTCACGTATGATATTACTATTGTACACATTAATCCATTGTTGATTTATAAAAATATTAAGGTATTAAAACTATAATTACTAGAGGTGTTTTCTCTGTTTTAAATCAGGCCAGATATCAGTTATAAAACCTCCCTTTGGAGTTTTTAGTTAGTCAGTTGACAACGGGAATCTTTCTCGAGAGTAACTTATGTGACTCTCACTTTCATAAAGCCAATTTAGAGAGTATAACAGTCCACTTGAAAAATATTTAATTTAGAAATACTAACAGCATATGTGGCAAAAGGTTCCAGGAAAGACATATCGAGCCCAATCTGAAACAATTTCCACAATGAATGAATAGAACAATGAAATACAACCCATTTATATTGTTAATTGATAAAGTACTAAATGTAACAATATCCAGCAGTTCTAACATATTTATAACAATCATAAAACGTTAGTCACTGTCTTACCAAATAGATATTTAGGAGTTTATAACACAAAATATAAAAGCAGACTGAGGAAATACAGTGAGACTTTAGACAAATTCTTTGATGATCTAATATGATATTCTCTATGGTTTTATTTACATTGATGATGTAGTATGATATTTCTTATGGTTTTATTTACATTGAAGATGAAGTATGATATTGTCTATTTTTTATTTACATTGAAGATGTAGTATGATATTGTTATGGTTTTATTTACATTGAAGATGAAGTATGATATTGTCTATTTTTTATTTACATTGAAGATGTAGTATGATATTGTTATGGTTTTATTTACATTGAAGGTGTTGTATGATATTCTCTATGGTTTTACTTACATTGAAGATGTAGTATGATATTCTCTATGGTTTTATGTAAATTCTTCACGTTAAGTTATAAACATTATAATCACTCATTAAAGTGTCTATAAAATAAGCTTTATGATGTTCTTCTGTAAACTCTGTACTGATATGTTTGTTGTTGAAATGTTAAAGAAATTACGAAGCTTCATGAGAGTTCTCAAAGATAACAAATGTGTTATCACCATATCTTAGAGTAAAGAGGCTGAAAATAGATTTCTATTTACTGTATTTTTACAAACACAACATGAAATTGTCAAGAATGTTCATAAGCTAGAACCCATGTAGACACCATAGATCTTATGATGTAATTTGACATCATGAAAAAAGTGGGACTCTTTTGTTCCAATGTTCATTAATTTCAGAGAAAGTCGTTTTAAGATGGCCACATTATTGAAAATCAAAATGGCGCCAAATTTATGGTCTCTTCCTAAAGTATATTTGTAGACATTGATTTAACATCAAAACTGTCTTAGTGTACATTACTTTAGTTCATCCTCAATGGTACAGTTGTATATCTATCGACTATTCCATCAGTAATCGGGTTTCAATATCGGTTGTGATCAGAACAAACTTAACAAGCCATAATGTTTGATTTGTGCTTAATAACAAAATATAGCGCGTTATTTTAAATGTTTCGCTATTTTATTATTCATTAGAAAATTGAAAATTGTTTCTCAAAATATTTTCATTGGTGGAAAACTTGCAAACGTGATAGTAAAAACTATATAATGTACAGATTCAAATATTATATGATATTATATTAAAAACTACATAATGTACAGTTACAGGTTCAAATATTACAAAAAAGGTGGTAGCTGAACTTCTTATTTATGAATCTTAGGTAAAGAAATCAAAAACAAATCGTTGTGACTACCTTATGGTCTAACTTTACCGTTCTGTGTTTCATTAAGGTTTTCTTTCTTCTTTATTAGTAAGTACGTTTTTAGTTTAATTTCTGTTTTATCAATTTGGTTTTATGTAGTTTCATGGAATTACTAGAGTCACGTGAAGTATATTCTACTATTTTAAAACAATCAGAATCATCATGAACATTGGTATTACTTTCCTTATCAGATTTAAAGGTTACAACACTTATTTTCAATTGGCGTATTGACATTGTTATATTTACGATTATATTATGTAAAGATAGTAAGAGTCATATCACTAATTCGATTTCTTATCTAGCAACTAACCTGGTTCACAGCTTAGAGTCACACTGCACAGTAACTTTAAACATAAGTCGATAGGGAATATAACTTCTGTTCTGCCAGTTAGATATCTAATTTAAATTTAGAAAATTAACCAAACTGAGATCAGATTAGTTCATATGACTGTAGCAATAGAAACTTATACTAAAGCTTATTAGGAATATTAAACTTGAAGCCAGGAGCTAAAACTTTCTTTTCAATATCACTCATAGCATACTTTGAGTAATAATAAATAATGCTATTAGGTTATTCTATACATTAATGTTTATCTGACTCATATAAATTGCTTCAGTTCTGTAGTTTAAGTAAGCCATGGAATTATTTTTGTTGTCACTTCATTTGAACAATACACGTTTTCAACTTACTAAAATAGATCTCACAAAAATACATAGACATATTTAAGTAAAACGCCCATGGTAAACTTTTGTTTTCACGACTTTCTCACAGCACATGTGTTAGAGGGTTAAATACAATTTGCATAACTAAAAAAAACAAAAACAAACCAGGTCTGTAAATATCCCAATTGTTTATTTATTGGGTTATAAAAAAACAAAAACAAAACCTTCTATTTTAGTTATGATACCTAGTAATATAAAAGATTTGTGCGTACAAAACAGTACAGCGGAATTTCAACGTTCGCAAACAGGTTTCGACACAGATAACCTGATGTGTTTAACTTCAGACAAACACAATAAACATTTTTACTGTGGTGATTGTGCGTTTTGAAACATAATTTGTCGTCTCCTGTGTTGTCAGTTTAACTTTGTTGAGTATATTTTAAACTTATAAATAACAGAACTATCATATTTTAAAACGACTAAAGGATTCATTTTTACTCTTTCTTAGAAGATGAAAGTTTTCTGGAGATTACACATTAATGAAAGTATGAGAGGGTTTGTTTTCTAGCAGAGCCCCGAATTTCGGAATTAGTAAGATGTGTTTGATTCTGTGGGATACCACATTAAACATGGTAATTGTGATGTTTACGCATTTCAACCATTACTAATATTTTTGACTCTTTATATAATAGAAAAGTGTTATTTGAGTCTATTGGTGTAATAATATTTATATCTTTTGTTCCTCAGTTACGAATGTCAGGAAAACCTATAACTTGTTTATTTTGAAGACTAGTTCATTACAGCCTATTTTTGTATAAATGAAAAACTACATTAAACGAATCGAACTATTAGAACTCTGAGAAACTTGTTTCGGCTAATTCGTGCGTCCTCTTTAGTGCTACGTGATCATCTACATGGAATTCTATCCAGAACAAAGATTGTCAGGAAATTGTTTGTTTCTTTTTTTTACTGCCAGAAAACAACATGTGTGTTTCTTTTAACTAATTTCTACACACAGTTTGCGTTATTTTCTTACTATATTTTATAAACAGAGATTTCCATACAATTAAAGGTATACTAGTTGTGATCCACAGTTATCAATCTAGAGTTATGTTTTTCCATTTGTTAACATACTCTGATGGCTAGGGTCGAGAGTAAGGAAAGGTATAATTAAAAATTAATTATTAACTTAGTTTACAACTTCTATATTTAGTTTGTTTCACATTATGGACAACGATTTTACAGATCCGTATATCTACTGGCGTGTTTTATGAATGGCATTTCTCGTATTTTATTGTTCGTTCAATAATTTCGAAAAGTATAAAACGGTTAAATTTCTGTGTGATTGACATGATCAGCGTAATATTTGGTAACTTACTTTGATAGCACAGAAATTTCATTATATTAAATTCGTTAATTTTTTAACCTAAAGATGACCTAAGGATGTCGAAACGTCGTTCTGTACTTTATTTTAATTAAAGTTTCAACACCTGTACCAGCCGTCTTGACAATACATTCCTCTTGTTTCACCCATTAAGCCTCTTTTCTATCTAACTAGTTTACTTATCCCTCATAATTACAGAGATAAGTTTGTTTCTTTGTAAGTCTTTTTTATGGCAATTAGTATAACGCTAACTGAAAATCCAGATACGCCAAATCGACACCCTTTCTCTCATCTACATATACTGTATCATTTTCAAAGCATTTCATAGCATGACACTTTGATGCTCAAATGCAAAAAAAAAAAGGTACAGTTTTACCGTGAATAGAAATGAAAATTGTTTTGATGTATTAGTCTGTGCTATCAGTGTGAAATTCAAACCTAAGTTAGAGCTGAACAAATAGTTATTTGTATTAGTCTGTGCTATCAGTGTGAAATTCAAACCTAAGTTAGAGCTGAACAATCAGTGTAAAATTCAAACCTAAGTTAGAGATGAAAAATAGTTATTTGTTAAAGAGAAACACGTGTACGAAAACGTTTATTGTACATGAAAGCACTTTGAAAAAAGTGCAGAGTTGATGTGATAACAACGTTAGTCGAGAGTGTGGTAAGCAAAAATCATTCTGGAGATGCCGCTAATATTGAAACTAAGAATATAATACACAGCATAAAAAATGATTAAAAAATACAAGAGACACATCACACAATATTGTCCCACACGTATGGTTTGGATACAGCGAAACTCCAGTAGATAATTATTTATTTGATTTTCTTACAGCAAGTTCACATCGGGCTGTCTTCTATATCTAGCGAAGGGAATTGAACCAATGATTTTATTGGACGGAAGCAGTAGATAAATTACCAACTGTAAACAGAAATAAAGAACTATTCTGATCTATGGTTCGTTGTTCTAAATTATTGACAGAGTATTTTTTTAGAAGACTAAAATAAACGTGGAAATAGGAAACAGTTTTAAATGTTTGGCGCTGGTGATACAAATGGTCGAATATTGATTTTGTGTACAAAATGAACCTACACTCACTGTCAAATTGCAATATATAATATACTAATGGGACATTAAAGTACGTTCCAGATATTTTAGAACAATAATATACGTTCTATGGCCTGCAAATAAACATTGCCCTTCCTATAAATTATGCATTGCGCTCGTATGAAAATGAATACATGTATATATATTAGACTTCTTAGAGAGATAAAGGAATTAGTTCCCGCTTCAAATCCTGCGTCTATACTAACAGATTTTAAACTTAAAATGATAAAAATAATTAACATTGAATTTCTATGTTCAGTTAATCATAGGTGATTTTCTTCATTTTCTCCAGTATATTTATTGTAAAATTGGTTTTATGCAGAGATATGACACAGATGCAGACTTATCTTCTCTCTACACACAAATACTTTATTCTTACAAACATTTATTCCAATATTCGACCTTGAGAAGATTTTTAACTTCCTTATCGATTAAAACTTTTTTTTACCGCTTGAAGTTCAACCTCTTGTTCTTGCATTGTATTGTACATATTATAAAGGGACCCGGCATGACCAGGTGGGTTAAGGTTTTCGACTCGTAATTTGAGGGTCGCGGGTTTGAATCCCCGTCGCACCAAACATGCTCGCCCTTTCAACCGTGGGAGCGTTATAAAGTTACAGTCAATCCCACTATTCGTTGGTAAAAGAGTAGCCCAAGAGTAGGCGGTTGGCGGTGATGATTAGCTTCCTGTTCTCTAGTCTTACACTACTAAATTAGGGACAGCTAGCGCAGATAATCCTCGAGTAGCTTTGCGTGGAATTCACAAACAAACATACCATAAATTATTAATTATTACACAGTTATATCAAATAAATAATAGTGATGTTTTTGAGTATTTTAATGATAAGATAAAATGATCTATTATATAAGTAAAAACGGTTGGTATGGATTGAGAAAATTATTTATGTAGAGGAGCGAACAACCTTTCGACCTTCTTCTTTGTCAGATTTAGCTTTCTTGGTCATATAAAAATAATCTAAAAAGCTTGTAATAATAACCAGACCTAACATTATCTAATACATCAATACCTACAGTTTGTAATAAATACCAGACCTAACGTTATCTAATACATCAATGCCTACAGTTTGTAATAAATATCAGACCTAACGTTATCTAATAGATTAATGCCGACAGTTTGTAATAAATACCAGACCTAACGTTATATAATGGTGTGCCTAGAGGTTCTATATTTTCTTTAAAGTTCCCTGTTGATCACACAGTAAACTTTGTCAATTTAAATGTGTTTACAAAAAGAAGATTTAAACATTTTAGGCATCCGTTAGCTTTAGCCTGAAGAAACCACAACACAACACGAATTATCTGTGTGTTGTATGTTTTCTTATATCAAAGTCACATCGGGCTATCTGCTGAGCCCACCGATTTAGCGTTGTAAATCCGGAGACATACCGCTGTACCAGCGGCGGGCCGAGAATATCTTATAATGAACGTACAAATTATTAACTTTGGAAAAACTCATTAATGTTCAAACACTTTTTTAAGCGGATTCGTCTTGCAATAGAGCCCGAAATTTTGGAATAAGTAAACTGTGATTGAAACTGTGTGATATAATAAATTATGACCCGAAACGTTTAGCGGTGAGTGAGTTATAAGAGTGAAAGTAAATCCATTAGCGGATGCTGTTGTGTGATTCTGATATCTTTTACTGTATTGTGCAGCTTAAAATTATTGACGTGACAGATACCGTTACCGACTTTGTCATAAAGGTAAAATACAACAGGAATAATTATTTTCTGTGTATTTTCTACTATATTGTGTTCTAGTGGCGAATTACAAGGATATGTTCCCTCAATTAGATTTTCAGTTTGACTCAGTTTATGTACTGAGCATACATTAATAACTTTCAGTTGTACAACACAAGTTAGGCGAAGCACGGTTTGTACACACATACAACATATGTTTACCGTTACTATACAGGGTGACATTCAGCTGTGAATCAGGTTAGTTTCGATGTTTACGCATTTTACTTTTATTTATATATTTGTCTCTTCTTAAAATAGAATAATGTTGATTCAGTCGATTGAAGTAAGGTTAGGGAAAAAAATTCACTACAGTCTATCTTTCGTAAATGAAAAGGCCTGGCATGGCCGAGCGCGTAAGACGTGCGACTCGTAATCCGAGAGCCGCGGGTTCGCACACGCGTCGCGCTAAACATGCTCGCCCTCCCAACCGTGGGGGCGTTATAAAGTTATGGTCAATCCCAATATTCTTTGCTAAAAGAGTAGCCCAAGCGTTGGCGGTGGGTGGTGATGACTAGTTGCCTTCCCTCTAGACTTACATTGCTAAATTAGGGACGGCTAGCACAGATAGCCCTCGGGTAGCTTTGTTTGAAATTTCAAAAACAAAGAAAACAAAAAACGTAAATGAAAAACCACTGTAAAGAAACAAACTTTCAAAAGCCTAATAACAGAGAAACTAGTGTCGTTATGTTCATTTTAGACTTCCGCCATTTTTAGGCTGTAAAAACCACAAAATATCAATAATCTAGAGATATAACGATCCTATAAATAATTAACTTTGAGTGTGTTGTAAGAAGGAAAGTAAATCTCTTAACGTGAATGTTATGGTGATTCTTTTTGGTTCTCTTTGTTCAGCAGTCGAAAATTAATGACATAACAGATAGACTTATTTTGTATCAGTTAGCTGTTTGGCACAAAACAACAAGGTTATCAGCGCCAAACAACTGGTTAAAAAATTGAAAGTAAAATTTATTTAAAACGAATCATGTTAAAACCAAACAAAGTTTAATGTTTTAATTAAAAACATAAATAGCGATAAAAAATTAATAGCCTTAAACAGCTCAAAACATTGGTAATGTGAACAGTGTCACCATCACTAATGAAACTGTCCAGCGTCATGGATAAACCTTAGGATAAAAGATGTCTAAAATGGTGCCGTTATTGAGAGTCATAACGACGAAACGACAGTACAATGTGGCTTATTGTGACCTGAGTGTTTACACAGACTACACATTAGTGCATCAGTCCCAGATAAACGAACTATGAGTTAAAAACTGTGACCAATGCGTTGTCTAGTTAAGATAACTTCCTCTTTCTGATCGTTACGGAAACAAGATGGTCAAAGTCCAATAGAGGATTCTATCTGGAAAAGATTGTTTTCACGTTTTCCATTTCCAACTGACACGGAGCCGAGGCTTGAACACAGGACCATAGTTCATGTATGGAACAAGAACAGCATTGATAGCGACAGAGCAGAAGACACATTTAGCTGTGGTGTTGACGAGCTATTTTCAGCCAAAACCAAAGTGGCCTGGTATCCAAAAGAACTGAATAGAAGTAGATGTTAAAGAGAAATAGGCCAGTCGGTTTGGAATATCGGCGAGAACAGTGTATGAACTAAAATGAAGCGACTCCAGGACAAGTAGAGAACTAAGCGAGACAGTATAAATAGTACAATTTGAGTACTGTTTAGCTTCTAGGTGATCCAGGGCAAGAAAAATAGCGTACAGTTCATCAGTAAACACAGAAATTGTATAGGGGATGATTCTACATGCAACTACCAAACCTCAACAAACCATGGCAGAGCCCACACAGTCACCTGATATTGACCCATCTGTATAAAGAGGAAGGAAAGGATGGTTCGAAAGATGTTCAGCAAATAACAGACAGTATTTCCAATCGAGAGTGTCTGCTTTTCTCAGATAATTTAAAGATAGGTCACATTTGGGACTGTTAGAAGCCATGGTGGGAAGGAATGACCAGTAAGTACAACAATGTTATCCAACGACAGACCCATTTCCATCCAAATGTGCCTGAATACGAAGACCAAAATGACAGATCGTCTCTTCTGGAAATGCATGACCCACTGAGGAAGGTGAGATGCTGTGGTAAGGAAGAAAGTTTCGAAGCATACACTAAAAACAGTTACAAACGGCGGAGGCGGAGAGAAGGTTCATGAGACTCTATATATGAACTGTGAACTGGGTATTGCGGAAAGCCCCTGATGATGAATGGGGTCCAGCATCTTCAGAGTCGAGATCTTGGCACCATGGCTTTTAACAGTCCCCAAATGTGACCTATCTTTAAATTATCTAAGAAAAGCAGACACTCTCGAATGGAAATACTGTCTGTTATTTGCTGAACATCTTTCGAACAATCCTTCCCTTCCTCTTTGTACAGATGGGTCAAAATAAGGTGACTGTGTGGGCTCTGCCATGGTTTGTTGTGGTTCGGTATTTGCATGTAGAATACCCTATACAACTTCTGTTTTCACTGCTAAACTGTACGCTATTTCTCTTGCCCTGGATCATCTAGAATCTAAGCAGTACTGAAATTGTACTTTTCATACTGACTCGCTTATTTCTCTATTTGTCCTGGAGTCGCTTCACTTTAGTTCATACCCGATATTTAAAACCGTCTGGCCCATTTCTCTTTAACATCTACTTCTAACCAGTTCTTCTGGATACCAGGCCACGTTAGTATTGGCGGAAAATAGCTTGTCAACACCGCAGCTAAATGAGTTTGCTCTGTCGCTATCAATGCTGTTCCTGTTCCATACATGAACTACGGTCCTGTGTTCAAGCCTCGGCTCTGTGTCAGTTGGAAGTGGAAAACGTAAAAAACAATCTTTTCCAGATAGAACCCTCTATTGGATTTTGACCGTCTTGTTTCCGTAACGATCAGAAAGAGGAAGTTTTCTTAACTAGACAACGCATTGGTCACAGTTTGTAACTCATAGTACTTTTATCTGGGACTGATGCACCAATGTGTTTTCTATGTAAACACTCAGGTCACAATAAGCCACATTTTACTGTCGTGTCGTCGTTATGACTCTCAACAACGGCACCATTTTAGACAAGTTTTGCCCTAAGGTTTACTTATCCCTGACGCTGGATAATATAATATGTACTTAGAAAGTTTTGATGTTGAATAAATGTCTACATACATACTTTAGGAAGATACCATAAATTAGGTGCCATTTTGATTTTCAATAATGTTGCCATCTTAAAACGACTTTCTCTGAAATTAATGAACATTGGAGTTAAAGAGTCCCACTTTTTTCAGATGACAAATTACATCATAAGATCTATGGTGTCTACATGGGTTCTAGCTTCTGGACATTTTTGACAATTCCATGTTGTGTTTGTAAAAATACAGTAAATAGAAAACTATTTTCAGCCTCTTTACTCTAAGATTTGGGATAACACGTTTGTTATCTTTGAGAACTTTGAAGCTTCCTAATTTCTTTAACATTTTAACAAGAAACCTATCAGTACAGAGTTTACATTAGAACATCATAAAGTTTATTTTACAGACACTTGAATGAGTGATAATAATGTTTATAACTTAACGTGAAGAATTTACATAAAACCATAGAGAATATCATACTACATCTTCAATGTAAATAAAACCATAAAGAATATCATACTACATCTTCAATGTAAATAAAACCATAGAGAATATCATACTACATCTTCAATGTAAATAAAACCATAGAGAATATTATATAACATCTTCGATGAATTTGTCTAAAGTCTCACTGTATTTCCTCAGTCTGCTTCTATATTTTGTATTATAAACTCCCAAACATCTATTTGATAAGACAGTCACTAACGTTTTATGATTGTTAGAAATATGTTAGAACTAGCTGGATATTGTTACATTTAGTATTTTATCAATTAACAATATAAATGTTTTGTATTTCATTGTTCTATTCATTCCTTGTGGAAATTGTTTCAGATTGGGCTCGATATTTCTTTCCTGGAACCTTTTGCCACATATGCTTTTAGTATCTCTAAATTAAATATTTTTCACGTGGACTGTTATACTCTCTAAATTGGCTTTATGAAAGTGAGAGTCACATAAGTTAAACTCGAGAAAGATTCCCGTTGTCAACTGACTTACTAAAAACTCTGCAGAGAGGTTTTATAACTGATATTTGACCTTATTTGAAACAGAGAAAAAACCTCGTGTAATTCTGGTTTTAATACCTTCATATTTTTATAAATCAATAATGGATAAATGTGTACAAGAGTAATATCATACGTGACATGCTAAAAATGAAAATCAAATCTAATATTACATTTTCTTTTATACGAACATGTAATTAAATATCAGACCTAAACAAGCATTGAACTATTTCATAAACGTTTTACACTTCAATACTTGCAATCGTATCTTCGTTATTACTTAACGATGAATTTAAAATGTCATATCTCTCGTTGACATTGAGGTTGTTAAATGTGTGTAGGAATCAAGAAATCTCATTATAAGTATTGATTGAGAATATGATTTGTCATGATCTCATCAATATTCCTAAACTTAAAGACCGCAATCAATGGTGTATAAGTAATATTACTGATAAAAATTATTATAATTTTTCTTATTAATTACTATATTAATATTAATTTTTAATCTATTAGAGATTTTTACCTATGTAGTCGGGAAGTACATTATTTTTTTTCTACCTTACTATTTCAAAGGATAATTTTTCACAAGATTTAATGCAATGTCTGGTTCAGATTTCATTAATATACTTATTTTGACTTTCCTTTATTGTTCGTTGAAGGTAATAGTCGATTGGAATAAAGTTAGAGAAAAAAAGATTTTCACTACAGTTTATCTTTTGTAAATTAAAAACCACACTAAAAGTAACGAACTGTCAAAAGCTTTATAACGGAGAAACTTGTTTCGACACAGTTGTGCGTCATTTTCAGTCAGGAAGAAAACAACAACAGAAACACAACCAAAAATATTGGTCATTATACTAGTTTATCTAATATCAGACTTCAGGCAGTTTGTTCTGTTTACTGTGGCTCTATTTTTCGATATTTGTTACAACGATAATATGTTATTATTAATAGTATTATCTTTTGTGATGTATCAATTCAGAATTTTATTAACATAATTTTGATAACGTGTTGTTGTGGTAAAGGTTTAGAGTACAATAGAATACAAACGTTTCAGTTTAAATGACAAAAAGTAATTATTAGCTAAATTTACATATTTTATTGTTACTTTATTTCAAATTATAGACAATGATAATAACCCTGTAAATGTATTGGCGAATTTTTTACGGATAACATTTCTCGGGCCCGGGTATGGCCAGGTGGTTAAGGTACTCGACTCGTAATCCGAGGGTTGCGGGTTCCAATTCTCGTTGCACCAAACATGCTTGCCCTTTCAGCCGTGGGGTGTTATTATGTTACGGTCAATTCTACTATTCGTTGGTAAAAGAGTAGACCAAGAGTTGACGGTGGGTGGTGATGACTAGCTTCCCTCCCTCTAGTCTTACACTGCTAAATTAGGGACGACTAGCACAGATAGCCCTCGAGTAGCTTTGCGCTAAATCAAAACAAAACAAAACAGTTCTTCATTTTCATTGTTCGTTGTTTAATTTCAAAACATATAAAATTATTACTTTTCTCTGTACTTCACTTGACAAGCTTCCACATTAAATAAGAGTTGTAACATTTTGTAACTTATTTAGATATCACAGGACTTTCATATGATCAAGTTCGTTAATATTGGGACTTCAAAAACAGAATAAAGAGTTTTTTTTCCTGTTTCTCTGTATGATAATAATCTATTAAACCTGATAGATCTCGTAGTGTAGAATAAATTAATGTACTTTTGAAAACCTTTCAAATATTTTACTAAATTATCTTTTTATCCAGAATGACATTTTTCAAGGTAAGTCAATCATCTTTTAAAACACGTGAAATATTAAGCAACAAAACTTAATTTAAAGAATAAATCCTGTGAAAACTGAGTGACAAATACAGTTGATCAAGCTACATGCGCAGATAGCTTTTGGGTAGCTTTGCGCGAAATTAAAAACAAATCAAGCTACTTATGTAATGAAACACTCCATCTTTCTTCATAGTTAGTTGATTTTTCCAATATTCAATAGAATACCGTTTAAAATAATTTTTAACGTGGTTTTTATCAACTTTATAATTATGAAAATGATTTTGAAATTTTATTTTGGTATATTGGTTTAGACTTATGTTAAATATCCTAAACTGGACGAACATATGTAGATACTTTAGGAATTACGGCCAATGACATTATTAACAGATAAATGCATTTTGACATTTATGAACTTTGTATATCTTGTGGTGTAAGTTACGTTCATCTAATCAGACTATTACAATAATCATTAATTTGTACGTAACCTTTTCAGTTCTATTTGTATATTTAACTTTATCTTGGTCTGAAATTCTTAATTAAAATATAAAACCTTGGTTTACAACAAATACCAAGTGATATGTTTATACTATAACATTAAACTTATACAAGAGACCAATGACAAATATAAAATGTTATATAATATAATAATCAATTTTAAACTGTTTTCAATAACATTGTTTTAATTTTTTAGATCAAGTATGGTTTTAATAACACTCATTTTGTAAACTGTGCACTAGCAGCGTAAACATAATTTCAATAATACCCAATTTCGAAACTTTGGAAAAACGAAAGGCTTTTAATACTAAAAACATTGTTTAAATACCTGTTGTGGGCCTAGTACAAAAAGATCATGATGTAGCTTTATGCTAATTTAAAACACAAATCTAGTAAAAAAACAAAATTGTAAAAAGGAAATATGATTCTAGGTTTACACTTAGATACGGTGTAGTAGTTTTCACATCCGGGTACCAAGTGGAATGTTCTAAGCTGAAACTTCGGTAAGCATTTAAATATTGTAATAGTTTCACTTCACGCTCTAACATTGTTTATATTCTATCATTGGAAAACAATAAGATTTATGTTGTGTATAGAGTTTTCGATGTGTATATTTTGTATTTAAAAAAAACATAAAATATATATAGTTCACCTACTGGTTGGTAAAAGTGTATTGATATTATATCTGACACTTAAACTGATTCTGAAAACCAATTTAAAAAACACCACAGTGAAAAGTCGTCTATGCATAGTAGAAGGGTAAAGGAATTCGAAACGAGTCAAAGCGCCATCTATCTTTATTTCAACTTCTTATGGTCAAGTTGACAGTTAGCATATGAAGATCCAGGTCACATGAAAATGAATTGATGAATATATATGATGAACAGCAAGGTTTATCCAAAATCTTTCGAACCCTGTGTGGGAAATGTTAAATATCGATTTAATATAAAGTTTTAATAGTTGCCGTTAAGAGGAAATTTACTTTCATATAAAATAAAAAAAATATAATATTTAGGGACAATAAGGGATCTATTGGTACAACTCGACTGTCCCATCTTGTAATCCAACGTATTATAAATTTAAAAAACAACAACTTAAATCAAGTGTTTCTCTTAATAACATAACACAGTATTGAAGAGGAGAACGGTAACAAAACCTTCAACATTTTATTTATAAGTTTTAACGTTTTGGAATAACTTGTTCCATTATCAGGAATATCTGAAAATTGTGTTAGAAAGGCGATCATTACTACAATTATAAGGTAACATAATAATTAGTTCATTTATTTCGTTTTGTCAGTGTACGTAACACTACATGTATATTTATTTATAAATGAGCTGTCTAACGAAGATTACAAGCAATTTTCTAAACAACAAATTTCAACCATAAGCCAACGCACACACCATCATCACCAAATTTCTCCTTTACCTCTCATCATTTTACGAGCTCTCAAACTCTACTTATAAAAAAACAAATATACACCCTTACCTTCATCTACATATACAGACACATTTTTTAAATGTGGCAGAAAAATGAAGGTAAGATTTTCCCACAGAGAGATTATGTTGACTATCCGATAATATTCTAAATATTGTTAAATAACTTTAAAAAGTTTTTCTTTTAATAGATATTCCAAAGCCTTTCACACAACTAACAACTAATTTAATTGTCCTATAATTATTTACACAACTTATATTTTCTCTCTGGAAGACAGAAGCGACGTTACCTAATTTCCATTCTGATGATACTTCTCCACTTTTCAACGGCTTACCAGAAACAGAGGCAAATGGCTCACATATACAATTCTTGGTGTTATTTAAAACACCCAGAGAAATATTATCTGGCTAAGTAGCCTTATCACTCTTTAAACTTCCTAAATTTATTTAACAGCTTCAGAATATATGCAATTATCTTGTTCATACTTGTTTTAATCTATCAATTCTTAAAGATGAGTAAGATGAGTACATAAGTAGCTTGATTTGTTTTGAATTTCGCTACTTGATCAACTGTATTTTCACTCAGTTTTCACAGGATTTATCCTTTAAATTAAGTTTTGCTGCTAATATTTCACATATTTTAAAAGATGATTGACTTACCTTGAAAAATGTCATTCTGGATAAAAAGATAATTTCGTAAAATATTTTGAAATGTTTTTAAAAGTACATTAATTTCTTCTACACACGTGATCTACCAGGTTTAATAGGTTATTATCATATAGAGAAACAGGAACCAAAGCTCTCTATTCTCTTTTTGAAGTCCCAATATTAACGAACTTGATCATATGAAAGTCCTGTGATATCTAAATAAATTACAAAATGTTAATGATTGTTATTTAATGCGAAAGCTTGTTAAGTGGATTACAGAGAAAAGTAATAATTTTATATGTTTTGAAATTAAACAACGGACAATGAAAAACAAGAACTGTTTTGTTTTTTTTTGATTTAGCACAAAGCTACTCGAGGGATATCTGCGCTAGTCGTCCCTAATTTAGCAGTGTAAAACTAGAGGGAGAGAAGTTAGTCATCACCACCTACCGCCAACTCTTGGGCTACTCTTTTACCAACGAATAGTGGAATTCAACGTCACATTATAATGTCCACACGTCTGAAAAGGCGAGTATGTTTGGTGCGACGATGATTCGAACCCGCAACCCTCGGATTACGAGTCGAGTACCTTAACCACCTGGCCATGCCGGACCCGAGAAATGTTATCCGTAAATAATTCGCCAATACATATATAGGGTTGTTATCATTATCTATAATTTAAAACAAAGTAAGAATAAAATATGTAAACTTAGATAATAATTACTTTTTGTCATTTAAACTGAAACGTTTGTATCTTATTATACTCTAAACCTTTACCACAACAAATTTTTTTGATACCAAACATACTCGCTCTTACATCCGTTGGGACATTATAAGTGACGGTCACATCCTTTATGTTGGTAAAAGGGTAACTCAAGAGTTGGCAGTGAGTGGAGATGATTAACTCTCTTCCCTCTAGTCTTACATTGCTAAATTAGGGACGAGTGGCGCCTTCGTGTAGCTTTGCGAGAAATTTCAATTCAAAAACATTCAAAAGATTGAATCCAACCTTTTTTTTTTTCTACTGAACATTTGACTGTGCAAATCGCTGGTATCAAAACCCAATTTTTGATCTCCAGTTTGCCGATGTGGTCAGTTTTAGTTTTTTGTCATATTTTAAGCTTATTAGAAAAACATAAAGTTTTCGTGTTTTAAAAAATTAAGGCCTACACTTTATGTAGTTTTATAAAAGATGAAAGTTTTTTGATCATTACACATTAAACTTTGTCAATTTAAATGTGTTTAAAAAACAAAATTAAAATATCTTAGCACAAAATAACAAGAATTTAATGATATAATGAATATGAATTATTAACTTTTTTAAATTCATTTATGTTCAACATTATTTGTGTCTTGTTCGTCCTGTGGTTGAGCTCCGAGTTTCGGAGTTCGTAAGCATTGATTGAATCCATGTGACACTATAAACTATACATCGAAACGTTTAGCTGTTAGTGTGTAATAAAAGTGAAAGTAAATATTTTAGTGTGCGTGTGGTAGGGTTATGTTTTTCTTTCTTTTTATTCTGAAGTTGAAAATTAGGGACACAGTAGATAGCCTTATTAACATTGTCATAAAAACAAAATATAAAACAAATAATTATATTATGTGTATTTACTAGTATACTGTGTTCTAGTGGTGGATTGAAGGTAGGTGTTCCAAAATCGTTTTCATCCTTTAGACTCAAGTTAAGTACTGAATTTTTATTTTAAGGATATGACGACGACATACGCTGTTTTATTCGTTGCAAAAAATCAAAATAATGAATATTTATCAATTCTCCAGTCAGTTTCAAGTCACTAATGTATGCACCACACAGGTATCTTTCTTTCTGGCACGTGTTCAACCTACAGCACAACTGTTTTGTGTTGTTTCAGTTATTCGTATAAGTTAATTAGATTAATAGTCCCGCTTAGAAAAAAAACAAAATAAAAAAATGTGACATTGTATTACACAGTTTACTGCTGTTTCTAAGTTATACACATACAGTAACAATATTCACCTCAGGAACACGAGAGTTAGACAGAGCACAGTTTCTTTTCACAAATTAGTTATAACTTTTCCGTTACCATACACTGCGATATTCAGCTCTGAATCAGGTTAGTTTCGATGTTTATGCATTTTACTCATACTTATATACATTTGACTCTTTTTAATGTTGACCCAATCGATTGAAGTAAGGTAAGGAAAAAACAGTTTCACTGCTGTCTATATTTCGATATTAAAGACCATAGTAAAGGGAAAAAACTGTCAAAAGCCTGATATAGCAACTTGTTACGACACATTCGTGAATCCTTTTAGGTCTTACGTTATCTTCTGCCAGAAATAAAACTAAAAGAAAAAAACACAACCAAACATATCAGTCAATAAACTAGTTTATCTAATATCCGACTTCAGAGAATTTGTTCAGTTCACTGTGGTTCTATTTTTCAATATTTATTACAATGACAGTATGTTCTTCTTATTATTATTATCTCTTGTGATGTACAGTTATTAATCGAGAATTTTGATAACATACTCTGATGGTTAGAGTTGAGTGTTGGCGAAGGTACATACGTTTCTGTTTAAACGAGAAAATTCATTATTAGCTAAGTTTACAGATCGGAATTAATTGTTTGTTTCAAATTGAAAACCCTGCAGATGGCGAGTTGTTTACGGACAACATTTCTTGTTTTTCATTGTCCGTTCTTTAATTTCAAAATATAAAATTATTACTTGTCTCTGTAAATCACTTGACAAGCTTTTGCGTTAAATAATTATCGTAATATTTGGTAACTTAGTTTGATAGCACAGAACTTTGATGATATTAAATTTATTAATACTAAGACTTTAAAAGCAGAATAGAGAGGTTTGGTTCTTGTTTCTCGATATCATAATAACTTATTGAACCTGGTAGATTACGTGGTGCAGAAGTAATTAATGAGGTTTTAAAAACCTTTAAAAATATTTTATGAAGCTAGTTTTTTATCCGGGATAACATTTTTCAAAGTAAACAAAGGTAAAGAGTTATTCACCATATCTGTAACCAGTAAAAGTAAATAATCTTTTAAAATATGTGAAATATGAAACAGGAAAACTTAATTTAAAAGAGAAATCCTGTTAAACCTGAGTGACAAATACAGTTGATCAAGCTTATTTCGGAATGAAACACTCCATATTTCTTTATAGCTAGTATATTTTTCCAAAATTTATTAAAATAGCGTTTAAAATAACTTTCTACGTGGTTTATTATGAAGAATAATAATTATGAACTTTATAATTATGCAAATGGAATTTTAACCTGGTGTATTGCATCAGAACTATGTTAAATATCCGAAACTGGACAAACATCTGAAGATATTTTAAGAATTATGTCCAATAACATTATTAATGGATAAATGCATTTTAACATTTACGAACTTGTGTTTTAAGTTACGTTCATCCAATCAAACTATTATAATGATCATTAATTTTTACGTAACCTTTTTAGTTTTTGTTTTTATTGGAGTACTTTCAACAGCATTAAAGAAAGTGAATTATTTCTTAATATTTTAACATAACAATTTACTTCGTGCTGTTATTAATATTATTTGGTTTCTATTATTTTTTGCGTAATAACTTTTTCACTGTTTTATTATTATTATTTCAAACCTTTTGATAACCGATGCTCTTAATGTAGTTCACAATAAATAGTTTTAACACTAATGCTTGAAGCTAAGTATATTACTTTCGATGGATATCAAATATACTTCAAAAATTTTACGGTAGTTTCCATGCTCTTCGCCTGAATGTTTTTACTGAATCATTTTTGTGGAAGATATTGAAGCTACGCCTTATTTCAGTTATGTGTTAGATCGATAAATTGTGCCGTATTCGAAGAATAATTAACGCTATCAAACAAACAAACTAATGTAGGCGTAAACTTATTTCATAAAACTAAATGACGTAATTCAAGTTATAATCGATCACTCATTATGTAAATATTAACTGTAATTTTAATTAGCTCATTTTAGCCAACAATGTTATTATTATCAATATTATTTTATTCTGATGTATTAACTAAGAAACCGTACTGTGTTTGTCAGTCAAAATATCTTTCCATCGTGTTTCATATCACGAACGATTCAAAGTAAGTATGTTTCAATAATACTAATTTTTTAAACTGTTTATAGATCAGATATGTTTTCAGTAACATTGCTTTAATTGTTGTAGATCATACATGGTTTTAATAACACTCGGGGTGTAAACTATGCAGTAGCAGTATAAACATAATTTCAATAATATCCAGTTTTGAAACTTTGCAAAAACGAAAGGCTTTTGATACTAAAAACTTGGCTGTTGTAGGCCTAGGATACAAATAGATCATGATGTAGCTTTACGCTCATTTTAAACACATAACCTAGTAAAGAAACAAAATTATAAAAATGAAATATGATTTTAAGTTTACACTTACATATGGTATAGTTGTCATCAAATCCAGGTACGAAGTGGGATGTGCCAGACTGAAACATCGACAAGCATTTTAATATTGTAATAGATTCTCTTCACGCTCTAATATTGTTTATATTCTATCATTGGAAAACAATAATATTTATGTTGTGTATTAGAGTTTTCGATGTGTATATTTTATATCTCAGAAAAACATATATACGTATGTATATTGTCCATCTACCGGTTGGTAAAGATATGTTGATATTTAAACTGATATTTAAACTGATTCTGAAAACCAATTAAAAAACACTACAGTGAAGAGTTATCTATGTATGACAGAAAAGTAAAGGAAATAGATATGCAAACGATGAAATTTCAATAGTTGCATTCAATGTTGTGATTATATTAAGACACTTTATATCAAGAAATTGTGAGATATGTGAAAATGTAATATATATATATGGATAAAATCTGTTATTATTTTATTTTTATGTGTAGTTCTTAGATATAAAACAACAATATTAAATAACTAAAAGTAATTAGTTGGACACAGTTAAATTGATAGGAAAAATTCTGAGCTTATTTTCAATACAATAATAATCCTTCAAATATTGCCTCTTCTATTTCTTCATTGTTAAACGTGTATTGTGACACTCCCTCCTGTTCGCTAAATTTGTAGAAGATTCTCGAGTGTAAGAATCAACAACGTATATATGCAAATAGCAATATTGTTGAATTAGCTGAAATTTCTAGAAAATTTCCTCTGAAACTTATAAGTGGTATCTAATGCATCGTGTATACTGTTGATTTGCTACGGTTTGTATACTATAAGCCTCTGGAGCTATAGTTATCAATAAAGCTTATTAAACAAAAAAATACAAATACTGACAGTATTTGTACAAACAATTACAAACTATTTAAACTCAGCGAATTATCATGAAATGTTAGTATTTCTACTTTAATATTAGATACTTTTAGCGGTGAAAATCTGACGTGCAAAATGAAAAGAGGTTGATATTTAACTGTTAAGTAAACTGTACCGATATCAAGTCGAAATTAATTCACTCATCGTCAACAATTGATAAAATATTTATTTCCAGACCACTCATTGTTTTGTTAAAGATTTTGTTTATCAAATCTCTAACAACTGCCCGGCATGGCCAAGCACGTAAGGCATTTGTTTTTGCTCGCCCTCCCAGCCGTGGGGCGTTATAATGTTCAATCCCACTTTCGTTGGTAAAGAGTTGGCGGTGGATAGCTGCCTTACTAAATTAGGGACGGCTAGTTAGCCCTCGAGTAGCTTTGTTCAAATCTCTAACAACTGTTTGGAAAGACAATTATTGTAAATTATGTTATCATAACATATTAAAATATCCATGTGTTAAAAAGAAAACTGTGTGTATTAATATTGTTGGCAGACATCATTAATTACTACATGTTCAAATGTAATTAAACTCTACATTAAAATAAAATTTAGCTTAGTTTCAGGATATTTATCATCACAATACCTAGAATAATGAATCAGAGACTTGTCCGAGAAAAATTATAATACGTAACACTAGAAACGAAAGATGTTTAGTCTCTACTATCAGTAAAAGAAAAAAACCTGAGTTAGAGTTCAACGAATATTTATTTGTTAAAGACAAACAACCATTGTGATGATTTCACTGAAGTTGGAGCTAAAAATATGATGAACAATAGACAAAGTGATTCAATAATATACGTAACACATGTCATTATATTCACCTACATGCATTATCTGGGCACAGCCAATCGGCGTTAGTTGAATTTCCATCTGTAGACAGCATAAAATAACTCTTCAGAATTTACGTGGGAAATAAAATATAATATTAGTTGCTCCATATTATTGAAGAGACATTGTTGAACAGAAGAGTAGGATAAACCTGAAAATGGAAAACAATTTTTAGTGTTTAACTCTAGTGAAACAGATAGTTGAATATTGATTTTATGTACAAGAATGAACCTACAGTTATTGTCGAATTGTGATTGTTTCTATTCTGATTGAACGTTAAATACCGTTCCAGATATTCTGAAAAATAATATATGTTTCATAGGCTGGAACGATACATTGCCGACCCTTTAATTTATACATTTTTCCAGTATAAAAATGAACACACATATATTAGATATGTTAAATATATGTTAGATAGAGTTAAATTTAAAATTATGTTCCTATACTATATGTGCGTTAAGCAATATTAATTAAGTGGCTGATGCTTTTTACAAAATAAATGTATAAACATTCGACAGATTACATCAGTGATTTCAAAACTAGAGCTGACAGAAGTTTCATATAGGTGACACTACACGTATAACTAACAAAGAAATATTTTCAATATTTATTTATTTCAATAAAAGTGGCTACATAACAATGTTTATGCTAAAGATGTTTCAAAATCCCAAACTATGATGAACGCATGATGGTCCAGAGTGGCTATTATTTAAATTATCTTATCAGTTGTTACATGTTGTATATATTTATTTATCAACACTCTTCTCAACTGCTCTGGATGTTCAACTAAACCAGAAGTACTTCAACTAATGATAACTGAAGGACTGATGTAATAGCAGTAGTGATGTTTATGCAGTTTTAAAGTGTTCATTATACCTATAAATATCACACCAGCATCCTTCCAATAATTCTCTTTTGTTCAACAGTTTTCAGTTACTTTACTATATTTAACGGTACTTATTTGTATTATGGTAAATATGACTAGAGCTATACACTAGTGTCATTAATCTCTTTCAGTTATTTTGTATATATCTCAAACAGTATAATTTTAGAAGGATTTATGTAACGTATTTAGGATGGTGCAGGTAAACAGACGGATATTTTTCATGTATTAGAGATTTTTTGTCAATCATGTGCTCTTTTATAATATGTTTATCTTCTTTTGTGCTTCATATAAAACTAAATTAACATTTGAGGGTCCCCTTATTATCTCTACACCCTATAATATTTATATGTTTAAATGTTATTGCTGAACAAAATATTGCACTGTAACAAAACAGATACACAATGAAAGTTATTTGACTTTTAATCATATTAGACGATTTTTGTCATGGTGTTTGAAAATGAAATTCATTTTATGGAATGAATTTAGACCTTATTTAGTAAAGAAAATTATCTCTCATTGTGAGGAATATACATATATTTATTTATTATGCATACAAAATTTTTACACGAAACACATTAATGTACACTAACAAATAATTTTTCGAAATAAGTAAATCTTAATAATACCCCTGTGTTACGTGGATGGAATGACACCAGTTTGTTGTGGGTGGGAATTTAGGTTACAAGCTTTAGTTTCTCTTCATCTCACTAGGTGATTTAAGAATAATTAGCACCTAAAAAAAAATAATTTTATGGTGAACACTGCACCATAAAAACATACAAATAAAGAATTTTGTTAATTTTCATGCTGATTCCCAAAAGTACCATAAAATAAAAATATGACATGGACCTTTTGTATAGTTATTGATGTCAGAAATTGTTGACTAGTATAACACATTAGATTATGATATGCAATGATGCTGTTAGAAATGTTTTTTTCTCAGAATATACACTTTCATTTATCAATAATTAAAATTAAAATTAACTATAATTCACTGTGGACTATCAACTTTTTCCATATAAATATTAAACTCCGTCATTTTTATGTCGTCATAAAATACGTTAGGTGTTTAGACAGATTGTGGTAATTAAATACGTGTGTTTGAAACGAAGAAAAATTATAAAAAATATCTTGTTTATTGGTCTTGTTTCTATGTTTTATTCTAAGTGCAATACAACGTGTTAAAACAAAAAGTCATATTAATAGAAGTTTGTTGTCATTAAAACCTCTACAGTTCAGGCACAACCATTTCTATTCCAGAACTGCTGTGTTAAGGGAGAGCAACTAAATGGACTTACCTTACCAACTTTAGTTCAACATACCTTACATTCTTTAAATCGTGTTTATATATTTTATTTGTATAAAGTGTGTGTTTTACTTATAACAAACCCACATAGGTCTCTCTGCTGAGCCCACCAAGAGATATCGAAACCCTACTTTTAGCGTTGTGAATACGGAGACATACCGCTGTACTAACGAGGTTCATTTATACAAGGATAATTACAGCTGCAAGTAACAAACCAAGTTGGCTTACACAGGATATAAGAAAATTAATTAAAGAAAAGCATCACAAATATTAGAATTATGAATTGACTGGTAGCACGAGACGTTTATAATATTATTGAATACCAGGAACGTTGGTGAAACGGGACATCAAAAAGATGTTCAAAGAAATGACTGGCTGAAAGATTGTAATAAAACATGTTATAAACTTCAGAATGTTATTGGAGATAATACATATTTTCACTGAGAGAAAATCTCGTGTTGGAAACTTTCAGACACTCTTTTTAAACGTTGCTGCTCAGGTGGATGAGGGTAAGGATGTAGATTTGGTGTATCTGGATATTCAGAAAGCATTTGACAAGGTGAAACATAAAAGGCTTGTAAAAGATTTATTTCGTTAAATATGGGAGATAAGTAAACTAATTGGACGGAAGAGTGTCTGGGTGAAAGAGTGTTTTTAGAATGGTGTTTTGTTAAACTGGATGAATGTCAGTCTTAGAATTATTCCTGTTTTTCATTTACCTTAATGAGGTACAAGAAAGAATGTTGATGAAATAAAAATATTACCTGAATTTGTTAATGATGTCAAAGTTTTGGGTATTGCTAGCTTTGAAGAGGATATTGATGGTGTGAAAAATAGTTTAGATCATTTATTGAGATGAGCAAATAAATGGAACATTGGTTGTAATCATAATAAAACTAACATTATGCATGTAGGTAAAAATAATTTGTTTCTTTCTTTTTGAATTTTGTGCAAACCTAAATATATATATATTTCACAAATAAAAATATACACCCAGAAAACACTAATACATAGCTTAAGTGTAATTATTTTTTCAAGGATACAGTACGAACAATATTTACAGCGTGAAGAAACACTATTTAAAATTACAATGCCTATCGAAATTATATCTTGGAACATTACACCATATTGAACCTACACTAAACCTTAAGTATATGCTTGGAATCCTCTTTTGTTTTTGTAATTTTGTATTTTACTATTTCACTAGTTTTTGTGTGTTAAGTGACCATAAAGCAACGTAATTCTTTGTTGCACTGAACTTGCTATACGTATTTAAAGCCTGATTTTACTATAATAAGCTTAACATGTCTACAAAGTTTAAAAACTGGTTATTATTTATACTATACTTAATGTGCACAGTTTGAAACCTGAGTGTTAGTAAAATCAAGTATGCAAAGTTTAAATGTGAGTGTTTCTGACACTATGGTTTTAAAAATTAAAAACTATTTCTTATTGATACCATATCTACAAAGTTTAAATGCTTAATTTTGTTAAAATCGTGTTTGCATAATTTAAAAACTCATTATTATTGAAATCATGTTTGTTTTAAAAAGGTTGAAAACTGAGTGTTATAGAAATCCTACTGAATTCGTTGTCCACAATAATTGGTTCAATGATTTTAAGAACAGATTTTTTTTAGTTTTAGATAAGAATCGTCATAAAAAAATAGGGCCAGCATGACCAGGTGTCTTCAAGCGTTCAACTCGTATTCTGACGGTCGCGGATTCGCATCTCCGTCGCGCCAAACATGCTCGCCCTCCCAGCCTTGGGGGCTTTATAATGTGACGGTCAATACCACTATTCGTTGGTAAAAAAGTAGCCCAAGAGTTGGCGGTGGGTGGTGATGACTAGCTGCCTTACCTCTAGTCTTACACTGCTAAATTAGGGACGGCTAACTCAGATAGCCGTTGAGTAGCTTTCTGCGAAATTCAAAAACAAACTTTGCCCGAAATTCAAAAAAACAAACGTAAAAAATATATTGTGAGCCATTAATTTGTATGTTTTGTAAGCTGTAAAATTTACACCTAAAATTAGAACAAAACGATAACAGAATAATTTAAAATATGTCGGGTAGAATAAAGAAAAGCGACACCTATATGGTTGTTTAGGGATCTTCAAAAGTCATTATTTTACTTTATTAGCTCTCTTCATTCTTCGCTCAATGTATGGTCGGAGGTTTAAAGTACAACTGAATTAAAATTAAACGTAAGTGAATTAAACTTGGTGATTTTAAGAAAATATTTTGTTCAGCACAATGGAATTATCCTCAAGTGATAACAACGATTGAAACAGAAGAGTTTTGCTTTTAAAATTAGTACTCTCTTTTTAATGTTTAAATACTTCTAAATCAGAACGTACGTTACAACATAAGTACACAGAAAAGTTGATGAAAAAGTTTGGAATACTTTCGATAATCTTATTCACACGATCAGTTACAAATGATGTTATGATTTAAAACTAGAAAGAAATATATTTTGGACGACAAATACAATGTGAGTTATTAGTTACTATAATGGATTTAAATTAATATCAAACAACAATGAGTAGTCGGGTAAAAGGGACATCTTAAAAACAAACTACATTTTTGAAACATTTCAGTATTTACGATCTAGCACATTTTTGAATGTTTGTAATTAAGCACAAAGCTAACTAATGAGCTATCTGTGCTCTGTCAACCACGGTTATCGAAACTCATATTTTAGCGTTGTGAGTCAGCAGACATACCGCTGATCCACTGGGGAACAATTTAACACATATAGCAGCAATAAAGAGTGGCTTAACTTAAGTACGGGAAAATGATACAATGAAGGACATTCAAGCGAAGGAAAATTCAAGGAATATTCAAAACTACCGCAAATATTTTCAGGACTCAGCAACAAATAATTGGAAATATAAAGATCTTGTTTTTAATTCATGGTTTATATAAAACTTTATAAAATTGTAAAGAAATGAACGTACACATGTTTCAAATATAGTGTTGTTTACTTTTTATTTAAACCATTTCTAACGTAAAAAAATTAACAGTACGAAAGTTTTCCTTCTTCTGTAATTTTTTTTTTACTGTGTATTTGTAAAAACAAACAAATGAAGCACAAATAAACACATGGAAGTTTCGTGAAAAAAAAACGAGAATGTCTCATTAAAACATAGAAAGTTTATCTTGAGGTCAGAAACAGATCTCTAATAACCACGTTCATCAAGGTGAAACAACAAACTCATCACGTGGATATCTATGTCACCATCATTGGAAAACTAGTAGTAGAACTCAAGCTCCTACCAACTATCATCAGTGGTGTATTTAATAACTATCGAAAGTAATAGACTTAACTTCAAGCACCAAAGTTAAAACTACTTATTGTGAACAACATTACGAGCATCGGTTATCGGTTATATAATGCAAAAAATAATAGAAACCAAATAATATTAATAACAGCATGAAGTAAATTGTTATATTAATATATTAAGAACTAATTCACTTTCTTTAATGTTGTTAAAAGAACACCAACAAAAATTAAAACAGCGCCAAAAATGCTGTACCAGGTGGCGATGGTATTTAATATGAAAATATCGAACAAAAATGCTGTAATTATATTTAGAGTTTGAGCAACAGACACAGTTCCAGCATATTCCACTTGTAAGGCTATTGTGGTGAGGAGTTCATACAGTGTCATACAAATTCCAGAACTCACAACAAGAATACTGCTTTTACCACAAGATGATATTTGAATTTCTTCGAACAAGAACAGTAGAAAAGTTCCCACAACAAGGCTAAAAGTAGACATAATGGCAGCCACAACCTGAGGTGGTGTTTTTTGAAGTTTACGGGCCATTGCATAGCAACAAGCTTTCAATAGACACGCAGAAAATCCAAAAATAATTCCTTTAAATCGATTATCTACTTCCTACGATAAACGTTGGTTTGATAATTAAAATAATGCCCGTCATCGTCAGCATTAAGACGAATACATAGTAAGCCCCACAAGGTTCTCTCAAAACCAAGTGAACAAGCAAACTAATGAACAGTGGAGAAGAGGAAGAGATTGTCGAAGCATCCGCAAGATAGAGCCAATGAATACAGTATATCATTAGGGCTTTAACTATTCCATCAAATAAAGCTCTAAAAAACAAAATAGTTCTTTCTCCTTTCTCTCCGATGTAATTGGCTTTCGAATAAATAATAAAAACATTATAAATTCCCCATTGGATAAGAGCTTGAGTTACCAGAAACTGAGCCGTACTAATTTCTGACACCAGCTTCAAATTCAGGATCGCCAGAGAATACGTGAATCCTGATGTCATTCCGAAAATAATTCCAATTCCAAGAATATTCTTGAACTTTATAAAACTGAATGTCTTGTCAGATGTTTTCATGTTCACAGTTAGATGTCGAGAAAAATGCTTTGAATAAAAATTAAACTATTAATTTGTGTCTATTTGTATTAACTTATTTCTTAATATATCTTATTATACAATAAAATACTACACTTCTCAGATTTTGTTGTTAGTGTATATTTCTGAAAAATTGAAAACGACATATTCACGGTTTCATCCTAATTCCTTTCTAAGGACAAACATAAAACGGTCTTCAATGTTTGTAATAGAAAATATGTCGTATATAAATCTTGGTATTGATGATCGGTCTGTTTTGTCATTTTATTATTTTCATATAAAATTATCTCTTGATACACCTGTACATATGTTTTAAACCAGGATTTTGTATTTTCAATAATAATTTCCGACAAAATAAATTTAAATATACAAATAGAACTAAAAAGGTTCCGTAAAAATTAATGATTATTATAATAGTTTTATTAGATGAACGTAACTTAAATCACAAGTTCGTAGATGTTGAAATGCATTTATCCATTAATAATGTTATTGGACATAATTCTTAAAATATCTTCAGATGTTCATCCAGTTTACGATTTTTAACATAGTTCTAAACCAAAACACCAAGTTAAAATTTCATTTGCACAATTATAAAGTTGATATGAACCATACTGAAAGTTATTTTAAACGGTATGTTTTTATTGAATATTAGAAAAATATACTAGCTATAAAGAAATATGGAGTGTTTCATTCCGTAATAAGCTTGATCAACTGTATTTGTCACTCAGGTTTAACAGGATTTCTCTTTTAAATTAAGTTTTCCTGTTTCATATTTCACATATTTTAAAAGATTATTTACTTTTACTGGTTACAGAGTTGGTGAATAACTCTCTATCTGAACTAAATTATAAGAAGAATATTTCAGATATTTTAAACGATGATTTCTTTACTTTTGTTTACTTTGAAAAATGTTATCCCGGATAAAAATTAGCTTCATGAAATATTTTTAAAGGTTTTTAAAACTACATTAATTACTTCTGCACCACGTAATCTATCAGGTTCAATAAGTTATTATGATATCGAGAAACAAGAACCAAACCTCTCTATTCTGCTTTTAAAGTCTTTGTATTAACAAATTTAATATCATCAAAGTTCTGTGCTATCAAACTAAGTTACGAAATATTACGATAATTATTTAACGCAAAAGCTTGTCAAGTGATTTACAGAGACAAGTAATAATTTTATATTTTGAAATTAAAGAACGGACAACGAAAAAACAAGAAATGCTGTCCGTAAACAACTCGCCATCTGCAGGGTTTCCAATTTGAAACAAACTAATAATTCAGATGTGTAAATTTAGCTAATAATGAATTTTCTCGTTTAAACAGAAACGTATGTACCTTCGCCAACTCTCAACTCTAACCAACAGAGTATGTTATCAAAATTCTCGATTAATAACTGTACATCACAAGAGATAATAATAATAAGAAAAACATATTATCATTGTAACAAATATTGAAAAATAGAACCACAGTGAACTGAAGAAACTCTCTGAAGTCTGATATTAGATAAACTAGTTTATTGACTGATATGTTTGGTTGTGTTTTTTTCTTTTAGTCTTATTTCTGGCAGAAGATAACGTAATACCTTAAAGATGCACGAATGTGTCGTAACAAGTTGCTATATCAGGCTTTTGACAGTTTGTTCTCTTTACTATGGTCTTTAATTACGAAGTATAGACTGTACTGAAACTGTTTTTTCCCTAACCTTACTTCAATCGACTGGGTCAACATTAAGAAGAGTCAAATGTATATAAATAAAGTAAAATGCATAAACATCAAAACTAACCTGATTCAGAGCTGAATGTCACAGTGTATGGTAACGGAAAGTTATGACTCTTTTGTGAAAAGAAACTGTGCTCTGCTTATCTCTCGTGTTGCTGAGGTGAATATTGTTATTGTACGTGTATAACTTAGAAACAGCAGTTATAAACTGTGTAATACAATGTCACATTCTTTTTTTTATTTTTTTTTTTTTCTGGGCGGGACTATTAATCTAATTAACTTATACGAATAACTGAAACAACACAAAACAGTTGTGCTGTAGGTTGAACACGTGCCAGAAAGAAAGATACCTGTGTGGTGCATACATTAGTGACTTGACACTGACTGGAGAATTGATAAATATTCATTTTTTTATTTTTCGCAACGAATAAAACAGAGTATGTAGTTGTCATATCCTTAAAATAAAAATTCAGTACTTAAATTGAGTCTAAACTAAGAAAACGTTTTTGGAACACCTACCTTCAATCCACCACTAGAACACAGTACACTACTAAATACACATAATATAATTATTTATTTTATATTTTGTCTTTATGACAAAGTCAATAAGGCTATCTACTGTGTCCCTAATTTTTACTGCAGAACAAAAAGAAAGAAAAAAACATAACCGTACACACTAAAGGATGTTGAATCATTGCTTTTTTATTACACACTTACAGCTTAACGTTTCGATGTATAGTTTATAGTGTCACACAGATTCAATTAATGCTTACGAACTCCGAAACTCGGAGTTTTACCACAAGACGAACACGACACAAATAATGTTGAACATAAATGAATTTTACCAAAGTTAATAATTCATACGTTCTTTATATCATTAAATTCTTGTTTCTTTGTGCTAAAATATTTTAATTTTGTTTTTTAAACACATTTAAATTGACAAAGTTTAATGTGTAATGATCAAGAAACTTTCATCTTTTATGAAACTACATAAAGTGTAGGTCTTAATCTTTTAAAACACGAAAACTTTATGTTTTTCTAATAAGCTTAAAATATGACAAAAAAAACTAAAACTGACCATATCGGCAAAGTGGTGGCCAAATGGCGATTTGCATAGTGAAATGTTTAGTAGAAAAAAAAAAGATTGGGTTCAATCTTTTGAATGTTTTTTTATTGGAATTTCTCGCAAAGCTACACGAGGGCGCCACTCGTCCCTAATTTAGCAATGTAAGACTAGAGGGAAGAGAGTTAATCATCTCCACTCACTGCCAACTCTTGAGTTACCCTTTTACCAACATACAGGATTTGACCGTCACTTATAATGTCCTAACGGATGTAAGAGCGAGTATGTTTGGTATCAACGAAATTTGTACTCCTGATCTCAGAGTGGAGCACTCTAACCACCTGGCAATGCTAGGCTTAATCTTTTAAAAAACAATAACTATGTTATTTATAACAAGCTAAAAATGTGCCCAACAAGGTTGAAAATAACCCTCTCTGTCACACTAATTAAATAAGGTATTTTTATGTTCTGGTTTATCCAAAATAATATCTCTTTTGTTGTAGTAAACTCAATAACTAATTCCGTTTAACTGTAGCTCTGTTCCAGTATCTGGACATTATTAAGAACAATTTTTTATTTACTATTAAGCAACAGAATGGATTATGTGCGCTCTGTCCACTGCAGAAAATCAAACTCTAAGTCTGTAGCGTAGCCGCTAACTCATCAAAAGGAGACTTGTTTATGAAGAAAACACTCACTGAAATAGAAAATTTGAATTTGAACAGTAACCTGTCGACACATGGTTAAGTTAAAATACCGATCAGAAGTAAGGAAGCCAGTCACCTGTAACTTTCTTCACAAGATATTTGTTCTCTCTTTTATGATGCTCCTTCCCAGTGACATGTCTGAAGAGTTATAAGACCAAAAATTACGTTTTGATACCCGCGATGAGCACAATAAAATTATCATTGTGTATTAGTTTGAAGTTAAGTACTAAGCTACACAATGTGCTCTTCACACACAAATATACTGTGTTGTAAGTCCACAGAAATATAGCTGTGCCAATGGAGACATTCACTGTGTACCTCTTTAGTTGGTTACTTGAAATTAAGATTATTCAATTGACCCACTTGTATAAGTAAGGTAAATATTCATGTATTGTTGTTGTTGTTTTGAATTAAGCACAAAGCTACACAATGGGCTATCTGTCCTCTGCCCACCACGGATTGTAGTATTGTAAATCCGCAGACATACCGCTGAGCCACTGGGGAGCAACATTCATGTGTAATAAATCTTCATTGTTTTAAAGTAGCTGAAGATATATTAATTGATTTTTCCACTTCTGTGAAACGATTGTTTTATTATTTACCTAAGATTAATGAACAACAAATTTAGCAATGAAATTTTTTTTCTTCACAGCATGAGAACCTTTAGCTACAGATTAGGTAGTTTGTAGCTGAACTTCTGCAAGTTTACCACCAATGAATAATATGAAATTACAGTTTTGAATTTTCTTAGGAAATAAAATAGAAGGGCATGGAAATTAATGTCTTGTTGTTTGTTACCAAGCACAAAGCTACATAAACCAATCTATTATCTTCCCACTACAGGTATCGGAGCTCAGTTACTAGTGTTAAAAACATTCTGGCATATTACTGTCTTACCGTGCACGTTTTGATGTTGAATCATTGTTTATAAATATACCTTTGGAAAAGACTATAAACTTTGGCACCATTTTGATTTCCAGCAATGTGGCCATCCATAAACCACTTTCTGTGTAATTAATAAACATTGAAGTTAACGAATCCCACTTCCTTCATAATAGCAAGCTACGTGATCAGATCGTTACACTTCCCATGGTTTCTAGATTGGGGCCGTTTATGACAAATCGATATTGTGTTTGTATAAAATACAGTAAACAGAAAACTATTTTCAGCCTATTTACTATCAAAGATATGGTAATAACACGTTTGTTATCTTTGAGAACACTCATGAAGCTTCGTAATTTCTCTAATATTTCAACAACAAACATATCAGTACAGAGTTTACAGTAGAAGATCATAAAGTTTATTTTTTAGACACTTTAATAAGTGATAATAATGTCCATAACTTAACTTGAAAAATTTGGATAAAATCATAGAGAATATCATACTAAATCTTCAATGTAAATAAAACCATAGATAATATCGTACTACATCTTCAATGTAAATAAAACCATAGAGAATATCATACATCTTCAATGTAAAGAAAACCCTGAAGAATATCGTACTACATCTTCAAATGTAAATAGAACCATGATGAATATCATACTACATCTTCAATGTAAATAAAACCATGAAGAATATCGTACTACATCTTCAATGTAAATAAAACCATGAAGAATATCATACTACATCTTTGATGTAAATATAACCATAGAAAATATCATACTACATCTTCAAATGTAAATAGAACCATGATGAATATCATACTACATTTTCAATGTAAATAAAACCATGAAGAATATCGTACTACATCTTCAATGTAAATAAAACCATGAAGAATATCATACTACATCTCAATGTAAATAAAACCACAGAGAGTATCATACGACATCTTCAATGTAAAGAAAACCCTGAAGAATATCGTACTACATCTTCAAATGTAAATAGAACCATGATGAATATCATACTACATCTTGATTGTAAATAAAACCATGAAGAATATCGTACTACATCTTCAATGTAAATAAAACCATGAAGAATATCATACTACATCTTTGATGTAAATATAACCATAGAGAATATCATACTACATCTTCAATGTAAATAAAATCATAGAGAATATCATAGAGATTGAGAGTGATGCTAAGGTACTTCCACCATGCTGAGAATGATGGATGCTGAGATTTAACCAGCTATCCACACAACATCCAGATACAAATATCCACCTACGTATATGAAACTTCTGTCGGCCCTACTTTTTGAACCATTGATTTAATCAGCCTAATATATATATATATTTATTGGTGTTGTGAAAAGCATCAACCACGTAATTAAAGAGGCTTAACGTGTACAAAGTTTACTTAAAAAGACTTGATAAATGTTATATTTATATGTATATAACATATCATGGTTGATAGGTATAATGAAGTGATCATATTAGAAAATAATAAATAAATCTTAAATTTCGTATCAATAAAGTTATTGTGAAAAACTTTTGAAAATAACAAACGAAATAAATTTTGTTTGTTGTTAATTATAACGCAATAGAATGGGCTATCTGTGCTCTGCTAACACCAGATATTGAAACCCAGTTCCTAACGGTATAACCTAATCGATGTAGTACCATCTACTGGTCAAGGTTTATGCCTAAAAATATATACAATATTCTAGTAATCATCTAATGTCTAAAGTTTACATTAATTCGCTTCATAATAAACGTTAAATACGAATAGTTTGAAAAGACAGTGAATTTTATTACAAATAAATAATCGCAACATCTCAGTGGTAAGGTTAAAGGCTTCAAACCTACAAATCAGATTGTGACACCAGCTGTGAGCATAGCATAGCTATTATGTAAATTAGCGTTTAGCAACAAAAGGTCACATGTACGAAGTAATCTGTCCCCAGTGGCAGAGCAATATGCCTGTGGACTTATATCACTGAAAACCAGGTTTCTATACTCAAGATGGGCAGAACGCAGATACCATGTTATGTAGCCAACTAGTAACAAACCAGGTTGTCTACGAGAGGTAAATATATAACATAGTACGTTAACGTGGAGGGAAATAATGTATTTGTTAGATTGGTGTGAAGGTCAAAGTTCACAATAGGCTGTCTGTACTCTGCCCATTAAGGATATCGAAATCTGGGTTCTAGCGTTCTAAGCACACAACAGACTTACCGTTGCAACAATAGAGGGAGATAGTATTTATCCAAGTGAGTTGATGCATGAAAAATTAATATGTGATGACACGAAATACTTTGGAATACAAAAGGTTAATATGTGACCTTATGTCTTGATCTTGTAGTTTATTACTGTAGATGTTACATTTATCCATCTATTACAAATGCTACTTCTGTAGTTAGTTTCTTTTGACCAATAATATGAATAGATACAGAAGTATAATTATATCGTGAAGTTATAGTGATACTCCGACGTTGTAGTCGTTAACACTATGGTTGTCGAAGCTCTTTTGTATAACAATAAAGTAGTTAATTTGTAACGTGAGTCTCTGTTGGTTCAAGAGTATATGTGATAACTTATATCACTAGGAATGTAGTTACATATCTGTGTGTATTTTTTAAAATAAATTTATGATTTGATATAGGTAACAATATATTTCGTCCGTTCCACTAGATGAAACTAAAAGATTCTCATACTTACAAAACATGAAATGGTCGTTTCGACATATTCTCAAGACGGCTGGTGTGAGTACTAAAACTTTCATTAAAATAAAGTACAGAACAATGTTTTGACCTTCTTATGTCATCTTCAGGTTAATATTTGGACATCAACGTTTGTATCTTTTAATATTATTGTAACGTACGCATAGAAAAAAACCTTAAAAAGTAAAACAGCTGAGGTCAATATACGTTTTGTAATCTCAAAACCATCTTAAGACATTTATTATAAATCAGGTTTCTTCCAGTAACATTTGTATCAATTATACAGTTACGTCAGAAAATGTACGTACCCCTGCCTCATGAGAAGATTTTTCCTCATAACTTAAAAAGTATCACTATTAGGATAATGAAAGTAGAGCATATTATAAATATTATTCTGACACACATCTACATAATGTTTTGTATGTAAATTGAACGACAAATAAACTATTTATAAACAAATAACCAAACACAGAGGGGGCAGAAAGTGTTCGTGCGTCTACTTTAATGGTCAGTTATGTAGCCTTTCATGGCAAATTGCTTGGCGCAATCTCTCCTCACACCCCTCCATGATCGTATGACAGTACTCGACTGGTATTTTCTTCCATTCTTCTTTACAGAAGGCCTCCAAATCTTGCAATATTTTCGGATGACGCTGATGAACCCTGGTCTTGAACTCATGCCAAACGTTCTCAATTGGGTTGAGATAGGATGTCTGCAATGGCCACTCCAAAACGCTTATATAGTTCCTCTACAACCAGAATTGCACATATTTCGATGTGTGCTTTGGGTCATTATCGTGCTGCAAGATCCAACGATGCCCAAACCTCAAGTTCCGAGCATCATTTTTGAAATAAGTGCCTAATATATCAACGTACTCTTCTTTTTTCATGATTCCGTTGACGCGATGAAGGCTGCCTACAACAAAAAAACTGAAGAAACCCCATAGCATGATCGAGCCACCTCCGTGTTTTACTGTAGGGACGGTGTTCTTTGAAAGATTTCGTTCCCCCTTCTTACGAAAAATATAGCGAACATCATTGTGGCCGAAAAGCTCAATTTTAGTCTCGTCTGACCAAAGAATACTCTTTCAATAGGTAAAAGGTTTATCTACATGCTTTCTTGTATACCTCAAACGTGCTTCTAAATGAACAGGCTTTAAATATGGAGTTCTACGATAACGGCTTGCTTTGAATATGGAAGATCGTAACATGTTCGTAACTGTAGAGGTGCTTAATTCAACCCCAGTTTCCCTTACCAGTTTCTGTGTGTCATTAGCTGTTAAAAGAGGGTTCTTACTAACTTCGCTGAGAACCTTCCTCTTGGTTCTCTCTGGAATTTTGGTGGGGCGTCCGGAACGATGGAGGTTAGGAGTTGATCCTGTAAGGTTAAACTTGGCAATTATGCTTTGAACAGTAGATTTCGGCATATTAAGTTGTGTAACAATACCGGAAAGAGACACACGAGATTTGTGTTTTACAATAATTGGTTTTTTAAATCACTGGACAGTTGTTTCCTGTTCGCCATGATGACCAAGCATATAATGACGGAGACGGCGCTAAATTGCCGAAAGTACATTTATTGGTGGCTAAATTCCAACAAATATGATCCAAATGTCTTGTTGTGAAATAGTATAATGTAGTTTATTCGCCAAACTAAACAAAATTTTTACGTGAATATCAGTTTTCTCACACGATGTGAACTGTACGAACACTTTCTGCTCCTCTTATTTTTGGTTATTTGTTTATAAACAGTTTTTTGTCGTTTAATTTAGATAAACATTTATTCAGATGTATGTTACTATAATATTTACTATACACCATACTTGTATTAGCCTAATCGTGATACTTTTTACGTTATGAGCAAAAAATCACTCGGGACGCAGGGTACGAACACTTTCTGTCGTAACGGTAGGTGACACTACATGTAGAACTAACAAAGAAATATTTTCAATATTTATTTATTTCAATAAATGTGGCTACATAACAATGTTTATGCTAGAGATTTTTCAAAATCCCAAATTATGATGAATGCAAGATGGTCCAGAGTGACTATTATTTAAATTCTCTATTCAGTTGTTACATGTTGCATATATTTATTTGTCAACACTCTTCTAACCTACTCTAGATGTTCAACTAAACCAGAGGTACTTGAACTAATGATAACTGAAGGACTGATGTAATAGAAGTATTGACGTTTATGCAGTATTAAAGTGTTCACTATACCTATAAATATCACCCCAGCATCCTTCCAATAATTCTCTTTTGTATAACAGTTTTCAGTTACTTTAGTATATTTAACCTTAGTTTAGTCTTTACCAAAACTTGCAACTGACGTCACAGAAATAAAGAAAACCTTTATATCTGATTAAAGATTGTAACCTTTCAAATTTCGCCCAATTTTCTTGATCTAATCAATTGTGTAAAATAATTTGCGCTTGTTCTGCTTTTGCAATGTTTGGAGATTTTCAATAATTTGAAAACGTAATTAACGTCTATTTTAAATTTATAGTTCGGGGTATCCAGAAATGATTTACTGCTATTAAGAAATTTATTAACATACTTTTTTTGCTTCATATAAAACTAAACTAACATTTAAGGGTTCTCTTATGATCTCTACACCTTATAATATTTATATGATTAAATGTTATTGTTCCACAAAGAACTGCACTGTAACAAAAATGATACACAATAAAAGTTATTTGACTTTTAATCATATCAGACGACCATCGTAATTGTGTTTCAAATATAAATTTATTATATTGAATCAGTTTAGACTTTATATAATAACGAAAAATTAGCTGTTGTAGTGTGGAATATATAAATATGTTTTTCAGGAGATTTTTCACAAATCACACTAATATACTCTTACAAATAATTTTTCGAAATAAATAGATATTAATAATATCTGAAAAGTTAAAATGGTGTTTACTTGAAATCAAACCAGGGACTTTTTGTGTGTTACGTGGATGTTATGATCCTAATTTATTTATGGTAGAACTTAGGTCAGAAACTTCAGTTTCTGATTTTCGTAACTAAGTGATTCAAGTTTAATTAGCACCTAAACAAAATATTTTTTTATGAATATCACTGCACCATATTATCATACAAAAAGTAATTATGTTAAGCCTTTTACTTGGTAATTAATTATCCGGCTAAGTTGCAAAAGTACCATACAATAAAAGTATGAGTTGTACCTTTTGTGTTAGTTATTCAATATTGAAACTAACTGTAGTTTCTATATCCCATAATAATAGTTCGTGAAATTTCTACTGGATGGTGAATGATAATGACTTAAACCTTTAAGAAAATTAGAACAAAACTGTTCTAAAGTAAATGGTATAATTACAGGCAAACGTTAGTCAGTAAGAAACCAAAACATTATCAAATGTAAAGGAAATCACTTAGATTACAATATCTAACATATAAAAATATTGAATTTATATAGGATCTGTATCTGTTTCTGCGATGTTAGCCGTTTTTGTAAAAAGGTATATATGGTTTCACAGTCAAGGACACAGATGGCAACACGCACGCAGGATTGGTAATAGTTTCAAGTACATGGAAATACTCTCGCATATCCCAGTTGAGAGAAACATTTTTGTTATCCGTGAGATAAAATTCAGATTTCGCAGTCATATGGTATAAATGTTTATTATTATGTTTCCGAACTACGCAAAGAAGAGGATATAGTTTCAGGTAAAGATTCTAAAACAACAAACTAAACACGTAGTCATGTATAACACAATCATCGGAGAACCAGAAGTCGAACTCAAGGTGCTACACATCGTCACCTGTGATACGTTTAACATCTATCGATAGTAAGACACTAAAATCAAGACATCAATATTATGTAACTCTGTTTCTCGTGAACAACATTACGAACGTTGGTAATCAAAAACTTTGAATCAGTCAAACAATGAAGAAATAGATAACGTCAAAATGTTCGAAACTAATACACTTTCCTTAATGTTGTTAAAAGAACACCAACAAAAATTAAAACAGCGCCAAAAATGCTACACCAGGTGGCGATAGTATTCAAGATGAAAATATCGGCTGTAATTATATTTAGAGTTTGAGCAACAGACACTGGTCCAGCATTTTCCACTTGTAAGGCTGTTGTGGTGAGGAGTTGATTCAGTGTCATACAGATGCCTGAAATCACAACAAAAATACTGCTTTTACCACAAGATGATATTTGAATTTCTTCGAACAAGACAATAGAAAAGTTCTCACAACAAAGCTAAAGGTAGACATAATGGCAGCCACAACAGGGGGTGGTGTTTTTTGAAGTTTACGGGCCATTGTATAGCAACAAGCTTTCAATAGACACGCAGAAAATCCAAAAATACTTCCTTTCCGTCGATTATATACGTCATGAATATCTTGAAACGTTCCTACGATAAACGTTGGTTTGATAGTTCAAATAATGCCCGTCATCGTCAGCATTAAGATGAATAAATTGTAAGCCCCACACGGTTCTCTCAAAACCAATTAAGCAAGCAAACTAATGAACACTGGATAAAAGGAATAGATTGTGGAAGCATCCGCAATAATTCCAATTCCAGGAATTCTCTTGAACTTTATAAAACTGAATGTCTTGTCCGAAGTTTTCATGTTCACAGATAGATGTTGAAAAAGAAATTGCGAATAAAAGTTGATGTAACATTTTTTATCTTAATTATATCTTAAAATATATTGTTAATACTATAATGCATTAGATTTGTCAAATATTTTTGGAATAAATTATTTTGTAATGAATAAAAAATTGAAAATGAGTTCTTTAGTGATTGACCCAAATTCCTTTCTATAAAAAAGTGTGATATGATCTTCAGTGTGTGATAATGAAGTTCAGTGTAATAATATAATCATATCATGTATTATATTTCTATATATATGTATTTTAAAAAAAATATTATTTTATTTGTATCAATAGCTTCTAACCAAGATAAAGTTATCTATAAAGACAGAAGTAAAATTGTAACGTACAATTTAACAAAGATAATTTTTATAAGAGTCTTTTCAGACGAACGTAATGGCATAAGTTAAACACAAGATATTTTAAAATTTATAAAAGGGAAAACGATTTATTCATCAACGATTTTGTTGGCAGTTATTACAAAACATATCTACAGAGGTTTTTCTACTTTAGGATATTTAACTTACTTCTAAACCCATATAACAAGTTAACAATGAAACATGATCTACATAATCATAAAGTGTGACATCATTAGTTTTAAGACCTACAGTAAGATTATTTTAAATGGTATTGTAGCTGATGTTGTAAAAACAAACTAAGTTTAAAGATAAATGGAGTGTGACATTACGTAAGTAGCTTGACCAATTTAGTCTTCTTTAAATTAAATTGTACTGGTAACCGAGATGATGAATAACTCTCTAAATGAATAAAGTCATCAAAATGATATTTCAGATATTTTAAAAGATGATTTATTTACATTGAAAAAATCATTAAAAAATCATAAAAAAGTAACTCCATTAAAATTAATAAATGTTTTAAAACTACAGTAGTTTCTTACACAGAGCATGGTGTACTAGGCTTAAGTTATTCCCATAACGAGAAACAAGAACAAAAACTGTCTACTCTGGTTTTAAGATCCCAATATCAACAAATTTAATATTATCAAAGTTCTGTTCCATCAAAATAAATCACCAAATAATGGTTATTTAATGCAGAAGCTTGTCAAATGAATTACAGGGAAAAGTAATAATTTTATGTGTTTTGAAATTAAATAACGGACAATGAAAGAAAAGAAACGACATTCGTAAGAGTACTTCCCAAAACATGTACAGATCTGTAAAATCTGTAGTCTGAAACCAACTAATAATGAGGTCTATAAACTAATGAATAATTTTCTCATTTAAAGAGAAACGTTTATACCTTCTGCTACTGTCAAACATAAACATCAAAGTAAGTAAGCAATGTTTTGTTGTTTTTGAAATTCGCACAAAGCTACTCGAGAGCTATCTGTGCTAGCCGTCCCTAATTTAGCAGTGTAAGACTAGAGGGAAGAACCGAATGTAAGCAAATGGAATAACGTAAGTTTGGATTGATAATTCTACATTACAACTTGGATGGTTTTATCGGCCCGGCATGGTCAGGTGAGTTAGTGCGTGCGACTCGTAATCTGAGGTCGCGGGTTCGCATCCCGATCGCACCAAACACGCTCGCCCTTTCACTGTGGGGGCGTTATAAAGTGACGGTCAATCGCACTATTCGTTTGTAAAAGAGTAGCCTAAGAGTTGGCGGTGGGTAGTGATGACTAGCTGCCTTTCCTCTAGTCTTACACTGCTAAATTAGGAACGGCTAGCACAGATAGCCCTCGAGTAGCTTTGTGCGAAATTCAAAACAAACAAACAAAGAAACATATTCCACTAAAGCTGGTTAGACAAGTCCACCTTTTTATGATGACTATTAGAGAGAATTACTTGTAACCGACTTATTACCAAAACGTGTCGTCTGTGTCAGCTTTAATTGTATTTCTTAACAAAGCATTATTGTTTTATAAATAATAATAACAATGTTATCTGTAAGCGAAACCGGGAGTAGACTAGTTGTTACCGTGCTGGCCTGCGATCCCTGAGGTTCAACGTTCGAAATAGGTTACGATTGTTAAATCTTTACCTATTTTAGCTATGAAAGCATAGAAATGTTTTCTGGTTGCCCTCCCTCTACCCAGCAGTTCTAGCATAAAAATGGCTGTGTTTGAGCTTTAGCAGTTACACTCATATATTTAATGACCACCAGTTCGCTGAACACGTAATGAATCATCATCAATTCTTAATGTCCTATGCGTCATAAAAAATGACTGAATTTGATAAATTTTTAAAGATTTTCAACATTTATTTACTAATATTATTTGGAAAAAATCGATAATACAAGTTGAATTTTATTTTATTTTGATTTGAATTATTGATAAATTAAAGCGTATGTTCTTAAAATAAAATCGTTTCTAACATCATGAATCTATAGCCCAATCTAACGTTATGAACGGATTCTGATATTACACATCAAACACACTTATAATATAAGAATTAGAAATTTTTCCCAAAACTTCAACCATTTTCCTGCGTAATTGTACTACATACAAATAAACATTCGTGCTGCCCTCTGTAGTCTAAATCGTGAAAGTTGAAAATCTATTTGCATTAATAGAAAATTGTAAAGTTTGTTGGACCACATACAGGGTATTTATGAAAGTCTCCTTCTTTATATTTTGTATATTCTTATCTAGGTAATTTGTTTTATATTTTGCAATGATTTTGGTCTCTTATTGACTTAGTTTTGCCAATATTTATGCTATTTACTGGACACCATATTTTTTCTGATTTTCCTAAAGTTTTTATTCAAATGAATATTGACAAAATCATTAGTTTTCACTGTCCAGTATGGATTTCACGGAATGTTATTGTTGGATATAAAAAAACACAGCTACTTTCAATATTAAACAAATAACACAAAAGATGAAGTCCATTTTTTTGTATATTTTTTGGAATCAGCCTGAAAATAAATTGCGAAGTAAAAGGGTCAACAGATTTCCTTATTTATGTGTGCTTATTGGGTATTGATTAAGTATCACTTAATATTAACTCACGTAATAAAGCGAAGAGAAGTTAAAATTTATAATTTAAATTATTGATAGACTGGATCACAGCATTCACATAAATATTAGAGTCTGTGAACATTTAGGAGTATCTAACAGAACCAACCTACCACTACTTAAACACAGTCATTCATCCGTTCGTACACACCATGTTAGAGTGTGTGGTAGAGAATATTTTTTATTGTTATACATAAATTTCTCTCATTAAAATAAGTTATTGGTCGTTTGTTTGTTTGTTTTCTTTATTAAATGAAGTCTAAACTGATCTTGTAAACGAATTTACAGTGACGAAAGTCCTCTAATATACTTTAAAAAATTCAATTAACATGCATGGTGTATCTGTTTTGTTACACAGCAATTTTTTGTGAAGTTATAACGCTTAAAAATAAAATATTAAAATGTGCACAGATCCAAATGGGGCCCCTCATATCTTAGTTTAGTTTTATATAGTGTATAAAAAGGACACTATAGTGAAGAAAACACATAATTGATGAAAAGGAACAACTTTCTAATACATAAAAAATGTCGTTATTGTAATATTTGGGGAGCTCCTTTTCACTGGTATCTTGGCTCAGTGGTACATTTGCTTCATTCTAACGACGTAATGAATGAAGTTAGAGAAATCGCTTTGAACAACAACACTGTTTGAGTCACATAAAAGTAACTGTTTGGTTGTTTTTTTTGGAATTTCGCGCAAAGCTATACGAGGGCTATCTGCGCTAGCCATCCCTAATTTAGCAGTGTAAGACTAGAGGGAAGTCAGTTAGTTACCTCCACCCTCCGCCAACTTTTGGTATACTCTTTTACCAATGAATAGTGGGATTGACCGTCACATTATAACGCCCCTACGGCTGAAAGGGCGAGCATGTTAGGTGCGACGGGTATTAGAACCGCGGCCCTCAGATTAGGTGTCGAGTGCCTTAACCGTCTGGCCATGCCGGGCTAACAGAATTGACGAATACGCACAAGGAATACATGACAATTTAATATAAATTTTAAATAATAGCCAGTGTGGACTAATATACAGTCACCGCAATCTGAGATTTTGAAAAATATGCAACATAAAAATTGTTGTCTAGCCACATTTATTGAACTACACATAGATTTCGATGAAAAAAAAAAGTTTGTTTGTTAGGTTTCAGAAATAGTTCTACATGTAGTGCCACCTATATGATATTTCTTTCGGTCCTAGTTTGGGAACCAGGGGTGTAATCAGCCTAATATTTATATATTGGTCTTCTAATAAGCATTAATTACTAATTACATTTGCTTAACACATATAAACATTACTTTAACAGGCGTAATAAACGTTATATGTATATGATTATAACGTATTATTATTAACGAATATAAGCAAGTAGTCAGGATTAGAATATAATAAATAAAGTGTAAAATACGTTTCAATAAAAGTATTATAAAAATTTAATAAACAACGAATGAAACAAACATTGATGAAAAGTAAACCACGGATGTTTGGTAAATCTCTATTGACCTTAAACAGATCAAGAGAATGTACGGTGTTTCTGTATCATATATTGTTTTTTGTTCTTTCCTTTTTTATAATTATGGCCAGCATTTGGATTGTTTAAAAATTACACGTTATCAGTAGGAAAAAACCAGTAAGATACTGGAACCTGAAAAAGCCCCTTACACAGTGGAACAGCGATATGTCTGCGGACTTATATTGCTAGAAACTTGATTTTGATACCCATGATGGGGAGAGAACATTATGTATGTTTATGCTTTGTTCGAAACAAGAAGAATCTGAAATGAAGTAGCGACGTCTATTGGTGAAGTTCTGTGTCTTAAAAATATATATTATTTCAGAGATCTACTAATATACATAATTTACATTATTTCACTTCACAACAAACACTAAATACAAATAGTTTAAAAATGGAAACGGAAAATATTTTGCTAAACATTACATTGGTATCCTCTGCTTGTATATGTATAAGTATTTATAATGTTAACAAACGGGATAGTGAATTTTATTAAATAAAGGTTACGTACTGGATAAATGGAAAGGTTAAGGGCTTCAAATGTACAAATCAGTATGTGATGCCAGCTGTGAGCATAACACATACAGTTCATTATGTAAGTTAGCGCTGAACAAGAATAGATGACAACTACGAAGTATCCTGCTTCAAGTAACACAACCGTACGTCTTCGGACTTATAACACTTGGAACCAGTTTTCGATTATTTCTTGTGGACAGAGCACAGATAACATATTTTGTAGCATTGTGTCTAATTACACACAAACGAAGTAGCTCATGAAAAGTAAATATATGATATATTACGTTGATATGGGAAAGATTATTGTATTTGTTTGATTGTTGTGAAGCTCAGAGTTACAAAATGGGCTGTCTGTTCTATGCCCATTAAGGATATCGAAATCTGGGTTCTAGCGTTCTAAGCACACAACAGACTTACCGTTGCAACAATAGAGGGAGATAGTATTTATCCAAGTGAGTTGATGCATGAAAAATTAGTATGCGATGACACGAAATACTTTGGAATACAAAAGGTTAATATGTGACCTTATGTCTTGATCTTGTAGTTTATTACTGTAGATGTTATATTTACCCATTTATTACAAATGCTATTTCAGTAATTAGTTTTTTTGACCAATAATATGAATAGATCCAGAGGTAAAATTATATCGTGAAGTTATAGTGATACTCCGACGTTGTAGTCATTAACAATATGGTTCTCGAAACTCTTTTGTGTAACAATAAAGTAGTTAATTTGTAACTTGAGCCCGTGTTGGCTCAGAGGTATTTGTGAGGACTTATATCACTAGAAATAGTGTTAAAGTTTTGTGTGTTTTTGTTATTAATAAATTGCTTATCTCGTGTAATTAATTCAATATTTCGTCAGTTACACTAGATAGCGCTAAATATATTTGATATTTATAAAACATGATAGTTTTTTAAGGTTATTGTAAACAGTGACGAAATTGGTCCTAAAGTAACAGGAGATAGTTAACATAGAAATAAATATTGGAAAGAAAAAAGACAAAATGAGATGGATATACGTTTTGTGACCCGTTTACTACGTACATTATAAACAGCTATCTGTCGCTGAAGTGACAACAGACGCAGTGAAATAGTGTAAGACTGTCGGTTTGAATGTGTTTTCTTATGGAAAAACCACTTCGGGCTGTCTGCTAAGTCCGCTGAGGGCAATCGAACCGCTCGCTGATCTTAGCGTTGTAAATTCATAGATTTACCGGTAGGAGGACTGTAGTTTAATATAGAAAAACTAACCAAACGAAAAAATTGTGAACTGTGCTAAGAATTTAATTAGAGAAATGAGATAATGATGGATATTATGAAACTACTCACTGAGTTTCTAGAGTTTAATCCCGGAATTTGTACCACATGGACACAACGACATTTATTAATTTCTTTAAAAGAAGTGCTTTAAAATAAATCTAAATGATAAATCACCATTTATGATTGCTACATCAAGAAAGATCTCTTCGGAATTGTATTTTTCACACTGTGATACGATACTAGTTTAGAGACTTTAGCTGTATTACAACAGTTAAGTGTGTGCGTTTACTTGTGGCAAAGCCATATCTGGCTATCTACTGAGCCCACCGAGGTAATTGAACCCTTAATTTTAGCTGTGTAATTCTGTAGCATTACTGCTGTACTAGCAGCGAGCAGAACAATTCTCCTCATAGGTGCAACTAATTGTTCTTTGACTCATCCATAAAACCTCTTGTTTTTTATCAAAGATTTGTAGGTATTAAATATAAATTACGAAACGATATATATATGTCTTTGTCACGAACCAGGTGGTGCTTTTATACATTGTAATAATTAGAATGATTTTAAAAATGGAACAGTTTGAAAAGTTTTATTGAAATATTTTTAATTAATGCTTGTTCTTCTTCATATTTCGGGAAATGGAAAGATAATAGTTAACTAAAGGTGTGTATAAATCAACGAGTATACACCAGGTAACTTTTTTGAAATATTGTTCTTTATTTGTTTTTGAATTTCGCGCAAAGCTACACAAGGGATATTTACGCTAGCTGTCCCTACTTTACCAGTGTAAGACTAGAGGGAAGGCAGCTAGTCATCACCACCCACCTCCAACTTTTGGTCTACTGTTTTACCAATGCAAAGTGGGATCGATCGTCACTGTATAACGCCCCCGCGGTTGGAAGGTCGAAAATGTTTAGTGCAACGAGGATTTGAACCCGTGACCATCGGATTACTAGTCAAGTGCCTTAACCACCTGGCCATGTCGGGCCTAGTTTATAAGGAAGCAGTAGTAAAAACAAATGCTCTTTTCCTGTTGTTATTATAATCGTAAAAATGTTCTGGTTTGAAGAGAACTGCGTTAAAATTATTTCGTCTGATTTGAGTAGCTTTAACTTTTTTTTTAACTGACTGCTTCTTTGTATAAATTATTTACATTGGTTGACATTTATGGAAACATAAAAGTAACGTACTTTTCATGGACGCCAGTATTAAGAGGTCAAATTTGACTTGATTTTGATGATTCTTGAAGCAAAGTAAAAACATTTCTTCTTACAGTCATCAAGTCTGGTGTCTCTTGGAATGTAATCATCCTAGTCCAAGCGATAGGTTTTACCAAGTCCATTTTCGTTTCAGTCTTAACTTTCAATTATTCGATTGTAACTGTTCCAAATTAAGTGGCCCGGCATGCCCAGGTGGTTAAGGCATTCAACTCATAATATGAAGGTTGCAGGTTTGAATCCTGGTCCCACCCAACATGCTCGCCCTTTCAGCCGTGGGGGCGTTATAATGTTCGTTTTATCCCACTATTAATTGGTAAAAGAGTTGGCGGTTGGTGTTGATGACTAGTTGCCTTCCCTCTAGTTTTACATTGCTAAATTAGGGACGGCTAGTGCAGATAGCCCTCGTGTACCTTTGCGCGAAATTAAAAACAAGCAAACAAACCAAATATAGTAATTCACATATTTCATTGTACTGGGTTCCAATTTTTTACATAAATATAATTTTTGCAACCAATGGTAGTAGCACTGAATAACTAATTAACGTACCATTGATTGTAATAAAATCAACGTTTGTTTAGAATTAAGCACAAAGCTCAAAACCTGACCATCTATGAGTCGTAGGCATTCCGCTGAGGCTCTGCGAGAATCGAGGCAAAATTAGGCCTATCACATCTTATTTATTTAAGAGGTTCTGTTTATTAAGCACTTAAAGTACTATACCAAACTTTCAAAACTTGGAAAATAATCGATTTTACCTGTATTTCTTTTTCATAAGGCTTAAAAATTATTATTTACTGATCCGACTCACCAAACCAGCTGATTGTGTAAAAGATTTTTACTTGGGCAAAATGTTATTAGCCACCTATACGTACGAAATAGAATTAAATACAGTCCAAGCAGTTTTTTCTTCTTTGTAGTCAAAATATTTTATTATTTTTATTGATTGATTAATAAACTTTCAACTCATTTTACTACTTCTATAAGAAAAATTGTTGTTGTCTGCTATTTGGTTTATTTGTTTATACGTGTATATTTTCTAACACGGTGATATATGTATGTATCCTAACATGTACATCGCTATTGAAGAACTGGAAGTGCGACTTTCATCAACTCGGATAGATATATTAATAATGTGACAATTTAAACTTTTATTGTTATTTAATCGACTTTCGCGACAAGTGCGGTTCCTTCAGCACGTTCTTCGTTTTAAAATTAACCCTAAACTAACCTGTCTAACTGTAACTTCAATGTCACTTTGTTGCACGTCTCTAGGAAAGATGTTAGGTTAACTTCAATTGTCACTACTTTTGTTCTAGAAAACAAAGTACATATTCACATAAAATTTTAGATCCGGTGTTTTTTTCTGGAACTTATTCCACGGTTTATGCCCTGAAACAAGCACGTACTCTTATTTGAAGAATAATTCGAATACCAGTATATACTTCACCTGTCTCTTTATATAAGTGCTTTTATATTAACTTATTAAACATAATTAAGCAGCGTAACTTTCTCTCCTACGTCTTATAAGACTGACTCTTGACAGTGATGGAAGCACGTATCAAAACAGGAATATTAGTGTTTTAATGAATACAGGACATTAACAAAGTTCATCTCACGAAAACAACAAATGATATATGTTACTTAAAACAGTAATAAACCTTGCCTTCAAAAGTTACTAATGAAAAATACAGTAATATTTCTTGCAGAACGATGCTTCTCACAAATTTTTCTATTTCATATTAAAATGTGTTTTTTTTCCTGTTTGAAAAAGAAAATAACAGTGATCGCTGATATTACGCATGAATTGGTGAAACAACCTCTCATATATATACACCTAACGAACAAAGCTGAAAACAATGACTGACGTAATGTAACAGATGGTTTCTGATTGGTTTTATTTTTGGACTGTCGTATTCAGTAACTGGAGGTCACGTGAAAAGTAAATTGCTTTACAAACAACCAGTTCAACGGGGCCCCGGCATGGCCAGGTGGATAAGGCACTTAACTCGCAATTCGAGGGTCGCGAGCTCGAATCCCCGTCACACTAAATATGCTCTCCTTTTAAGCTGTGGGGGGCGCTGTAATGTGACAGTCAATCCCACTATTGGTTAGTAAAAGAGTTGGCGGTGAGTGGTGATGACTAGCTGCTTTCCCTCTAGTCTTACAGTGCAGAATTAGGGACGGCTAATCCATCCTGGTAACTTGATGTTCTTATATAAGCAACTTGTAATTCTATTTTGTATTATATATTTAATATCATGTCTTTTAAATAGTGAAACACAGAACGTACTGAATTTCATTTTAAGAGTAATTTGAATCAAAAGTATTTTTTGTTTGCTCATTTTGAATTTGGCCATCCGTATACAGTATAATGTATAGCAGTAGTGCACAAAGTCGAACTCGCGGGCCAAATCCGATCCGTGACGAGTCGCCGAGTGGCCCGCAATGTCCAACGGGAAAGTCAAACATAGAGAGTTCGCGCCTGCGCGAATATTAAGCACTATAGAAGAATATTCATTAGATTAGATACTGGATGGTTCCATATTTGTGGCGAGCAATAAAGAAAATTTAATAAGCAAATCTCGTTAATGCATAGGCATTTAATCATTGGCGCAATGACGTAATATTTCTGTAATTACAAAATCTCACGCGTTGCAATTGTTCTTCGAGATTTACTTACGAGCCCTATTTTGATATTATTTCGTAACAACAATGGCAGCCAATCGTAAAAGAAAAGTTCATGACGAAAACCGGCAGTTTCATGATGATTGGACTGCGCAATACTGTTTTGTTCAACAACAGAAGAACGTGATTTGTCTGCTGTGTCATTCGACAGTAGCAGTGGCGAAGGTCATATAAAGCGTCATTATAAGTCGAAGCATAAAGATTTCCACAACGTTGTCGGTGATGAACGAAAGCTCGAATTGAATCTCTGCGGCAGTCGCTGAATCACCAGCAGAAAGTTTTCTCGAAGTAGTCAGCAGATATAGGTGCAGCATGTGAGGTCAGTTACGATATTTCGTTGATGATAGCGAAATCTGGCTGATCGTTCATTGATGGTGATTTTGTCTGTCAAGCAATGTATGATTACTGCATCGGAAATGTTGTGTCCGGAAGCAGTTCGCAAGCTACAGACGATGGCTTTGAATCGTATGACAATTCAACGAAGAATTTCACACCTCTCAGCAGACGTGACAAGGAAGCTTACAAATAAAGCAGCCAACTTTGTCTACTTCTTTTTGGCAGCAGACGAGTCGACTGACATCAGTTCAACAGCACAGCTACTAGGTTTTGTTCGTGGTGTGTCATCATCGTTTGATATCACAGAGGAACTAATCGGTATGGGTTCCATGAAGAGTCAGACAACTGGGTCTGCTTTATTCGACGAGACAATACGACTGTGTAGTAGTGTTTCATTGGATTTCATGAAACTGGTAAGTGTGACAACTGAAGGAGCACCAGCCATGACCGGAAAAAGTAGCGGGATGGTAACACTGTTGTTGAAGTATCAAGGAAAGCAGAACAGATAGTTGGACTGTATTATTCACCAACAGAACCTGTGCAGTAAAGAACTTGGTTTTCAGACACTGATGGCATTAGTGACAAAAAACATTAATTTCATTATATCACGAGGGCTCAATCACCATCAGTTTCAAAATTGATTCAGACTATGGTGACCTTGTGTATCACTGTGAAGTACCATGGCTGAGTCGAGGGAAGATGCTCAGACGATTCTGGGAGTTGAGTGATGAGGTTATAGAATTCCTCAGAAGCAAGAACAAAGACATAGAAGTGATTTTCATGACTGATCCAGCATGGCAAGCTGATTTGACCTTTCTGGTCGACATGACACAACACTTGAATGATCTGAATTTGAAGTTGCAAGGCAACAATCAGCTTGTCTGTCAACTTGCAAATCACGTCTCAGCTTTCAGGACAAAGTTACAGTTGTTCTGGCAGTAAGCAGCATCAGGCAACTCCGTGCACTTTCCCACTTTTCAGTCACAGCTACAGAAGAATCAGGACATTGACACACAAGTTTATGTTGGGAAGCTAAATATCTTGATTTAATCCTTAAACTACGGTTTCATGACTTTGATCAATGCAGATTGTTGTTGAAAATTTTTGCTGATCCCTTCAGGGTATCAGTGGATGACTTGTTAGCAGAATATCACCTCGAACTTACTGATCTCCAGGCATCTGATGAACTGCGTGCTATATACCGAGAAAACAGTTTGCTTGACTTCTACAAAACGTTGCCAATGCATTTGCTAATCTGAAAGAGAACGCACTTGTCCACACCAGCATGTTTGGCAGCACGTACTACTGCTTTGCTAAAAGAAAACACACCCACACACCATTAACTCAAACAACCTAAGTCGACTTTACAGAAAAAGTGCCTGCTTTTCACAATCTGATGAACATAGTTTACAAGTTAAAATAGGGGACCAGCACTATAGTAATTTAGTATCAAAACAGGAGTGGAACTGTATGAGAGGGTTATCTCTTTATTTCAAGTTATGATGTAAAAACGTAAGTTAAATAAAAAAACCGCAAAATAAGTGGACTTCGTTTTTTATATTTGTATTGTGGTCGTCCCAGATGTAATCAAAGTGACCAAGTGTTCTCACTCGTTTTTTTTAAACACTCATTTTTACATAACATCTTTCAGTGTTGTCACCTTTATGCAACGTTTTTTTGTTTTTGTTTTAAAATTCCATCTTCATATGGCAGATCGTTTTATCCTAACTTGTCTCATTTGTAAAATAAGTAAAATATTTTCATAAACTATCACTGCTTTTTAAATTTTTATTAAAATTCTCAATAACACAAAACTTGAATTAAAAGATATTATAATATTTGAATATTCAAATACACACATAACTATAAACACATACATTCATCAGTTTTGGCTGTTATTTCCTATTGACATACATCATGTGTTACGTACTTTACAAATGTTTAGATAAACTTGAGATGTTGAGCCAACACTATCAGATGACATTGTAACATCGATACCTACTATCTTACCACAACATAACTTTAGCTTGTACATAATTCACCTCTAAGCGTTATAGATATTTTCTATGTTAATTTAGACTAAGTTTATGCCTCTAGTGAACGAGGAGTGTGTTAACCATTACAGAGTAAGAAATATGTTTTTGTGACTGCTTTAAATGCTACACGGGTCAAATCGACTGCATTTCCTAGCTTAAATTAATATTTACCTCTGAGATGCTCTTTTCTATCTCACACATTTTTCTTTCACAACAAGAAGAAATAAAATAATAATAATAATTTTACCATTTATTCTGAAACAGAAATGAAGTTTTTTTTCTTTATATGATGTAAATAGTGTTTAGATGTGATAAGAAACAAAAATAGTAGCATTAGGAAAAGGCTTAGCAGCAACCCAGTTTCGTCTAAAAGTCTGTTTCGTAATTAGTAACATCTCATCCACACTTTTCACGGATTGACTTTGAACCACTACCACACCATTAGATACCTTGTACGTAGGAATGTATATTGTTTTGTTTTGCTGTTTATTAATCCAGTTATGCAAAATGAATTATATATATTAAACCGTTTGTTTATTTAGTAAAAAAATAAACTTAGTTTTATTCAATAAGTAATTATCTTTTTCTTTCGTTTAGATTAAAAGTTGAACTCATTGTTTAAGCAATCTGACTTTGGTATTGGAACAGAACAAGATGACAAAAGATAAAAACAGTTATATTCTTAACAACCCTATGTCAAGAGTTTTCCAGTAATGCCTTCTGTGATGCCATTCACCAGTACAATACATGTCTATAGTGCTTAACAAGTCAAAATACTTTGGGAGAATGCCCGAAAGTCATGTTTGACCCTAGTCTCAAATGCAAGTGTAACGTGGTGCATATATGAAGAATAAAGTTTGTGGATACAGCTATACAATTAGGTCAGCGTTGAAATTAAAGTGATCAGAGAAGATCCTCTTCGAAAAATGTTGGCATCCAATCAAAATAATAAAAGAAAACTGAAATGCATAAAAACACACACACTAAGAATATGATTCTTACTTTTTCTCATTGTAACCACTTTCAATGTCTTAGATTGTTTGATTGACATACTTGGATGTGATTGATTAGTCCTTAACAAATGAAAAGGATAATACCAGAATAACGCGTTTTTTTTTTTCAGATTCATTGCGTTTTTGAAGCAAGAGATACGTTTATAAACATACACGAAATTTTGTGTGGGTACTTTGTCCAACAGATTATTTTGCATTAAGACTTGTCATCAAATAATATGAAATCGACTCGTGTCTTTAAAGCTTGTAATTTTTCCAGCAAAGACGTTCGTTGTTCGCAGTACCCTCTATTGAAATGACTAATTTCTCTTTTCATTATATATACATAATTATTTATCATAATTTCAATATGGAAAAAATAAAACATTATGTCATTCTTTTGAAGATTAAGAAAAATAATCGTAATTTTCAATGTCTAGTTATAATTTTTCAACAAAATTTTGAGCATCAGTTACTACACTGATGTGCAGCTGATAAATATACAAATTTGTTTAAAATACTTGTATGTTTGAAGAGAGGGTATAAAACAACGAACTACCTTCACAATATGTTTATTGAAAGAAGATTACGTTCACTACATAAATCGTGGAGTTAACCCTAAAGTTTGTTTGGCTAATATTAATATTAAATTACCATTTCTTCCACATTTTAATTTAAATTGTACACACGTTAACAGTTTTGTGTAATTATTACGTTTTCTTAAGAAAAAAAACACTTGAATTTTTATCTTAATAGTTATATATACCATGATTGATTGGCTTTTGAAACTGCATTATTCACCTTTAGTAAATTATCCTAAATTGATAATGAAAAAGTATTTCATTTCTTATTTGAACAATTTACTGAGTGTTCCAACTTCTAATAATAGAAAATGTCCATGTTTCTCTGAGATAAGGATTTGCATTAACAAAATTTCAAATATAAACATACAAATATACTATTAAAAAGATTTAAAAAATTGAGAAATACTTTTTTGCACTAGCCATAATAGAATCACAACGCATGTAAGATAAATTAAGGCTGTTAAGCCTAGTTAACTTTCTAGGCTTAACATTTCTCCCAGTTATTCTTCGATGTCTTATATATATATAAATATCTTCTTAATAGAAAGTTGTACAAGTAATGATTTTCATATTCATATTACCGGATGCTGGATTTTAATCACATAGATTCTTTTTAATTACTGGTATGATGCTCGCCTCGGAGGATTTCAGCTGCAGGTCATTACACACAGAGTTCTTCAAAATATATTAATGGCTGACAGTATTTCCACGCAACTGCTTTAAATCAAGCAGTGTGAAAGGAGGCTTTGGGCTCAATCTTGGATATGAAGAAGAGAACATCAACTTTGAGGTGATAACTGTTGATGTCAGAAAGATATTTCAGTCCGAAACTACCTGAAAAAATTAGTATAGTTTAAAATTTATTTGTTTTCAGAAATGTGATTTTTCTTCAGAGATACGATTATGAATTAGAAGCTAACATATGTATTTACCTTACGATCTCATCACACTTTAGCTCAGACTTTAGTTTTAACCTTTATTTCTAACGCAAACTTAGGCCTTAGCTTTTAAAGTGAGTTGAGAAGATATGTTTTGTTTGTCCTACTTTTTTATGACGAGTCCTTTGTTTTCAACATACTTTCAGTAGATTTTTATTTAACGTAAAGGCTGATATGAGTTTCAAGTAAAAAGTTACTTATATTAATCAGTACTGTTTTTTATAATAGTATGTCATTTTGGTTTGCATTGCTCCATTTTGTGTCAGTGGATGGTTTGTTGCTATAGGGTGACGTCATAGTACCAAGCTGTGTGGTTAGAGGGCGTATTCTTAATGTGTGTATGTGTGTTTTCTTATAGCGAAGCCACATCAGGCTATCTACTAAGCCTACCAAGGGGAATCGAACCCCTGATTTTACCGTTGTAAATCTGTCGACTTACCGCTGTACTAGCGTAGGGCGTATTATTAGTAGGAGCACCACAGTATAGGAAACGAAGCCATCTATGATTGCGTGGACTGTTATGTGGATCACAAGCGAACCACCAGAGTGTTGTAGGGCAACAAATATCAATATGGCTGAACACGTTATTATGTCGTCAACTTTAGAGTTTTCACTTCAATAAAAACCAAAGCCTCAGTATTAATATTTCGCTTAATTTTCGCAACGTACGTTTTACATATGTAGCAGTTTATCTTATACATTTAGTCCTGGAAAACAATATTTCGTATCTTTGTAAGAGTAATACATTCATAATATCTCTATATAAAAGCAAATTATTCAAACTTTACTTATATAATGAATGTTTCTCTAACTATTGTTTTTTTGTTTGGAATTAAACAAAAAGCTACACAATGAGCTGTGTTCTGCCCACCACGTGTATCAAAACCGAAGGCGTTTCTTTAACTTTAAGGTAGCGCAGTTCGACCTTATTCTTATATCTACATACGTAGTAACATAATTGTGTCTTCATTCTTAGGTCTACCTTTACCATCTGTTGTAAAGCCATCTTTCTACAGCTGCATGTAGTGAACGACTAGACTTATGTAGGATAAAATATTATCACTTAGGTACTTAAGTAAATTCTACTGTTAAAGATACTAAGCGAAATAAAAACATTTACAATTTTTGTCGGTATGATTTCCCCTTAGAACATTCATTTTTAAGTTCAAAACACTAGAGTGTTGAGGTAATTGGTAAGTATAGTTTTCTGGCAAAAGGAACTCACGATACCCAGTGAAAACTGATTAATTTGTTATTTTACAGTGGAACTTAACTGATATAAAACTCTAACCGAAAGTACACCATGCTGATAGTATTTGCTTACATAAAATTAAGGTGATTCGACTTCGCACATGGACAGTAAATGTGGAGTCTGATTGGGGTCACTCCAGGAAATAGTGACGTTTTAAGTAAAAAATTTCTACATAACAATACATGCAAATCATAGTTAGTTACAATTTTATACTATCAATAGCACAAAATTATTAATAACAAAGTCCAGAAGTAGCTTGATACTGAAATAGAGCCACATTTCAACAGTAGAAACTATTGGGTTTAATTCGGAAAAATAGATTACATTTTATTTTGGATAAACCAAAACATAAAACAACTCATTTTTCCAGTATGATAGACAGTTCTAGCTTTGTTAAGCATATTGTTAGCTTGTAATAAATAACAAAACCATTGTTCTTTAAAAGATTAGGCCCGACGTAGCCAGGTGGTTAGGGTGCTTGACCCTAAAGGTCGCGAGTTCGAATCCATTTTATACCAAACATGTTTCACTTTCAGCCGTGAGTGCTTTATTATGTGATGGTCAATCCCACTCTTTGTTGGTAAGCGAGTAGCTCATGAGTAGGCGATGGGTGGAGATGACTAACTCCGTTCCTTTTAGTCTTACATTGCTAAATTAGGGGTGACCAGCGCAGATAGCCCTCGTGTAACTTTGCGAGAAATTCCAAACAAAAACTCTTTAAAAGATTAACTCCAATTTTATTTTACTGGACATTTTTACTGTGCTCATCGCGGTATCAAAATGAAATTTTTCGCTTCCAGTGTTGCAGACATGGTTAGTTTTAATGTTGTTGAGCAAAGGTTTATCTTATAAATAGGTTAGTTGCGATATTTACGCATTTTAGTTTAATTTATATTTTTGATTTTTATTAATGTGATAGAATAGTGTTGGTTCAGTCTATTGGCGTTATATGACTCATATTTTTTGTTTCTTAGTTACAAAGGTTAAGGAGAAACAATTTCACTGTAGACTATCTTTCGTAAATGAAAAAAACAAAAACAAAAACATAGTAAATGAAACGAACTGTTAAAAGTCTGATATCATAGAAACTTGTTTCGACATATTTGTGTGTCCTTTTCAGTCTCATGTTATCTTCTGTCAGTAATAAAACTAAAAAAACAACAACAACCAAGCATAATGGTCAATAAACTAGTTTATCTAATATCAGACTTATGATAGTTTGTTCAGTTTACTGTGGTTCTTTTTTTAATATTTGCTACAACGATAACATGTTTTTATTTGTGATGTACATTTATCAATCCGCAGTTATGTTATCCCATTTTATAACATACACTGGGGTAAGGGTTGTCAGTAGCAGAAGACATAAACATTTCTGCTTGAATGAGAAGACTGTTTATTAGCTAAGTTTATAGAGCCTGTTCTTGGGTTGTTTCTAATTATGGACAAAGCTTTTACAGCTCTGCATATGTATTGGAAAGTTATTTATGGATACAATTTCTTGTTTTTCATTGTCCGTTATTTAATTTCAAAAAATATTAGATAGTATTGATAAACCAAATATCTTTGCTCTTTCAGCCGTGAGGGCGTCATTATGTGATGATCATTCCTACTATTCATTGGTAAAAGAGTAGCCCAAGAGTTGGCGGTGGGTGGTGATGACTAATTACCTTCCATTTAGCCTTACACTGCTAAATTAAGGACGGCTAGAGCAGATAGCCCTTGTGTTTCTTTGTGTAAAATTCAGAAACAAAGAAACAAGTATTGAAAAGTATCCAAAAATGATTACACTTAACTGTTACAAGTTTATACGTTAAATTAATAATAATAAAATTTGGTAACTTATTTTTATAGCACAGAATATTCATATTAGTAGGTTAGTTCATACTGGGACCTTAAAAGCAAAACAGACAGTTTCTGTTCTTGTTTCTCGTTATGAGAATAAGTTATGAAGACTAGTAGACCGTGTGGTGTGTAAGAAACTACCGTAGTGTTAAAAAAAAAAAATATGAAGCTAGTTTTTTTTCCGGAATGACATTTTTCAAGGTAAATAAATTATCGTTTAAAATATCTGAAATATTCTCTTCGTAACTTAATTCAGTTAGGGAGTTATTCATCATCTCCGTAACCAGTAAAATTCAATTTAAAGGAGAATTCCTGTAAAAACTTAGTGACAAATATAGTTGATTAAACTACTTATGTAATGAAACTCTCCATCTTTCTTTAAAGTTATTTTGTTTTTACAATATTTAATAGAATACCGTTTAAAATAATTTTGAATGTGGTTCTTATCAACTTTATAATTAATTCGATGAGTTTACAATTTCAACTTGTTATATGGGTTTAGAGTAAGAGTGGTCAACGTATTTTTATAGTGGCCACAACTGTGGCTAATCAAAACAACGTCGGCCACACTATTAAAAAAAAAAAAAATGAAGAGGTTAGTTTAATGAAAACAATTGCATTTCAACTAACCCATTCAATGTTAAAATTGATGGGGGTTTTCATTAACAAGTTTCGTGAAATTTGGCTTAATATCTATGCTCAATAAACATCTTAGCTTTGCCTCTAAATTTACGTCAGTAAGTCGAGATCTGTATCTAGACTTGAGAGAATCTAGCGTAGAAAATGTTGACCCACACACCTATATGGATCCAAACATGGAAAATAATTTTGAAATTGCTATCTTTAAATTTGAAAGACTCTCATTTAACAGAATAGTGAGCCACATCTCTGATAGAGCATTTTTGTTTACCTTTTATATGTTCTACTCTTTGCAGGGTTAACATCCCGTCTTCAAATCCACACTTATCCAAATACAAAAAAGATGTAATTTCCTAACTTAAATTTCCTAAGTCAAATTAAGATGCAAAAATTCAAATAACATTTTCAAATTTTTAAATTCGGCGAACCGTTATTCAGATTTTTGATCCAGTTTACATAGAGATAATCTTTAGTATCAGAGAAACCATACTCCTTATTATTTTCTAGAAAACGTTTCAACTTTGCAAAATGTGACAAATTATTCTTTTGTAATTGTTCCACCAGGAGGTTTAACTTTAATTGAAATTCACAAATAGACTGTGATTGTTCGCTTATTATTTGACCTGTTCCCTGACGCTTTGTATTCAAATTATATAAGTGAGCCATCATGTCGCACAGAAAGTGCAAATCACACTGCCATAAATAGTTTCAATTTCAGAGAACTTTTCAATCTTACCTTTTTCAACAAAATACTCTTTTATTTGAGGAAATAAGGAAGTAAATCGTTCCAAGACTTTTCCTCTACTTAACCATCTCACATTTGCAAAATCAGTAAGATCATCAAAATTACAGTCACTGCTTTTCTATAAAGACTTAATTAACAAACTGTCGAGGGATGAGAGAGCTTCCACTTCTAATATAATTCACAATTTTTATGACAATTTTTCAAATATTTCAATTCATTACTTTTAGACATCTGAGCACATAACTTTCCCCGATGCAAAATGCAATGGAAAGATGGCAGCGTGGACTTCACATTATTTACAGTTAAATGCCGCTTTAAAAGAGAAACAAATCTCAATTTCGCCCAAGTCACAGCGGGATCGCCATCTGTTGTGACAGAAACCAGTTTTTTTTTTGTTTTTAATCCAGATTTAATTTTTTTTAAATTTAAGAAAATTTTTAAAAGATGTTTCTTCAATATGTTCGATCTCGTAATCCACAAAGGCCAAGCATTTCTTCCGTCACCTGAAGATCTGAAGTTACATGTCAAACTCAAAATATCAACTGTGCAGTGTCACTAACATCTGTTGACTCATTTAGTGCTAAAGAAAAATACAAACAATCTTTTAGTTGTTCAAGCAACTGATTTTCTATATCTCTCGCTAACTCTAGTATTCTATGGACAATTGTTCTTCAACTTAATAGCAAATTATCTACCTTTTGAAGAATATCATCTTTTATTTTTGAATCATAATTCTCCAACATAGTTTCAATGATAACAACCAATATTTCTTTTACTAGTTCAGCATCAAAAAATGATTTCTTTTTTGAGCTAGAATCCAATCTATTTTATAGCTAACTAACATAACTAGTTCTATCGATAATAAAAATATTTTTAGACCTCCATTTTGTTCATTAAGTTGTGCTTTCAGGCGGCTAATTTCATTCATACGATCTTTGCTATCAACTGGAACTTTTACATTAAATTCGTTGTGAAAATTTTTAAAGTGTTGCTTAAGAATGTATAATTTATTATTTCTAAATACTTTGTTACACAAAAGATACACTGACTTATTATTCGCTTCAATCACTACAAATTTCAACTTTCATTAAGTTCTCGTTTCACGTTTCTTCAGTCACGCGACATTCTCTTTTCAGCAGTAATGCTAGAATCAATTATATTGTCTTTATTTTCTGAGTGTTCATCAGCATCTGGATTATTTCGTTTTAGAATTATCCACTTATCCATATTGTGGGATTAAAAACAAAATATATTTAAACATTTTAGAAGTTGTACAATAAAAATATGTTTGCAAGCGCTTGCAAAACAACTTACACTCGATAATAAACATCCAAACCAGACTGACGTTACAAAATGGATAGAGCCTGTGTCAGTGATGAAGCGCGCGACATTAGCGATGACGTGAGGCAATGCAGTTCTTGATTACCAAGTTTGCGATGAAAAATAAATGATAGAAAATGTTGATTCCTAAACTGAAGCTGACCACAATTGTACTATCCGCTGGCCACATGTCAGTGGCCATGTAGTTGCCTTCCTCTGGTTTACAGGATAAAGTTAAATATCCTAAACTGGACGAACATCTGAAGATATGTTAGGAATTACGGCCAATAACATTATTAATGGATAAATGCATTTTAACATTTATGAATTTTAATATTTATTGCGCTATTACGTTTATCTGATGAAAGTGTTATAATGAAAATTATTTTCGACATATTTTTATTACACACATATGAAGACCGTTTCACATTTGTTCATATAAAGGAATTAGGGTGGACTTGTAAATAAGTCATTTTTCATTTTTAGAAATATTTAACACATCTAATGCTTTATAGTATCAATAAGATATATTTAGACATAAGCTAATATTAATAGACAAATATTAATTGTTTAATTTTTATTCGCAATACTTTTCTCGACAACCAATTGTGGACATGAAAACTTCTGACCAGACATTCAGTTTTAAAAGGTTCAAGAATATTCCTGGAATTGGAATTATTTTGGAAATGACATCAGGATTCATGTATTCTCTGGCGATCCTGAATTTGAAGCTGGTGACAGAAATTAGTCCGGCCCTGTTTCTGGTAATTCAAGCTCTTATCCAATGGGTAATTTATAATCATTTTATTATTTTTTCGAAAGCCAGTTACTTCTGAGAGAAAATAGAAGGAATTATTTTGTTTTTTAGAGCTTTATTTGATGGAATATTAAAGACCCAATGATATACTGTTTTCACTGGCTCCCTCTTGCGGATGCTTCCACAATCTACTTCTCTTCTCCAGTGTTCATTAGTTTGCTTGCTTACTTGATTTTGAGGGAACCTTGTGGGGCTTACAATGTATTCGTCTTAATGCTGCCGATGACGGGCATTATTTTAATTATCAAACCAACGTTTATCGTAGGAACGTTCCAAGAGATTCATGACATAGATAATCGACGGAAAGGAACTATTTTTGGATTTTCTGCGTGTCTGTTGAAAGCTTGTTGCTATACAATGGCCCGTAAACTTCAAAGAACACCACCTTAAGTTGTGGCTGCCATGATGTCTGCCTTTAGCTTTGTTGTATGAACTTTTCTATTGTTCTTGTTCGAAAAAATCCAATTATCATCTTGTGGTAAAAGCAGTGTTCTTGTTGTGAGTTCTGGCATCTTTATGACACTGAATCATCTCCTCACCACAATAGCCTTACAAGTGGAAAATGCTGGACCAGTGTCTGTTGCTCAAACTCTAAATATAATTACAGCCTTTTTGTTCGATATTTTCATCTTAAATACCATCGCCATCTGGTGTAGTATTTTTGGCGCTGTTTTAATTTTTGTTGGTGTTCTTTTAACAACATTAACAACATTTTTATTACAAATGTTCGTAACGTAGTTCACGAGAAACAGATTTATTAAACATTGCTTGGAGTGAAATGTATAACTGTCGATAGATGTTAAACATACCATTGATAATAATGGGTAGGACCTTGAGTTCGAGTACTAGTTTTCCAATGATGATGACATACAATCGACTTGTTTAGTTTGTTGTTTCTCTTTGATGCCGATGTACATGGTCATGAGAGTTCGGTTTCTGACTTCAAGATAAACTTTTATGCTTTAGTGAGACGTGTTCAGATTTCTTTTATGTTCCTATTTTTCACGAAACTTCCATGTGTTTATTTGTGTTTCGTTTGTTTTCATTAAGAATTTACTGTAAATAAAAATAATTTGTAAAAAAAGAAAAACATTCGATCTGCTTTAAAATTTCAAATTTTATAAATGTGTCAAATAAAAATTAAACAACTCTGTATTTGAAACAGCTGTGTTTTGATATGTATCACAATTTTAGAAACATTCATTTGTGAAAATGATGAGTCACATACAAGGTTCTTATATTTTCAATTATTACTATCTGAGACTCGGAAAACATTATGTAGGCGTGAATGTATTTAACAAAACTACACGACGTATTTAAGTTTATAATCGACCACCCACGATGTATATCTTAATGTAGTTATAAGGTGTCCGTATTTGTCACCAATGGCAATATTATTTCATATTAATTTCAGCATACTTACTGATAAGTCGTATTGTGTTTCTAATCCAAAATATGTAAAAACCAAAAACGCAAGCTGTCCCTAATTTAGCCGTCTAAAACAGCTGGTCATCACCACCCACTGCCAACTCTTGGGCTACTCTTTTACCAATGAATGGTGGGATTGACCCTCACATTATAACGTCCCCACGACTGGGAGGGCGAGCATGTTTGGTGCGAACGGTTATTAGAACCCGCGACCCTCGAATTACCAGTTGAACGCCTTAACACGCTTGGCCATGCCGGGCCTCAAAATATTTGCAACTTATCAAGTGGGTACATTTAGCAGAAGTATTCTAAAACTTTCACCGGCTTTCTGTCGATATTTATTTATATTGTAATGTACTTTCAGCTGCTGAGGTATCAGAAACTTTCCAAAGAGAGAATTGATTTTCAACGAAAAACTTTCTAGTGTTTAAATGGTTGACATCACAATTCCATTGTGTTGAAGAAAATACTTTATAAAAGACGTCAAGTTTGATTTATCATTTCTACCTTTAATAAAATAAATTCAAAATTCTCCGGTAGGATAAAAAATCAATACCAATATGGTTGATTAGGGACCGTCAAAAGTCATAATTTTACCTTATTAACCTCTTGATTAAAGATTGAAAGATTGAAATGTATGATTGAAGATTTATGTTAGACTTGAATTAAAGTCTTAACTAAAACTAAAAAAACCGTTCTTAAAAGCAGAGAATCAATTATTGTTGACAACGAATTTTGTAGGATTTCAATAACACTCAGTTCTTAAACTTTTTAGAACAAACATGCTTTCAATAATAATGAGTTTTAAATTATGCAAACATGATTTGAACAAAACTGAGTTTTTAAACTTTGTAGATATGATACCAATAACACTGACTTTTCAAACTATGAAGACATGATTTCAATAACACTAATATTAAAACTTTGCATACTTGATTTCAGTAACGCTCAATGTTTAAACTCTATGGAGAAGATATGTTTTCAGTGACACTGTTTCTCAGTTTTGCAAAGCAATCATGATTGTACTAACACTCAGGTTTCAAACAATGCACAATAAACATAATATAAATAATAACCAGTTCTTAAACTTTGGAAACATAATAGGCTTATAATGGTAAACACAGACTTTAAATACGTATAGCAAGCCCAACAGAAGCAAAGAATTACGTTGTTTCATGGTCACTTAACAAACAAAAACTAATAAAAACCTGAATTACAAAAACGAAAGAGTATTCTAATTCTACATTTACAGTGTAGTGTAGTGACATTAAGGTCTACTTATCCAAGTTACAGCTTTGGTAGGGAATTATATTTTTAACAGTTTTTTATTTAGGCTCTAAATATTCTTCATAGTTTATCCTAGGAAAACAATTACATTTATGTTTTGTATTAGATATTTTTTATGCGTGTATTGGTTAGTATAATTATGCTGTTAGGCTTAGCGTGGCTTGGTGGTTAAGGCGCACGAATCGTACTTAGGGGTCGCGGGTTCGATTCCTAGTTACACCAAAGATGGGAGTATTGTAATGAAACAGCCAATTCCACTAATCGTTGATAAAAGACTAGCCAACCAGTTAACGATGAATGGAAATGACTACATGATTTCGTTCTAGTCTTATACTACTAAATTAAGTAAAAAATGAATTGATGAATATGTATGATAAACAGCAAGATTTATCCAAGACCTTACAAACCCTGATTAGGAAATGTTAAATGTCGATTTAATAGAAATTTCAAATAGTTGCTGCCAGGAGAAACTTTATTTTCATATAAAATAACAAAATATAATATTTAGGGACAACAATAAACCTCTTGGTCAACCTCGGGTGTCCCATTTTTTAAACTAAATTATTATAAATTTAAAAATATATCTGAAACCCAGCCCTTACTATTTATATAGGTATCAAGCTTTTAATTAATCATAATATAAAGTTTGTTGAGGACAAGATAATTATCTGTTGGTTCATCGTGGTTGTACCATTCTTTAAACCAGATTTGAAATAATAAAAAATATAAATCCAGTTCTTATCATTGTTACATTTATCAAGATTTCTTTAAAACTCATTGAAATTTATTGTCTCAATAACATACGAAACAACTCATTCCATTGGTGAAATATCTTATTTAAAAATAGAATTGTCGTAGCTGAGAACAGCTTTCCCTTTGCCTATATCTATATGTATGTCTTCTCGGTCTATAATTGTCAATGTTAAGTATGACAAATGTTGACACATCAACGAAATCAATTCCTTTTAGAATCACAAACACAGCAACCAGATCTCCTCTAACTTTTTTTTTTCACAATTTTAAGACGTTAATCTCTACTCTAATAACAACCCTTCCATCTGAGGTATGATTTTAGTTATCATTTTATAAATACGTTCCAGCAATTATATGCTCTTTCTAAAGTATGGAGTCAAAGACTGAACATAATTCACCAAATATCACCCGACCAGTGATAAATACAGCTTAAAATCCTATTTGTCGTATCACCATGGAGAGCACATTGCTTGGATGGCTTCGGAGACTGATCAAGAAATACATCAAGGTTAGTTCTTTTTAGGTTATTCTAAAATTATATTTATAATTCAAATTATTATAATCCACATACATTATATTGCATTTACTATAATTGCAACACATCTGTAATTTATTTGCTCAATTAAATATATTATCCAAACTAATGTTTACATCAGTAACATCCTCCTCAAACAAGCAAGAGCTTGACAAAAAAAGTAAATTTAAGTAATTTATTGAACATTCCTTCACCTATCTCATTAATGTAAATAATAATAAAAAACGACAATGGTTCTAAAACTGAGCCCTAAGTTACTCCACTTGTGATATTCATCTGGACTGGGATGGACAGGTGGTTAGGCGCTTGACTCGTAATCCGAGGGGTCGCGGATTCGAATCCTCGTCACATCAAATATACTCATTCTTTTAATTGTTAGTGCGTTATAATGAGGCCCGGCATAGTAAGGTAGGTTAAGGTGTGCGACTCGTAATCTGAGGGTTGCAGGTTCTCCTTTTAAGCCGTGAGGGCGTTATAAAGTGATGGTCAATCCTACTATTCTTTGGGAAAAGAGTATCCCAAGAGTTGGCGGTGGGTGGTGTTGACTAGCTGCCTTCCCTCTAGACTTACACTGCTAAATTAGGGACAGCTAGCACATATAGCCCTCGAGTAGGTTTGCGCGAAATTCAAAACAAACAAAGAAACAAGCGTTATAATGTGACTGTCAATACCACTATTCGTTGATGAAAGAGTAACCCAAGAGTTGACAGTGGGTGGTGATGACTAGTTGCCTCTCCTCAAGTGTAAATTACTGACGGCTAGCGCAGTACACCTTTGCGCGCAATTCATAAACAAAGAAATTGACATGCATCTAGTTTAGCTAAAGACCATTCTCATAACATTCTGTTTTCTTCCTCCTAGAAACTCTTGACCAATTAACTCATTTATCTCCCACACCTATAGAGATAATTTTATTAGCCTTTAAAGTGGCATCTTGTCAAATGCTTTGTAAAATACAGATACACCACATTTACACAAGCAGTGTCTTTTGGTAAGAATGTCAGGAGATTTTTAAGACGAGGTTTTCTCTCAGTAACAATATGGATATTATTCAATAACATTTTAAAATTACTTACCAAATCATCTTTTATTAGATTTTTTTCGTCAAATGTACAAAAATGATTTGAGGTACTTAAGGCGTGATAAGCTGAAGCTGACAAGGTAAGTTCACCTTTTTATGATAACGATTAGAGAGAGCCTCTTTTAGCTGATGTATTACCAGAGGTGTCAGTGTATGTCAGGTTGTTTTTAAAATTATTACATGTGTTGATAATTGTTACTCATATTCCTTAACAAACAATTAGTTTTATCTAAATAATAATAAAACAACAATGTTATTTGTAAACGGAACTGGGAGAATTCTGGATGTGAACATGTTGTTCTGCCATTCATGAGATTCAAGGTTCGAAACATCATAAAACGCTGAAGCAACATAACATGGTTTTCTCAACTTCTGACTGATAAACACTTGGCAGGAACAAAACCAGGTTATGCACATGCGTTAGACAGACACAACCAACAGTGTAGGAAATGTAGGCCTAAGACTGGCGTTAGACAGACACAACAAACAGTGTAGGAAATGTAGGAGACCAAGCTATTATGAGAAAATTGACGAGTTAAACAAAACATAATGATAACTGCAAGCAGATGCTTATGAAAGTTTTGATCAGTACGAAACAGAATGAATAATAAAATAAGGCCAGCTTTGTGTCTATCCAGATCAACACAAACTAGGACTATGAAAGACAATAGATAACAACAGTGTGTGTGTGTATATATACATGGAGAGTATTCAGGCATTGTGTAAGCATTACTGTTCAGTAATGTGTGAGACAGTTGTGATTTAAGTCCAGAATATATTTTACGCTACTCAGCGGGCAGATCAATTTGATTAGAATGAAGACATTGTGACTTTTAATATCTAAGGCTGCTCTTAAAATAATAAAAAAAACATGATAAAAAGCAAGTCCAATAACAGAGATATTTTTAAAAGGTAGATTGATTTCAAACACACATATTTAATGACTGCTATTTGGCTAGACACGTAGTGAATGTTCATCAATTCTTAATTTCTTTGACGTCATAAAAATGACTGAGTTTATTAAGTTCTTAAATGTTTCCAATATTTATTTTCTAATATAATTTAGAGAATATCGATAGACCAAGGTGAATTTTACGTTATTTTGATTTTAATTATTGAGAAATGAAAGCATATATTCTAAAGAAAGGCCTTTCTAACAGCATGTTTCTATATCACAATATTTCGTATTGTAGACGTCAACGAATTCCGATATGAAACATCAAACTCAAAGATAATTTACAATTAGAGTTTTTACCTAAAACTATAATCTTTTCCCTACGTAGTTCGGTTACATGAGAGTAAACATTTATACCAAATGACAGAGAAGTTTATTAAACATCACTACATCAGTCCTTCAGTTATCATTAGTTGAAGTACCTCTTGTTTAGTTGATCATCCAGGGTAGGTGAAAAGAGTGTTGATAAATAAATCAATACAACACTTAACAACTGAATAGAAACTTTAAATAATAGCCATTCTGTACCATCTTGCACTAATCATAATTTGAAATTTTGAAAAATCTCTAGCATAAACATTGTTATGTAGCCACATTTATTGAAATAAATAAATATTGAAAATATTTCTTTGTTAGTTCTACATGTAGTGTCACCTATATTAAACTTCTATCGGCCTAGTTTTGGAAACACTGTTTTAATCAGTGTAATATATATGGATATACATCTTGTTTGTTTGTTTTGAATTTCGCACAAAGCTACTCGAGGACTATCTGAGCTAGCTGTCCCTAATTTAGCAGTGTAAGACTAGAGGAAAACACCTAGTCATCACCACCCACCGCCAAGTCTTGGGCTACTATTTTACCAACGAATAGTGGGATTGACCGTTACGTTATAAAGCCCCCACGGCTGAAAGGTCGAGCATGTTTGGCGCGACGGGGATGCGAACTCGCGACCCTCAGATTGCGAGTCGCACGCCTTAACACGCCTATACATCTTCTAAAAGCACTTAATTAAAGTTTCTTAACCTATATAAATTTTACTTTAAAAGGCTTGATAAACATTATATTTATATCTGTATAACGTATTTTGGTTGATAGATATAAGGAAGTGATCAGAATTAGAAAATAGTAAATAAATCTCAAATTACGATATAATAAAGGTACAGTGAAAACTTTGATAAATAATGAATCAAATAAATTTTAATTCTAGTTAAGCAGAACGCTATAAAATGGGCTTTCGTGCTCTGCCAACCTCAGGTATTGAAGACTAGTTTCTAACGTATACGACTTCAGAAATGTCTCTGTGCCAGTATAAACATATATTCCATAAAACTTTGCATATAAGTGTCTTTGCAGAGTTAAATAGCACTGGGATGCTTTGAAAAATCCGCATTGTAAGTTGAAATTAACCATTGAAATACTGTAAAGTGATCAACGTAGTGCTATCTATTGGTCATGTTATGTGTCTAAAAACTATATATTATTTTAGTGATTTATTAATATATATAATTTACATTATTTCGCTTCACAATAAAGAATAGAATTATACCGCGAAATAATATCGATACACTAACGTTGTAGTCGTTAATTATATGATTCTCGAAGCTGTTTTGTTTAACAATAAAGTAGCTAATTTGTTACATGAGCCGTTTCTGACTCAGTAGTATTTCTGATGATTTATAACTCTAAAATGGAGTTACAAGAATGTGTATATTTGTTATTAATAAATTTCTGATTTGAAATGGTTTATAAACCGCTAGATAGCGACAAAATATTCTGACATTTAAGATTGATGAAACTGTCCCAAAGTGAAAGGAGGCATTTGGCATAGAAGTGAAGAATATAAAATTAAACAAGTGAGATAACTAGATCAATATAAGTTTTGTGACCACAAAACACGCTTACCATATTTATTATAGATCAGCTTTCTTCCACTGAAGTGACATTCGTGTTAATTATAGGTGGATATTTATATCTGTACTGTCATCGTTTCTCTGAATGATGTTAGTATCCATTAGGCACAACAGATACTCCACTCTTCCAGTCTTGTATGATGTACAGCTAGAAGTATCATTGGTATAGGCTGCAGAATGTAAACAATGAAAAGATAACACTGATATGTAAATGAGTGTAGTTATATCACAATGTGATGTTGTGTGGGCAGCTGGTTAAATCTCAGCATCCCTCAAGCTCAACATGGTGGAATTACCTCAGCACCACTCTCAATCTTTGATGGAGTCACAGAAGCTGGATAGATAAAAACTAGGGTGAGACAAGGCTTTTTCTCTGTATAAATTATATCAAAAATCAGTTATGCAGCTTTCCTTTTCAGTTTATACAACGTCAGATGACAATATAAACCTGTCTGCAACATAAATTATGTTACTCTTACTTTAAAGAGTCAAGCTAGGGAGTATAGTAGGTTACTTAAACCATGCTTAAATAGGAATACCAACAGATTGTGGTATAAAAGGTACCATGTTAGGTATATCAGTTGCAGTTATTTCCAAAGTAAATGGATGGAATAGCTGAAAGCAACACATTTATATCGCTACATAGTGAAACGACTAAATTTAACAACATCTAGCGTTGTGAAAAATCAAAATAATGAATATTTATCAATTCTCCAGTCAGTTTTAAGTCACTAATGTATGCACCACACAGTTATCTTTCTAGCTGGCAGGTGTTCGACCTACAGCACAACTATTTTGTGCTATTTCAATTATTATTATAAGTGAATTAGATTAATACCTGACAAAACACATGACATTGTATTACACAGTTTGTAACTGCTGTTTCTAAATTATGCACGTACAATAATAATATTCACCTCAACAACACGAGAGTTTGGCAGAGCACAGTTTCTACTGACATACGTTTACCGTTACCATACAGGGTGACACTCAGCTCAGAACCAGCTTAGGTGTTATGTTTATGAATTTTGCTTTTTATTAACACAGAATAGTGTTGGTTATGTCGATTAGAGTAAGGTTAGGGAAAAATATTTCACTGCAGTTTATCTTTCGTAAATCAAAAACCACAGTATAGGGAACAAACTGACAGACTTCAGACTTGTCAGACTTCAGACAGTTTGTTCCGTTTACTGTGGTTCTGTTTTCAATATTTGCTACAACGATAATATGTTATTATTATAAGTACAGTATTGTTATATTTTGTGATATACAGTTATCAATCCAGAATTTTATTAACAAAACTTTGATAACGTATTGTCGTGCCTAGGGTTTCAGTTTAAATGACAAAAATTAATCATTAGCTAAGTTTACATATTTTATTTTTAGTTTGTTTCAAATTTTGGACAATGATTTTTCAACCCTGCATATCTATTGGCGAATTACTTACGGATATAATTTCTTGTATTTCATTGTCTGTTATTTAATTTCAAAACATATAAAATTATTACTTTTTATTGTAATTCATTTGACATGCATCTGTAACATTTGGTAAATTATTTTGATAGCACAGAACTTTGATAATATTAAATCCGTTAATAGTGGGACATTAAAATCAGAATAGACAGTTTGGGATCTTGTTTCTCGTTATGATAATAACCCACTATGCCTAGTAGATCACGTGGTGTAAATGAAATTAACGTACTTTTATAAACGTTTTTATGAAGTTAACTTTATATCTTGAATGACATTTTTCAAAGTAAATGAATTATCATTTAAAATATCTGAAATATTCTCTTCACTTAGTTCACTTGTCCCCCAAAACTAAAAAATAATTTTTATAAGCTTTTGTCAAACTTCTTGTCAAACTGATACGCCAAATATACAGAATCTGCCGAAGCAGTAACGTTTAACAAGAATGTCTGAAGGTTTGGAACACGAAATTTTCTCTTAGTGAAAATATGTATACTCTCTAATAACATTCTAAAATTTGTAACATGTTTTATTAAATCTTTCAGCCAGTCGTTTTGTCGTACGTCTTTCTGATGTCCCGTTTCACCAACGTTCCTGGTATTCAATAATATTATAAAAGTCTCGTTCTACCAGTCAATTCATAATTCTAATATTTGTGACACTTTTCTTTAATTTTATTTCTCATATCCTGTGTTAGCCAACCTGGTGTGTTACTTGCAGCTGTACTTATCTTTCTATAAATAAAATATATAAACACGATTTAAAGAATATAAGACATCTTGAGCTAAAGTAGGCAAGATAAGTCCATCTGGATGCTCTCCCTCAACACAGAAGTTCTAGAATAGAAATGGTTGTGCCTGAACTGTAGAGGTTTTAAAGACAACAAACTTCTATTAACATGCGATATGGCTTTTCGTTTTAACACGTTGTATTGAACTTAGAATAAAACATAGAAACAAGTCCAATAAACAAGATATTTTTTAAAATTTCTCTTCGTTTCAAACACACGTATTTAATTACCACAATCTGTCTAAACACGTAACGTATCATCATCAGCTGTTAACTTACTTTGACGCCATGAAAATGACTGAGTTTAATATTTATATGGAAAAAGTTGATAGTCCACAGTAAATTATAGTTTATTTTATTTTTAATTATTGATAAATGAAAGTGTATATAGTGAGAAAAAACATTTCTAACAGCATCATTGTATATCATAATCTAATGTGTTATACTAGTCAACAAATTCTGACATCAATTACTAATACAAAAGGTCCAAGTCATATTTTTATTTTATGGTACTTTTGGGGATCAGCCTGAAAATTAATTACCAAGTAAAAGGGTTAATAGAAGTTTTTATTTGTATGTGCTTATGGTATAGTAATAATCATAAAAAAATATTTTTTCGGTAATAATTAAACTTAAATCACCTAGTGAGGTGAAAAGAAACTAAAGCTTGTAACCTAAATTCATGCCCAGAACAAACTGGGATCATTCCTTCCAAGTGACACCCGCAAGTTATTGATACTTATGCATTTCGAAAAATTATTTATAAGTGGATATTAGGGTCATTCGTGGAAAAATTTCCGTCTATAATAAATATATGTATATTCCTCATTATGACAGATAATAAACAAAATTAAAGAAAAGCAGGAGAAATTTAAAAAAAGTTTAAATTCACTAATATTATATAAAATATAAATATAATATAATATTATATAAAACTTAAACATTAACAGTAAGGATTTTTTTGCGAAACAAAATGTTTGAATTAGGACTAGCTCTTTGTGGACTGAAAGGATTATATTTGATGATTATAAAATGCTTTTTCTTCAGTAGTTTTATTTAATCAAGGCTTAATGAGCATTACTCATCTTTAAGAATTGATAGATTAAAACAAGTATGAACAAGATAACTGCATATATTCTGAAGCTGTTAAATAAATTTCCTTCACCTTTCTGCCTCATTTTGAAAATGTGTTTTTTAATGAAGATGAGGGTAAGGGTGTATATTTGTTTTTTAATTAGTATAGTTTGAGAGCTCGTAAAAGGATTGGAGGTAAAAAGGAGAAATTTGGTGATGATGGTGTGTGCGATGGCTTATGGTTGAAATTTGTTGTTTAGAAAACTGCTTGTAATCTTCGTTAGATAGCTCATTTATAAATAAATACACATGTAGTGTTACGTACATTGCTAAAACAAATCTCCATTTAAATACTCGAGTTTGTGAGCACGTAGGAGTTACTAACAGAACTAATATTCCACTACTTAAACCAAGCCATTCATTCAGTCGTACACTTTCTGAAATTATACGTGATAATATTTTATTTATTTTACATCTGTACATATGTTTTAAACCAAGATTTTATATTTTAAATAATAATTTCCGACCAAAATAAAGTTAAATATACAAATAGAACTAAAAAGGTTACTTACAAATTAACGATTGTTATAATTGTTTGATTAGATGAACGTAACTTAAACTACATGTTCATAAATGTTAAAATGCATTTATCCATAAATAATGTTATCGGACATAATTCTTAAAATATCTACATATGTTCGTCCAGTTTAGGATATTTAACGTAGTTCTAAACCAATACACAAAGTTAAAATTGTAAAATCATCTGCATAATAATAAAGTTGATAAAGAAAGATGCAGTGTTTCATAACATATGTAGCTTGATCTGTTTTAAATTTCGCGCACAGCTACTCGAGGGCTATCTGCGCAAGTAGCTTGATCAACTGTATTTGTCACTCAGTTTTCACAGGATTTATTCTTTAAATTAAGTTTTGTTGCTTAATATTTCACGTGTATTAAAAGATGATTGACTTACCTTGAAAAATGTCATTCTGGATAAAAAGATAATTTCGTAAAATATTTTGAAAGGTTTTTAAAAGTACATTAATTTCTTCTACAACACGTGATATACCAGGTTTAATAGGTTATTATCACAAGGAGAAACAGGAACCAAAGCTTTCTATTCTGTTTTTGAAGTCCCAATATTAACGAACTTGGTCATATGAAAGTCCTGTGATATCTGAATAAGTTACAAAATGTTACGATGGTTATATAATGCGGAAGCTTGTCAAGTGAAGTACAGAGAAAAGTAATAATTTTATATGTTTTGAAATTAAACAACGGACAATGAAAAACAAGAACTGTTTTGTTTTTTTTGGATTTAGCACAAAGCTACTCGAGGGCTATCTGCGCTAGCCGTCCCTAATTTAGCAGTGTAAGACTAGAGGGAAGGCAACTAGTCATCACCACCCACCGCCAACTCTTGGGGTACTCTTTTACCATCGAATAGTGGAATTGACCTCACATAATAATGTTCACAGGGCTGAAAAGGCGAGCATGTTTGGTACGACGAGGATTCGAACCCGCAACCCTAGGATTACGAGTCGTGTACCTTCACCACCTGGCCATGCCGGCCCGAGAAATGTTATCCGTAAATAATTCGCCAATATATAATCAGGGTTGTCATCATTATCTATAATTTGAACAAAGTAACAATAAAATATGTAAACTTAGCTAATAATTAATTTTTGTCATTTGAACTGAAACGTTTGTATCTCATTATACTCTAAACTATTACCACAACAATACGTTATCAAAATTTTTTTATAAAATTCTGTTAATAAAATTCTGAATTGATACATCAGAAAAGATAATACTACTAATAATAACATATCATTGTAACAAATATCGAAAAATAGAACCACAGTAAACAGAACAAACTGTCTGAAGTCTGATATTAGATAAACTAGTATAATTATCAATATTTTTGGTTATGTTTCTGTTGTTGTTTTCTTTCTGACTTGTCGAAACAAGTTTCTCCGATATAAAGCTTTTGACAGTTCGTTACTTTTAGTTCTAACACATTTCTAACAATCATAAAACGCTAGTGACTGTCTTATCAAATAGATTTTTGGGAGTTTATAAAACAAAATATAAAAGGAGACTGAGGAAATGCAGTGAGACTTTAGACAAATTCATTGAAGATGTAGAGAAAAATTTTTATGTAGAGGAGCGAACAACGTTTCGACCTTCTTCTTTGTCAGAATTAGCTTTCTTGGTCATATAAAAATAATCTAAAAAGCTTGTAATAAATACCAGACCTAACGTTATCTAATACATCAATGCCTACAGTTTGTAATAAATACCAGGCCTAACGTTATCTAACAGATTAATGCTTACAGTTTCTATATTTTCTTTAAAGTTTCTGTTGATCACACAGTAAACTTTGTCAATTTAAATGTGTTTACAAAAACAAAATTTAAACATTGTAGGCATTCGTTAGTCTCTAGAAACCACAACATAACAAGAATTATGTGTGTGTTGTATGTTTTCTTATAGCAAAGTCACATCGGGCTATCTACTGAGCCCACCGATAGGGATCAAACCCCTGATTTTGGTGTTGTAAATCCGGAGACATACCACTGTACTATAAGCGGGCCGAGAATTTGATCTTATAGTGGACGTACGAATTATTAACTTTGGTAAAATTCATTGATGTTCAAGTATTTTTTGAAGCGGATTCGTCTTGTGATAGAGCCCGAAATTTTGGAATAAGTAAACTATAATTGAAACTGTGTGGTATAATAAATTATGACCCGAAACGTTTAGCTGTGAGCGAGTTATAAGAGTGAAAGTAAATTCATTAGCAGATGTTGTAGTGTGATGCTGTTTTCTTTTACAGTATTGTGCAGCTTAAAATTATTGACGTAACAGATACCCCTACCGACTCTGTCATAAAGGTAAAATACAACAGGAATAATTATTTTCTGTGTATTTTCTACTATACTGTGTTCCAGTGGTGAAATACAAGGACATGTTTCCCCAATTAAATTTTTAGATTGACTCATTTTATGTACTGAGCATATATTAATAACTTTCAGTTGTAGAACAGAAGTTAGGCGGAGTACGGTTTGTACACACATTCAACATATGTTTTCCGTTATTATACAGGGTGACATTCAGCTATAAAACAGGTTAGTTTCGATGTTTACGCATTTTACTTTTATTTATATATTTGACTCTTCTTAAAATAGAATAATGTTGAAGTAAGGTTAGGGAAAAAAATTCACTACAGTCTATCTTTCCTAAATGAAAAACCACCGTAAAGGAAACAAACTTTCAAAAGCCTAATAACAGAGAAAATAGTTTCGTACGTTCTCTTCGTAATGTTCCTTTTTGGCTTACGTCATCTTTCGGCTGTAGAAACCACAAAATATCAATAATCTAGAGATATAACGAACGTATAAATAATTAACTTTGAGTGTGTTGTAAGAAGGAAAGTAAATCTCTTAACGTGAATGTTATGGTGATTCTTTTTGTTTCTCTTTGTTCAGCAGACGAAAATTAGTGACATAACAGATAGACTTATTTTATATTAGTTAGCTGTTTGGCACAAAACAACAAGGTTATCAGCGCCAAACAACTGGTTAAAAAATTGAAAGTAAAATTTATTTAAAACAAATCATGTTAAAACCAAACAAAGTTTAATGTTTTAATTAAAAACATAAATAGCGATAAAAAGGTTAATAGCCCTTAAACAGCTCAAAACATTGGTAATGTGAACAGTGTCACCATCACTAATGAAACTGTCCAGCGTCATGGATAAACCTTAGGATAAAACATGTCTAAAATGGTGCCGTTATTGAGAGTCATAACGACGACACGACAGTACAATGTGGCTTGTTAGAAGCCATGGTGAGAAGTGCTGACCAGTGAATACAACAATGTTATCCAACGACAGACCCAATTCATCCAAATGTGCCTGAATACGAAGACCAAAATTGCAGAACGTCTGTTTTAAAAATGCATGACCCACTGAGGAAGGAAAACACAACCCCAGTTGAGATGCTATGGTAAGGAACAAAGTTTCGAAGCATACACTAAAAACAGTTGCAAACGGCGAAGGCGGAGAGAAGGTTCATGAGACTCTATATAAGAGCTCTGAACTGGGGAGTGTGGAAAGCCCCTAATGATAAATGGGGTCCAGTATCTTCAAAGTTGAGATATTGGCAGAGACATAAACCAGTGACTTGTAGTCTAGTTGTGATCGAATAAGAACACGATATATCTTTAGCATAGAACGTCGATATGCTCCACAAGTGGTGTAAGAAAAGACATGTAGGATGTTCAGAGCTCTTGTACATTTGACTCGTAGCTGCTTGGTATGTGGTATAAACTTATGCTTGCAGTCAAAGATAAGCCCTAAGAACTTTGTCTCAGGGACCACGGGTAGCACAACATTACAGATACGGAGTTCAGGATCCAAGTGAATACCCAGTTGGCAGCAGAAGTGTATGCAAACGGTTTTAGAGAGAAAGAAGTAAAAACAATTTGCTGTGATCCACTTCAGTAAAAGATTGAGAGCATTGTGTAACTGCTGCTCAATAAATCTCATCTTCGACGACTGAAACGAGATGTGGATGTCGTCGACACAGAGCCCGTTTGCAACAGCAAGAGGGAGTTCTCCAGTGATGGCATTAATCTTTATACTGAAAAATGTGACGCTCAAAACAGAGCCCCGAGGGATTCAAAGTTCCTGTAGAAAATAACGGGTAAGTGTGTAGCCCACATACACTTGGAATCGCCTGTCCATTAAAAATGTTTTAATAAAAATGGGCAATCGGCCACATGATACAAGATGTTCTCGTTTGAGTCGTTTCATGCCAAATCAAATTTTCCTGTTGGAGCGCTGTCGTCGGAACCCACACTGGTTGGGCGAGAGAAGGTTGTTTAATTCGAGGAACTAAAAAAGATGAGTGTTAACTATCCTCTATAAGGTCTTACAAAGACAGCACATCAAAGCAACTGGACGGTAGTTTGAAGGAATCTTGGGATCCTTCCCAGATTTAGAGAAAAGTAGTAAAATGACCTAGCGCCATGTATCAGGAAAATCATTCTTCTGCCAGATCCGTTTAAAAACAATCAGAAGAATAGCAAGAGAAGCAGTAGAGAGATGGTGCAGTATCTCATAGAGTATATCATCATGTTTGACCAATGTACTACCAAACTAATAAAGGACCAGTTTGAGTTCCACCAGTGTAAAGGGGCCATTATATTCATAGAGACGATCAGCACAAAAGGAAAGAGGTGATAGCTCTGTCCGAGTCTTGATAGCTAAGTCGTTAGAGGAAGATGCAAAAATGGTAGATACCCAGAAAAAGCTTTCGCTGTGAGAATCGGCGATGCTCCGGGCATCAGCTACTTCTACGCCATCAGAGAGTAAGATCGAAAGGGGGACAGAATTGTATTGCCCACTGTCCTTTCGAATTTTGTTCATATGACTTTGCATCTGGTGGTAGACGTGATGCTAGTTGTGAATTTAATCCAAGATTCCTTCTGGCTTCGACGCCTTACATTCCAAGCATATGCACGGGCCCGCTGAAAAGCGATATGGTTCGAGAGTGTGGAATACCTACAAAAGGTATACCTAGCCTGTTTATAAGCCTTCCGTGCCTTGTGGCAGACAGGATTCCACGACGGACGAGGATATCGTGGAAACCGTGTCGAGGTTTAAGGAATACCTTGAGAAGCTGTTTGTATTATACCGTCAGTCACTGCGTCTACGCAATTGTCTATCGATGGCTTGCAGATGATGGTAGGATCAAGTTCTGCAAGAGCAGTGAAAGAGGGCCAGTTGGTTTGATCCAGCTTCCACCGGGGCATGCGGGTCGGGTGGCATCGACCACGGCCAGTCTCTCTCAAAATGATAGGAAAATGATCACTGCATTGCAGGTTACTGTCAACCCTCCATGAAAAGTGGAAGAATGGTGAAAGGGAGCAGACTAAGATAACAATAACAGTAAAAGACTGACTAGGTGCATGTAAATAGGTATAAGAAGTTTGCTGCTCAAAATCTTCAAAATATGTTCGTTTGCCAATGGTCTATTTTTCACTATTTTATTTAAGTTTTTATTTGGGAAATCCGTAATAAAAAAATAATGTTTCGGTGCCCACTGACCACACCTACCATGAAGTTCTACGAAAAAACGCACTACAATGCCAATCAAAGATATTAAAGCAACGCCAGGGTTTCGTGAGCACTATACCCAAACACCAGAATCAGATACAATGCCCATAACACCTGTTGAGAACATCCAACTCTGGTACTTGGTTGACTCTAGCCCAAGTGGACCAGCCGAGTGACCGTGGGGGAGCACCTCAAGGCTGCCCATCTACAGGAATTCAAGGCCAAAGTGGTGTCTTTGGGTTAGACCACTTAATGACCAGAATCCTGTCCTCCCTTTTCCATTCTCCATTAAAATGTAACTCACTAATGTAAGCAACACACAATTGCATTTTTGCTGGCATTTTCGGACCTACAACGAAATTGTTTTAGCTACTTCTGGTAGAGTTATCATTTATTTAGAGTAACAGTCCCGTTCAGCACTAAAACATGGCAGTAAATTGCGTAGTTTTCAACTGCTGTTTCAAAGTTATACACGTACAATGATAATCTTCATCTGAGCAGCACGAGTTTGCTGGAACACAGTTCAACATTTACATTCGACTTATGTTTAAAGCTACAGAAGTGTGCGACACACAGCTATGAAACAGGTTAGTTGATATATTTTATTTTTATTCATACGTTTAACTCTCCTGGTGTCATATGATTTTATATTTTTCATTTCTTAGTTAAGAAAGACAGGGAAATGAAAACAATTTCACGACAGCCTATCTGTCATAAATGAATAAAACAATACTGAACGGATCGAAGTGTCAAAAGTTTCATATCTAAGAAATAAGTTTCGACCTATTGAAGCGTCCTCTTCATTGTAACATTGTGTTCCGGGAGAAATAAAAAAAAACTGTTCAACAAACGACTACGTGACCCCTGATCTTGGAGTTCCTTTAAAGACACAGACGGTTAGGAAGTTGGTCAGTTGTTTTCTTTTATTACTATCTTTTGTGATCTACAGTTATCATGGAGAATTTTCTTATTCCATTTTGTAACATACTCTAGTGATTAGGGTTTAGAGTAGGAGAAGGCATGAATTTTTCTGTTTAAATGAAAAAAATATTTACTGTTAACTTAGTTTGTAAATGTTATTATTAGTTTCTTTCACATTATGGAAAATACTTTTACAGCATCCTATATGTAATGGCGTCATAATCACCGATACAATTTCTTGTTTTTTATTGTCCGTTTTATAATATCAAAAAGTATGAAATGATTATATTTTACTATTATTCACGTAACAGGCTCCTACATTAAATTAATCATCAAAAAATCTGGTAACTTATTTCTACAGAAATGTCATATTATTAAGTTCGTTAATACTGGGACCTTAAAAGCAAAATGGACAGTTTTTGTTATTGTTTCACGTTATGGATTAAACTTATTTAGCCTAGTAGATCATGAGGAGTCTAAGAAACTATTGTGGTTTTAAAAACATTTATAAATATTTCATGAAATTTGTTTTTATACTGAATGAATATTTCCAAAATAAATAAATTTCTCTTATAATATTTGAAATATTATCTTCATAATTTAATTCAAATAGAGAGTTATTTCTCATCTCTGAAACCAGTAATATTTAATTTAAAGGAGAAACCCTGTCAAAACAAAGGAACAAAGAAAGATGTTCAATGTACTTACGTGATGACACACTCCATTTTTCTTTAAATTTAGTTTGTTTTTACAACATTAGCTACAATACCCTTTAAAATAATCTTAATGTAGGTCTTAAAACTAATGTTATCACAATTTAAAATTATATAGATCATGTTTCATTGTTAACTTGTTATATGGGCTTAGAAGTAAGTTAAATATCCTAAAGTAGACAAACCTCTGTAAACATGTTTTGTAATAACTGCCAACAAAATCGTTGATAAATAAATCGTTTTATCTTTTATCTTGTGTTTAACTTACGCCCTTACGTTCATCTGAAAATACTGTTATAATAATTAACTTTGTTAAATTGTACGTTACCTTCTTAGTTCTGTCTTTATAGATAACTTTATCTTGGTTAGAAACTATTGATAAAAATTGTTTAAAACACATATATGTATTGCAATGTAATACATGATATGCTTGTATTATCCACTGAAAATCATATTACCCTCGTTTATAAAAAGGAATTTGGATCAATCTGTAAAGTAGTCATTTTTAAGTTTTAGAAACATTTATTAAAATAAGATTTGACAAATCTAATGCTTTATATTATTAATAAGATATTTTTATTCGCAGCATCTTTGTCGATACACAACTGTGGACATGAAAACTTCTGACCAGACATTCAGTTTTAAGAAGTTCAAGACTGTTCCTGGAATTGGAATTATTTTGGGAATGACATCAGAATTCATGTATTTTCTGGCGATCCTGAATTTGAAACTGGTGTCAGAAATTAGTCCCGCACAGTTTCTGGTAACTAAAGCTCTTATCCCGTGGGAAATTTATAATGTTTTTATTATTTATTCGAAAGTCAATTACATTGGAGAAGAAGGAGAAAGAATTATTTTGTTTTTTAGAGCTATATTTCGTGGAATAGTAAAAGCCCTAATGATATACTGTGTTCATTGGCTCCCTCTTGCGGATGCTTCCACAATCTATTCCTCTTCTCCAGTGTTCATTAGTTTGCTTGCTCACTTGGTTTTGAGAGAACCTTGTGGGGCTTACAATGTATTCGTCTTAATGCTGACGATGACGGGCATTGTTTTAATTATCAGACCAACGTTTATCGTAGGAACCTTCCAAGATATTCATGACGTAGATAATCGGTGGAGAGAAATTACGATTGGATGTTCTGCGTGTCTATTGAAAGCTTGTTGCTATACAATGGCCCGTAAACTTCAAAAAACACCATCTCAAGTTGCGGCCGCCATGATGTTTACCTTTAGCCTTGTTGTGGGATATTTTCTAGTGTTCTTGTTCGACGAAATTCAAATATCATCTTGTGGCAGAAACAGTGTTCTTGTTGTGAGTTTTGGCATCTTTATGATGCTGAATCAACTCCTCACCACAATGGCCTTACAAGTGGAAAATGCTGGACCAGTGTCTGTTGCTCAAAGTCTAAATATAATTATAGCCTTTTTGTTCGATTTTCATATTAAATACCATCGCCACCTATACAGTATTTGTGGCGCTGTTTTAATTTTGTTGGAGTTCTTTTAAGAACATTAAATAAAGTGAATTATTTCTTAATATTTTAACATAACAATTTACTTCGTGCTGTTATTAATATTATTTGGTTTCTATTATTTTTGCATAATAACTTTATTACTGTTTTATTATTATTATTTCAAACCTTTCGATAACCGATGCTCGTAATGTAGTTCACAATAAATAGTTTTAACACTAATGCTTGAAGCTAAGTATATTACTTTCGATTGATATCAAATATACTTCAAAAATTTTACGGTAGTTTCCATGCTCTTCGCCTGAGTTTTCTTTACTGAAACATTTTTGTGTAAGATATTGAAGCTACGCTTTATTTCAGTTATGTGTTAGATCGATAAATTATGTTGTATTCGAAGAATAATTGACACTATGAGACAAACAAATTAATGTAGGGGTAAACTTATTTCACAAAACTAAATGACGTAATACAGGTTATAATCGATCACACATTTATGTAAGTATTAACTGTAATTTTAATTTGCTCGTTTTAGCCAACAATGTTATTATTATCAATATTATTTTATTTTGAAGTATTAACTAAGAAACCGTACTGTGTTTGTCAGTCAAAATATCTTTCTATCGTGTTTTATATCACGAACGATTCATATTCTATCATAAGAAAACAATAATACTTATGTTGTTTATTAGAGTTTTCGATGTGTATATTTTATATCTCAGAAAACCATATATATGTATATATATATATTGTCCATCTACCGGTTGGTAAAAATATGTTGATATTAAATCTCATACTTAAACTGATTCTGAAAACCAATTAAAAAACACTACAGTGAAGAGTTATCTATGTATGATAGAAAAGTAAATGCAATAAGTGTGAAAACGATGAAATTTCAATAGTTCTATTCAAAGCTATAATTATGTTAGGACAGTTTATATCAAGGAATTGTGAGATTTGTGAAAATGTAATATATTTAATTGGATAAAATCTGTTATTGGTTTATTTTTATGTGTAGCTCTTAGATAAAAAACACCAATATTAAATAACTAAAAGTAATTAGTTGGACACAGTTAAATTGATAAGAAAGATTCTGAGCTTATTTTCAATACAATAATAATCCTTCAAATATTGCCTCTTCTATTTCTTCATTGTTAAACGTGTATTGTGATATTCCCTCCTGTTCGCTAAATTTGTAGAAGATTCCCGAGTGTAAGAATCAACAACGTATACGAGTTCTACCGGTTGGTAAAAGTATGTTGATATTAAATCTCATATTTCAACTGATTCTGAAAACCAATTAAAAAGCTCTACAGTGAAGAGTTATCTATGTATGATAGAAAAGTAAAGGAGATAGATATGCAAACGTACATCGTATATGTAGCTAAATACCAATATTGTTGAATTAGCTGAAATTTCTAGAAAATTTCCTCTCAAACCTATAAGTGGTATATACTGTTGATTTGCTACGGTTTGTAAACTATAAGCCTTGGGAGCTATAACTGTGAATAAAGTTTATTAGTCGGAAAACTACAAATACTGACCAGGAACATTTATATGTTGGAACAGTTACAAACTATTTAAAATCAGCGGATTATCATGAAACGTTAGTATTTCTACTAAAGTATTAACTACTTTCAGCCGTGAAAATCTGACGTGCAAACAGAAAAGAGGTTCATGTTTACCTGTTAAATAAATTGTACCGACATGAACTCGAAATTAATTCACTCATCGTCAACCGTTGATAAGATATTTATTTCCAGACCACATAGAAGACTGATTTGTTTTTGTTAGTTTGTATGATTTTTGTATATAAAATCGTTATTTGTAACAACTATTTGTTAAAACAATTATTGAAATTATGTCATCAATAATATATTAAAATATATTTGTTTTAAGAAATAAAACTGTATATGAATCTGTTGCCATACATCAGTAATTTATACACCTCCATATTTAATTAACTTCTACATTAAATGAAAATTTAATTTAGTTTCAGGATATTTGTTATCAGAAAACCTAAAATAATAAGTTAGAGACTCGCCCAAGATAAATTATAACACGTAACAGTAGAAATAAAAAATGTTTTTAGTTTCTGCTGTCAGTGAAAGAGAAAAACTTAAGTTAGAGGTAACGAATATTTTATTGTTAAAGACAAACAGGTGCACGAAAACGTTTATTGGCAATATGAGCTCTTTGAAAAGAAAAATGCAGAGGTTGTGTGTTAAGAAGTGGTGATAACGTAAGTCGAGAGGGTCTCTGATGATGTCATTGAAATTGAAGCTAACAATATGATGAACGCATTCAAAGTGATTCATTAATATACCTGACACATTACATTAGATAAACTGCATGCATCATTTGGACATAGCCAATCGGCGACAGTTGAATTTCCATCTGTAGATAGCATAAAATATTTCTTCAGAATTTACGTGGGAAATAAAATATAATATTAGTTGCTCCATATTATTGAAGAGACATTGTTTGACAGAAGAGAAGGATAAACCTGAAAAGGGAAAACAATTTTTAGTGTTTAACTCTAGTGGAAAAGATAGTCGAATATTGATTTTATGTACAAGAATGAACCTACAGTTACTGTCGAATTGTGATCGTTTGTACACTGATTGAACGTTAAATACCGTTTAACGATACATTGCCATCCCTCTAATTTATACCTTGTTGCACTATAAATATGAACAAACATATATTAGATATGTTATAGAGTTAAAGTTAAATTCTGTGTCTATACTAGCAATTTTTTAACTTGTAATAATGAAAGAACGTAACATTGAATTTCCACGCTCACTTAATCGACGTTTATTTGCCCATATTTTTCGGTGTTCTTATTGTTTGTTTAATATATAATATTTCTGTAGATATAACCTAAAATCCCATTTGCTTTACCATTTAAAATAGAACACTTTTTGGATGGTCTTAAAAAGTGATGAACTATTTATTACACGAAGATTTCGTTCTTACAAACTATACTTGTAATTCCAATGATGATAACTCACATACGATATCTTGCATGTATTATAATAAAATTACATCTGTCATTTATTTACCCAGCTCAATAAATGGTCTAAATCATTTTGTAAATCAACAGCATAGTAAATCCTCTTCATAGCACCAACGAAATCCTTAACATCATCACCGAATTTAAGTAATTTATTGACGATTTTCTTTCATCCAAGTTATTGATATGAAACAAAAAGAACAAATGTTTTAAGAATGAGACCTAAGTATCCAATACATAAAATATACATTCAATCTGTAGTTTTTATAACATCCATTTTAAACATTTATGTCATTATTATTTCATAATAATTTCATTCCAGTATATTAGCAAATAAATAGTATTTATTTCTCGACCAAAATATTTCTTTCGAGTTTAAATCATAAAAACATTTGTAAGTGATAATATGAATAAACTGGAGTGAATGGAACAAGTTACCTTCACTCTCAGCTAGTTCTTGGAACAGGTTACCATCACTTTCAGCCAGTTCTTGGGCTACTTTTATACCACTTTGGTTTAGGAATTGAACACCCTAACCATCTAACTTTGCTGGGCCCCACATTGTTAAAACCTAGAGACATTTTGACAACTTGTTTTTTTAAGGTTTGTTTCATTCGTTCTTCACAAAGTATTCTGGAATATTCCTTTATAATTCAGACGGGTGTCAGCACATTTTGAAATATTTTCTTTTTTTATCTTGGCTATGTGAACCAATTGCAACAGTTTTTTGGTGAGCCGTTGAATAATGGATATGTACCAATAGATTAGACATAAGCTTATGTCACTTCTACCAAAGTAATGTTTAGGGAAATCTTTTCTACTTCTATTTATAAACTATTTGTATTTAATGTTTATTGTTACACAAAGTAATCCAAATTATGTATATTAGTCGATCATACAAGATTGGAAAGGTTGAGTATCTGTTATTCCTAATGGATACTGACATCATTCTGAGAAACGATGATAGTCCAGACATAAATATCCACCAATAATTAGTGTGACTGTCAGTTGAATGGCAGAAAGCTGATCTATAGTAAATGTATTTGTCAAACTTTATTTTTATGTCAACACACTTGTTGGCCATCTGTGCTATGCTCACAGCAGGTATCACACCTTGATTGTAGCGTAAGAAGCCCTAAGGCTCACTATTGAGATGTTACGTAACTTTTCTGTGATGAAATTCACTATCTTGTTTGTTAACATTATAAACATTTATACATATACAAGCAGATGAGACCAATGTTTTAACCAATGAAAATACAGCTAAATTAGGGACGACTAGCGCAGATAGTCCTTGAGTAGATTTGCGCGAAATTCAAAAACAAATAAAAAACAATATTTCTAAAAAGTTACCTTGTGAATACTCGTTGATTTATACACACCTTTAGTTAACTATTATTTTTTATTTCCCGAAATATGAAAAACAACAAACATTAATTAAAAATATTTTAATAAAACTCTTTAAACTGTTCCACTTTTAAAATCAATCTAATTATTGCAATGTATAAAAGCACCACTTGGTTAGTAACAAGGACATATATATATATATATCGTTTAGAATTTTATATTTAATACCTACAAATCTTTGAAAAAAGCAAGAGGTTTTATGGATGAGTCAAAGAGCAATTAGTTGCACCTATGAGGAAAATTGTTCTGCTCGCTGCCAGTACAGCAGTAAGTCTACGGAATTACAACTTAAAATTAAGGGTTCAATTCCCATCGGTGGGAGTCAAAGAGCAATTAGTCGCACATATGAGGAAAATTGTTCTGCTCGCTGCCAGTACAGCAGTAAGTCTACGGAATTACAACTTAAAATTAAGGGTTCAATTCCCATCGGTGGGCTCAGCAGATAGCCCGATATGGCTTTGATATAAGAAAACACACACACAGAATTGTTCTAATACAGCTAAAGTCTCTGAATTAGTATCGTATCACAATGTGCAAAATACACATCCGAAGAGATCTTCTTGATGTAGCAATCATAAATAATGATTTATCATTTAGATTTATTGCAAAGCACTTGTTTTAAAGAAATGAATAAATTTCATTGTGTTCATGTGGTACAAATTCCGTGATTATTATTAGATATAATTGGTTAGAAACTATTAATTTCTTAAATGTCTGCGTGTGGATTGGATTCAATAAAAGTTCAATTGCAAAGCTTCTAGAAATTCAGTGAGTAGTTTTATAATATCCATCATTATCTCATTTCTCCCATTATATTCTCTGCATAATTTACAATTTTTTCGTTTGGTTAGTTTTTTTTAGATCAAACTACAGTCCTCCCATTGGTACAGCGGTAAGTCTATGAATTTAGAACCCTCCAGTCAGCGGCTCGATTCCTCTCGCTGGAATCAAAAGATAGCACGATGTGGCTTTGCTGTAAGAAAACACACTCATAACTGCAATCTTAGACTATTTCACCTCGTCTGTTGTCACTTCATTATACATTAAATTCTTCTAAATGGTGTTTATATATAACTTATTTATACAAATGTAAGGGTGAATGCAAATAAAAATCAGGTTAGCTTTACTTGGGTATAACAGTTAAAATTAAAGAAAAACGTCACAAATTTTAAAACAATTAAATTAATTGGTATCACGAGACATTTACAAGATTATATAAGACCAGTCCCCCGCTGGTACAGCGGTAAATTTATGGATTTAAAAGACTAAAGTCAGGAGCTCGATTCCCCTCGGTGAACTCAGCAGATAGCCCGATGTGGCTTTGTTATATGAAACAAACACATACGTATAAAACCAAGAAATTTGGTGAAATAGGAAATTAGAACATCAGAAAGGATATGTGAGAAAAGAATGGATGGAAAAGTCTGATAAAAGATGTTTTGTAAAGTCATTTAAAAACCTCTGAATTTTATTGGATAATATACATAGTTTCACCAAGGGAAAATCTTGCCTTACAAATCTTTTAAAAGGCTACTGCTTACGAAAACGTAGTTTTCGCAGACGTAGTGTAGACGTAGATTTGGTGTGTCTGAATTTTAGGAAACCATCTGACAAAGTGCCACATAAAAGGCATGAAAACAAACTGTCAATTTAGCGGATATTTTAACTAATTGGACAAGAGTGGCTGAGTGGAAGATTGTTTTGTATATTTTAATTTCGCACAAACCTATAAGAGAGCTATCTGCTTTAGCTGTCTCTAATTTAGCAGTGTAAAACTAGAGGAAAGGCAGTTAATCATCATCATCCACCGCCAACCTTTGGGCTACTCTTTTACAAACGAATTGTGGGATTGACAGTCACATTATAACGCCACCACGGCTGAAAGGGCGAGCATGTTTGGCGCGACGGGGATTCGAATTCGCGACCCTCGGATTACGAGTCGAACGCCTTAACCACCCAGCCATGCCGGGCTCTGGGTGGAAGAAAGCAGAGAAATGTTACAAATATAGTTTAATTAAAGTGAATTAATGTCATTACTTGAGTAATTCAGGGGTCAGTATTAGAACAGTCGTAGGTTTTGAGTTAGATTAGAAAGAATAACAATGAAGAGGTCAATAAATTACTTAAATTTGCCGATGACATTATTGTCTTGAGTGTTGTTAGCTGTAAAAAGAATGTCGCTGATTTACAAAAGGATTTGGAGTATTTGGTGAGATGGGTGAATAAATAGAAGATGGGTTTCAATAATAATATAAGCAAGATTTTGCATATCGGTTATCATAATTGCAATTACAAGTAAAATTTGGATGGGAATAACCTTAATAGTGTCATAAAATAACGGGATATTGGTGTACTAATTGATCAGTTTCTGATGCCATCCAAGTAGTGTGATGTTGTTAGTGGTAGGACAAATGGGATTTTAGGTCTTATCTGCTGAAATGTTAAATAGTAAATACACAATAAATACACTGAGAAAAATAAAAAATCCTCCACGTTCAAGTTTACACGGAAACTCGATCTTGATTTCTTTTATTATTAAAAGTTCAAAACTGTCTGCATAGACATAGGATATAGGACGGGCACTAACTTCTTTATCTATCTAATATATGTGTGTTCATTTTAATTCTGCAACAATGTTTAAATTAGATGGACTGAAATATTTCCTTCTGGGCCATGAATCGTATATTATTGTCCAAAAATATCTGGAACTGTCTTAAATGTTCCATCAGTATACAAATGATCATAATTTGACAGTGACTGTAGGCTCCTTCTTGTACATAAAATCAATATTCGATCATGAATTTCACTGGAATCAAAAATTTAAAGCTGTCTTCCATTTTCAGATTTAATGTAGTCTTCTGGAAAACAATGTCTTCTCAGCTAACCCTAGATTTTGTTTCTCACGTAATTTCAGAATAGTTCATTTTATGTTATGTACTGCATAATTATCTACCGGAGTTCTCTGTGTCCGAACTCTACATGAGGAACAATATAATGTTACGTGTCTCGTATATTCTTTGAATCAATTTATATGCTCTGCATTATCTACTTTGCTTTAATATCAGCGGCATCGCTAGAATGGTTGTACTCACGAGAATGTTGACTGACGTTATCACCAGTTAATGTCACAACCTTTCTATTTTTTTCAAAGTGACCACATTGCCAATAAACGTGTTCGTGCACCTGTTTGTCTTAAACAATTCGTTCAACTAAGTTTTCTTTTTTAACTGATGACAGAGACTAGCACACTAAAACAATTTTCATTTCTATTGTTACGTATTATAATTTATCTCTTATGAGCCTCCAATTTACCATATTCAGTTTTGTGACATAAAGTAGCCTAAAATTTACTGAAACTTTATTTTAATTTAAAAGTTAATTAAGTGTAGAGATGTATTAAAATTATGATGTTTCGCAACAAGTTTGATGCACGCAGTTTTCTGTTTAAATTGAAATATATTTGCCTCTCAGTAGCACAGGGTAAGTTTGCGGATCCCCACGGATAAACATTCGCTTTCGATACCTGTTGTGAGATAGCCCACCGTGTAGCGCTTTGTTTAATTATAATTAAACATCCAATCAATCAAAAACAAATATACTTTCATATACTAACAATAATTGTTATTAGAAACAATTGTTACAAATAATGATTTATGTACAACAATTTTACAAACATACTAAAAATACTGACTTTTCTGTCTGGTCTAAAAATGAATATTTTATCGACGATTCCCGATGAGCGAGTTAAATTTGGAATTCATAACGGAATAGTACACATAACGGGTAGCTTGGTAGTTCTTCACTGATTACACGTGAGTTTTTCACCGCTTTTCACGTTTTCGTAAAAATTCTAACGACCGATGATAATCCGCTGAAGTTAAACGATTTGTAATGTTTGAAATACATAAACGCTCTTGTTAACTTCTGATGTTTATAGTATACAAACTGCAGGAAATCAACATTTTAAACTATCTCTACACGCTACGTTAGTTACAGTTTATAACCTTGAGAGGCAACAATATTACTATTTACATACATATATACATTGTTCTTTCTTACACTCGAGAGTCTTCAACAAATTTAGTGAATAGGTAGGAATTTTGCAATGTATATTTAACCATATAATTTACATGTTTTCTAAATATCTATTTAAGTAAAACAAATATCAATATTAAAGTAAACATATAATAGTATATCCGTCACAATATTTACAGTAAAACTGTGACTTTGTTAGAAACTTTTGTTTGGTTTTTCATTTATGCAGTGCATTAAAGTGTCATATTATGATTAGTACATCAAAGGATCACTTTACAACAAGGATTTTAAAAATTACACAAAAGGTAAACAAAATATTAAAACTGTGATTAGGCCCTTTAGAATTGATGAAGAAAGTCTCTTATCTGATGACTATAAAATGCTGTTTCTTAATTAATTTTCGTTTATCAAAACTTAATCAGTATTCATCATATTCAGCAATTGATAGATGATAACAATGTTGAACAAGACAATCGCATACATTCTGTGTTTCTTAAAGCAAAACTTGGGAAATTTAAATAATGTTATGACTGCTGGGTCGGACAATATTCCCCGAGGGATTTAAAGAAGTACAAGAAATGTATAAGTGATCCACTTGGCACAGTTTTTTGGAAGTCCTTGAATGATGGACAAGTACCAACAGATTAAAAATTGGCTAATGCCACTCCTATTATTAAGGGAGGTAATAGAAGTTGGCCCACTAATTATACTTTTGTTAGTATAACATCAGATGTGAGAAACACTTTGTAAAGTCTGATAAACGATACTTTGAAAGGTAACTTAACAAAATTATTTATTAGTTTATATACCTCATTATTAGTTGGTTTCAGACTACAGATTTTACAGATCTGTACATGTATTGGGAAGTTCTTTTACGAATGTCGTTTCTTCTCTTTCATTGTCCGTTATTTAATTTCAAAACGTATACAATTATTACTTTTCCCTGTAATTCATTCGACAAGACATTCAGTGTTATAAATTCCAAAACTATTCCTGGAATTGGAATATTGGAATTGGAAATTCAAATATTACCTTGTGGCAGAAACAGTGTTCTTGTTGTGAGTTCTGGCATCTTTATGATGCTAAATCAACTCCTCATCACAAGAGCCTTACAAGTGGAAAATGCTGGACCAGTGCCTGTCGCTCAAACTCTAAATATAATTACAGCCTTTTTGTTCGATATTTTCAGCTTGAATACTATCACCGCCTGGTGTAGCATTTTTGGCGCTGTGTTAATTTTTGTTGGTGTTCTCTTAACAACATTAAGGAAAGTGAATTAGTTTCGAACATTTTCACGTAATTTATTTCTTCATTGTTTGACTGTTTCAAAGTTTTTGATTACCAACATTCGTAATGTTGTTCACGAGAAACAGATTTACAAAATATTGATGTATTGATTTAAGTGTGTTACTATCGATAGATGTTAAACGTATCACAGGTGACGATGTGTAGCACCTTGAGTTCGACTTCTAGTTCTCCGATGATTGTGTAGTTCGTGACTACGTGTTTAGTAGTATACTATACTATAACCTAAAACTATAACCTCTTCTTTGCGTAGTTCGGAAACATAATAATAAACGTTTATACCAAATGACTGCGAAATCTGAATTTTACCTCATGGCTAACAAAAATGTTTCTTTCAACTGGGATATGCGAGAGTATTTCCACGTACTTGAAACTATTACTAATCCTATGTGCGTGTTGCCATCTGTATCCTTGACTTTGAAACCATATATACCTTTTACGTTAAAATTACTTTAATAAATTTCTTTATAGTAGTAAATCATTTCTGGATACCCAGAACTATAAATTTAAAATAGATGTTAATTGTGTTTTCGAATTATTGAAAATCTCCAAACATTGCAAACGCAGAACAAACGCAAATTATTTTACACAATTGATTAGATCAAGAAAATTGGGCGAGATTTAAAAGGTTACAATCTTTAATCAGGTATAAAAGTTTTCTTTATTTCTGCGACGTCATTTGTGTGTTTTGATAAAGACTAAACTAAGGTTAAATGTACTAAAGTAACTGAAAACTGTTATACAAAAGAGAATTATTGGAAGGATACTGGGGTGATATTTGTATGTATAATGAACACTTTAATTCTGCATAAACATCACTATTACATTAGTCTTTCAGTTATCATTAGTTCAAGTATCTCTGGTTTTGTTGAACATCCAGAGTAGGTGAGAAGGGTGTTGATAAATAAATATATACAACATGTAACAACTTAATAGAAAATTTAAATAATAGCCACTCTTGACTATTATGCGTTCATCATAGTTTGAGATTTTGAAACATTTCTAGCATAAACATTATTATGTAGCCACATTTATTGAAATAAATAAATATTGAAAATATTTCTTTGTTAGTTATACATCTAGTGTCACCTACTGTTACGACAGAAAGTGTTCGTACCCTGCGTCCCGAGTGATTTTTTGCTCATAACGTAAAAGGTATCACGATTAGGCTAATACAAGTATGGTATATAATAAATATTATAGTAACATACATCTGAATAAATGTTTATGTAAATTAAACGGCAAAAAAACTGTTTATAAACAAATAACCAAAAACAGAGGAGCAGAAAGTGTTCGTACAGTTCAGAACGTGTGAAAAAACAGTTATTCCAGTAAAAATTTTCTTAAGCATGGCGTATAAACTACAGAACTTATTTTTAAAACGCTTGCGCCCACGAAAGACAGAAGAAGTATTGGATTAGATTCACTACCAAATTTTTTTTTTCTATCATCAGTTCCAAAGTCGTCTGGGACAAGGTTTGGAGGGTCAGTGGGGGAATGCTTCCCATTCACTTTCGACCCTCCTCTCAAATGGCCAGGAAGTTACTTGTATACAAGATATAGCTTATACCCTTGAAGAATGTGTTTTTCACCTTATAAAGCACTACTGTATCTTTCCCTATCCTCTTTGTTATCACGTTATGGGATGTGAGACCACCACTTTCTTTCGAAGATAGTTCTTATATTTATAATCGGCCATTTATGCGGTGAAACTTCTAATGGCTATGCATCAGTCTGGCGGTACGCCAGGCAAATCTGATGATATTCATTAAAAGATGTTGTACCATCTGTTTCCTGCTCTTCTTCTGATAGTTTTAAAGTAAATTTGGCAATAGGTTTCTCTGCTTTACCCACCACGAGTATCGAAATCTGGTTTTTAGCGGTGTGGGTCTGCAGACATACCTCTGTGCCATTGGAGAAACACTAATTAGGGAATGGATAGATGTTCCATTCTCAAAATCCATCATATTCTCAAATGATCAAAGTTGTACTATCTGTCCAGGGTTTATGGTTGAGCTATGGGACTGCGCCTTTAAGATGGTGGGCCTTAAGCATCATCTGAGGCTTCAGCTCTGCATGGAGGCTTTCCACATTTCGATAATCCAGAGTTTGTATGCTGAGTCCTGAGAACTTCCTTTTCACTTCAGACATTTACAACTTTCCTTGCTATGTAATATAAAACTTTTATACTTATCATGATGTCTCACCTGGAGTTGTGTCTTTAATCCTTGGCGAACTGTGCTTTTTGGGAATAGTTAGTCTACTATTTGTTCTTTTTACCTTCATATCCAGGGATTGCTAACTGATCTGGTCTGCCATTGGATGATGCTGTTAAGTCCAATTATCAGCTTATTCCACCATGACTTATTACCATCCCCACTTGTGACCTTTATTTATGTCATCTGAGTAGGACGGATACTCCTGATAGGAATTATAATCTTTATTTGCTGAACACTATCAAAGAATTCTTCCATATCCATTTCAACAGATGATTAAAATCGGATGTCTTTTTCAGGTTACTGTTCAAATTCAAAATTTCTAGTTCAGTGAGTGTTTTCTTCATAAACAAGTCTCCTTTTGATGAGTTAGCGGCTACGCTACAGACTTAGGGTTTGATTTTCTGCAGTGGACAGAGCGCACATAATCCATTCTGTTGCTTAATAGTAAATAAAAAATTGTTCTTAATAATGTCCAGATACTGGAACAGAGCTACAGTTAAACGGAATTAGTTATTGAGTTTAATACAACAAAAGATATATTATTTTGGATAAACCAGAACATAAAAATACCTTATTTAATTAGTGTGACAGAGAGGGTTATTTTCAATCTTGTTGGGCACATTTTTAGCTTGTTATAAATAACATAGTTGCTGTTTTTTAAAAGATTAAGCCCAGCATTGCCAGGTGGTTAGAGCGCTCCACTCTGTGGATCAGGAGTACAAATTTCCTTGATACCAAACATACTCGCCCTTACATCCGTTGGGATTATAAGTGACGGTCAAATCCTGTATGTTGGTAAAAAAGTAACTCAAGAGTTGGCAGTGAGTGGAGATGATTAACTCTCTTCCCTCTAGTCTTACATTGCTAAATTATGGACGAGTGGCGCACTCGTGTAGCTTTGCGAGAAATTCCAATAAAAAAAACCTTCAAAAGATTGAACCCAATCTTTTTTTTTCTACTAAACATTTCACTATGCAAACCGCAGGTATCAAAACCCCATTTTTGGCTTCAGTTTGCCGATATGGTCAGTTTTAGTTTTTTTGTCATATTTTAAGCTTATTAGAAAAACATAAAGTTTCCGTGTTTTAAAAGATTAAGACCTACACTTTATGTAGTTTTATAAAAGATGAAAGTTTCTTGATCATTACACATTAAACTTTGTCAATTTAAATGTGTTTAAAAAACAAAATTAAAATCTTTTAGCACAAAATAACAAGAATTTAATGATATAAAGAACGTATGAATTATTAACTTTAATAAAATTCATGTATGTTCAACAGTATTTGTGTCGTGTTCATCCTGTGGTAGAGCTCCGAGTTTCGAAGTTCGTAAACATTGATTGAATCTCTGTGATACCATAAACTATACATCGAATGGTTAAGCTGTAAGTGTGTAATAAAAGTGAAAGTAAATCCTTTAGTGTGCGTGTTGTAGGGTTATGTTTTTTCTTTCTTTTTATTCTGAAGTTGAAAATTAGGGACACAGTAGATAGCCTTATTGACTTTGTCATAAAAACAAAATATAAAAGAAATAATTATATTATGTGCATTTACCAGTATACTGTGTTCTAGTGGTGGATTGAAGGTAGGTGTTCCAAAAACGTTTTCTTAGACTTAATTTAAGTACTGAATTTTTATTTTAAGGATATGACGACGATATACGCTGGTTTATTCGTTGCAAAAAATTAAAATAATGAATATTTATCAATTCTCTCGTCAGTTTCAAGTCACTAATGTATGCGCCACACAGGTATCTTTCTTTCTGGCACGTGTTCAACCTACAGCACAACTGTTTTGTGTTGTTTCAGATATTCGTATAAGTTAATTAGATTAATAGTCACGCCCAAAAAAAAAACAAAAATAAAAAAAAGAATGTGACATTGTATTGCACAGTTTACAACTGCTCTTTCCAAGTTATACACGTACAGTAACAATATTCACCTCAGCAACACGAGAGTTAGACAGAGCACAGTTTCTTTTCACAAAATAGTCATAATTTTTCCGTTACCATACACTGTGACATTCAGCTCTGAATCAGGTTAGTTTCGATGTTTATGCATTTTACTTTATTTATATATATATTTGACTCTTCTTAATGTTGACCCAGTCGATTGAAGTAAGGTTAGGGAAAAAACAGTTTCAGTACAGTCTATACTTCGTAATTAAAGACCATAGTAAAGGGAACAAACTGTCAAAAGCCTTGTGACGACACATTCGTGCATCCTTAAAGGTCTTACGTTATCTTCTGCCAAAAATAAAACTTAAAGAAAAAAACACAACCAAACATATCAGTCAATAATCTAGTTTATCTAATATCAGACTTCAGATAGTTTGTTCAGTTCACTGTGGTTCTATTTTTCAATATTTGTAACAATGATAATATGTTCTTCTTATTATTATTATATCTTGTGATGTACAGTTATTAATCGAGAAATTTGATAACATACTATGGTGGTTAGAGTTGAGAGTTGTCGAAAGTACATACGTTTCTGTTTAAACGAGAAAATTCATTATTAGCTAAGTTTACAGATCTGAATTATTAGTTTGTTTAAATTGAAAGCCCTGCAGATGGCGAGGTGTTTACGGAGGGTGTATCTTGTTTTTCATTGTCCGTTCTTTAATTGCAAAACATAAAATTATTACTTGTCTCTGTAAATCACTTGACAACCTTCAGCGTTAAATAATTATCGTAACATTTGGTAACTTATTTTGATAGCACAGAACTTTGATAATATTAAATTTGTTAATACTAGGACTTCAAAAGCAGAATAGAGAGGTTTGGTTCTTGTTTCTCGATATCATAATAACATATATAACCTGGTAGATCACGTGGTTCAGAAGTAATTAATGTAGTTTTAAAAACCTTTATAAATATTTTATGCAGCTAGTTTTTTTATCCGAAATAACAATTTTCAAAGTAAACAAAAGTAAAGAAATCATCTTTTTAAATATCTGAAATATTCTTTTCATAATTTATTTCAGATAGAGAATTATCCACCATCTCTGTAACCAATAAAATTTAATTTAAAAGAGAAATTCTGTTAAACCTGAGTGACAAATACAGCTGATCCAGCTTCTTACGTAATGAAACACTCCATCTTTCTTTATAGCTCGTATATTTTTCCAATATAATTATTATTATATCAATGAATTTTTAACTTGGTGTATTGGTTTAGAACAATTTTAAATATCCTAAACTGGACAAACATCTGAATATATTTTAGGAATTATGTCCAATAACATTACTAATGGATAAATGCAATTTAACATTTACGAACTTGTGATTTAAGTTACGTTAATCTGATCAAACTATTATAACAATCATTAATTTGTACGTAACCTTTTTAGTTTAATTTTTTTTAACTTTATCTTGGTCGGAAATTATTATTTAAAATACAATATCCTTGTTTAAAACACATGTACAGATGTACCAAGAGATAATTTTATATTAAAATAATAAACTTACAAAACAGACCAATCATCAATACCAAGATTTATTTACGACATATTTCCTATTACACATATGGAAGACCGTTTCATATTTGTCCATAGAAAGGAATTAGGATGAAACCGTGAATAAGTCGTTTTCAATTCTTCAGAAATATTTACTAACAACAAAATCTGAGAAGTTAATACAAAGAGACACAAATTAATAGTTTAATTTTTATTCGCAGCATCTTTCTCGACATCTAACTGTAAACATGAAAACTTCTGACCAGACATTCAGTTTTAAGAAGTTGAAGAATGTTCCTGGAATTGGAATTATTTTCGGAATGACATCAGGATTCACGTATTCTCTGGCGATCCTGAATTTGAAGCTGGTGTCAGAAATTAGTCCGGCCCAGTTTCTGGTAACTCAAGCTCTTATCCAATGGGGAATTTATAATGTTTTTATTATTTATTCGAAAGCCAATTACTTCTGAGAGAAAGGAGAAGGAACTATTTTGTTTTTTAGAGCTTTATTTGATGGAATAGTTAAAGCCCTAATGAAAAACTGTATTCATTGGCTCCCTCTTGCGGATACTTCCACAATCTATTCCTTTTCTCTAGTGTTCATTAGTTTGCTTGCTCACACGGTTTTGAGAGAACCTTGTGGGGCTTTAATGTATTCGTCTTAATGCTGACGATGACGGGCATTGTTTTAATTATCAGATCAAAGTTTATCGTAGGAACCTTTCAAGATATTCATGACGTGGGTAATCGGTGGAAAGGAAATACAGCTGGATTTTTTACGTGTCTATTGAAAGCTTGTTCCTATAAAATGGCCCGTAAACTTCAAAAACTACCACCTCAAGTTGTGGTTGCCATTATGTCTACATTTAGTCTTGTTATGGGAATCTTTCTACTGTTTTTGTTCGAAGAAATTCAAATGTCATCTTGTGGTAAAAGCAGTATTCTTGCTGCGAATTCTGGCATCATTATGACTCTAAAACAACTTCTCACCACAATAGCCTTACAAGTGGAAAATGCTGGACCAGTGTCTGTTGCTGAAACTATAAATATAATTACAGCCTTTTTGTTCGATATTTTCATATTAAATACCATCGCCACCTGGTACAGCATTTTTGGCGCTGTTTTAATTTTTGTTGGTGATTTTTTAACAACATTAAGAGAAGTGCATTAGTTCTTAATATTTTAACATAGCAATTTACTTCATGCTGTTATTAATATTATTTGGTTTCTATTATTTTTTGCATAATAATAACTTTTTCACTATTTTATTATTATTATTTCAAAGCTTTCGATAACCGATGCTCGTAATGTAGTTCACAATAAATAGTTTTAACATTGATGCTTGAAGCTAAGTTTATTACTTTCGATAGTTAATAATTATACCACTGATGATAGTGGGTAGGAGCTTGAGTTCCACTACTAGTTTTCCATTGATGGTGACATACATATCCAAGTGTTGAGTTTGTTGTTTCACTTTGATGAACGTGGTTATTAGAGATCTGTTTCTGACCTCAAGATAAACTTTCTATGTTTTAATGAGACATTCTCGTTTTTTTTTCACGAAACTTCCATGTGTTTATTTGTGCTTCATTTGTTTGTATCTAGAAATTTACAGTAAATAAAAAGAAATTACAGAAGAAGGAAAAACTTTCGTACTGTTAATTCTTTTAACGTTAGAAATGGTTTAAACAAAAAGTAAACAACATTATATTTGAAACATGTGTACGTTCATTTGCTTACAATTTTATAAAGTTTTATATGAGTTTCGATAACCGTGGTTGTCAGAGCACAGGTAGCTCATTAGTTCGTGATGTGCGAACAAACATACAAAAGTGTGCTAGATCGTAAATACTGAAATGTTTGAAAAATGTAGTTTGTTTTTAAGATGTCCCTTTTAGTCAACTACTCATTGTTTTCGATATTAATTTAAATCCATTATATTAACTAATAACTCACATTGTATTTGTCGTCCAAAATATATTTCTTTCGAGTTTTAAATCATAACATTATTTGTAACTGATCGTGTGGATAAGGTTATCGAAAGTATTCCAAACTTTTTCATCAACATTCTCTGTGTACTTATGTTGTAACGTACGTTCTGATTAAGAAGTATTTAAAAATAAAAAGAGAGTACTAATTTTAAAAGCAAAACTCTTCTGTTTCAATCGTTGTCATCACTTGAGGATGATTCCATTGTGCTGAACAAAATATTTTCTTAAAATCACCAAGTTTAATTCACTTACATGTAATCTTAATTCAGTTGTATTTTAAACCTCGGACCATACATTCAGAGAAAAATGAAGAGAGCTAATGAAGTAAAATAATGACTTTTGAAGGTCCCTAAACAACCATATAGGTGTCGCTTTTCTTTATTCTACCCGACATATTTTAACTTATTCTGTTATCGTTTTGTTCTAATTTTAGATGTGAATTTTACAGCTTACAAAACATACAAATTAATGGCTCACAATATATGTTTTACGTTTGGGCGACTCTTTTACCAACAAATAGTGGGAATGACCGTCACACTATAACTTCCCCACGGCTGAAAGGGCGAGCATGTTTGGTACGACGGTGGATTCAAACCCACGTACCTCAAAGTACGAGTTGAACGCCTTAGCCCAACTGACCATACTGGCTCTATTTTTTAATGACGATTCTTATCTAAAACTAAAAAAATATTTTCTTAAAATCATTGAACCAGTTGTTGTGGACAACGAATTGAGTTGGCTTTCTATTACACTCAATTTTCCACCTTTTTAGAACAAACATGATTTCAATAATTATGAGTTTTTAAATTATGCAAACACGATTTGAACAAAATTAAGCTTTTAAACTTTGTAGATATGGTATAAATAAGAAATAGTTTTCAATTTTTGAAACCATAGTGTCAGTAACACTCATATTTAAACTTTGCATATTTGATTTTACTAACACTCAGGTTTCAAACTGTGCACAGTAAGTATAGTATAAATAATAACCAGTTTTTAAACTTTGGAGACATGTTAGGCTTATTATAGTAAAATCAGGCTTTAAAAACGTATAGCTCAGTGCAACAAAGAATTACGTTGCTTTATGGTCACTTAACACACAAAAACTAGTAAAATAGTAAAATACAAAATTGCAAAAACGAAAGAGGATTCCAAACATATACTTAAGGTTCAATATGTTGTAATGTTCCAAGATAGAATTTCGGTAGGCATTGTAATTTTACATAGTGTTTCTTCACGCTGTAAATATTGTTCGAACTTTATCCTTGAAAAACAATTACACTTAAGCTGTGTATTAGTGTTTTCTGGGTGTATATTTTGTATTTGTGAAATATATATATATATAAATATTTAAAACTTTGCCCTTAATATTCACATACGATCAAGATTTTTCTGAAATCATAAAATAAAGTTTATTGAGGACAAAATACCTGTTAATTCATCTTGGCTGTTCCATCCTCTAAACCAAATTTCAAAATATGAAAAATGTAAATCCAGTTCTCATCATTGATGCATCTATCAAGATTTTTTTGAAACTCACTGATATTTATTCTCTCAACAACATACGAAAAAATCCATTCCATTTAATCCTATTTAAAAAATAAAATTTTCGGATCTGAGAACAGCTTCCTCTTTTCTTATATTGATATTTATGTCTCCAATATAAATAATTCTCGATGTTAAGTATGACAGATGTTGATGAATCAATATTACAGATTTCTTTTAAAATTTTAAACACATCAGTCAGATCTCCTCTAGTTTTTCTTTTTATCAATTTTAAGATCATAATCTCTCCTCATATAACAACCCTTCCATCCGAGGTATCATTTTACTTACCATCCTCTGAATATGTTCAAGCATTTTAATGTCCTTCCTAGGGTAAGTAGCCTAAGACTAAAAACATTTCATCAAATTTGACCTAATCAGTGACCTCTACGGTCTAAATCCTATTTGTCTTATCACCACCAAGAGCACACTGCTTGAATGGCTTCAGAACTAATCAACAATTACATCAAGGTCACTTCTTTTATCACAATATTAAGGTTATTGTCAAATTATACTTATAATTAATACTATTATAGGCCCGGCATGGCTGGGTGGTTAGGACTCGTAATCTGAAAGTCGCTGGTCGTAATCTGTGGGTGCGTTATAATTTCACGGGCAATCCTATTTGTTGGTAAATAACTTGGGTGGTGATGACTCGTTGCCTTCTCTCTAGCCTTAAGCTGCAAAATTATGGATGGTTAGCGCAGATAGCTCTCTTATAGGTTTGCAAAAAATTCAAAAAGAAATAAACAAATTATTTTTACCTACGTGCCTAATGTTACTTTTATTATGATTACAATTAATATTCCATTTATTTGCCTATCTCAATAAATGATCTAAATTGTTTTTCACACCATCAATACCCTCTTCAAAGCTAGCAATGCCCAAAACTTTGACATCATAAACAAATTCAGGTAATATTTTTATTTCATCAACACTCCTTGTTGTTCCTCATTAAGGTAAATCAAAAACAGGAATGATTCTAAGACTAAGCCTGTGACATTCATCCAGTTTAAATAAAGACCATTCTAATAAAACTCTTTCACCCAGTCACTCTTCTGTCCAATTAGTTTACTTACACCCCATATCTAACGAAATAATATAAGCCTTTTATTTTCACCTTGTCAAATGCTCTCTGAAAATCCAGATACACCAAATCTACAACCTTACCCTCATCCATCTGAGCAGTAACGTTTAAAAAGAATGTCTGAAAGTTTGCAACATGAGATTTTCTTTCAGTGAAAATATGTGTACTCTCTAATAACATTCTAAAATTTATAACATGTTTTATTAAATCTTTCAGCCAGTCGTTTTCTCGTACGTCTTTCTGATGTCCTGTTTCACCAACGTTCCTGGTATTCAATAATATTATATAAAAGTCTCCTTCTACCAGTCAATTCATAATTCTAATATTTGTGACGCTTTTCTTTAATTTTATTTCTCATATCCTGTGTTAGCCAACCTGGTGTGTTACTTGCGGCTGTACTTATCTTTCTATGAATAAAATATATAAACACGATTTAAAGAATGTAAGGCATGTTGAGCTAAACTTAGCAAGGTAAGCCCATCTGGTTGCTCTAACTCAACACAGCTGTTCTAGAATAAAAATGGTTGTGCCTGAACTGTAGAGGTTTTAAAGACAACAAACTTCTATTAACATGCGATATGGCTTTTTGTTTTAACACGTTGTTTTGCACTTAGAAAAAAAAACATAGAAACAAGTCCAATAAACAAGATATATTTTTTTAAATTTTTCTTTGTTTCAAACACACGTATTTAATTACCACAATCTGTCTAAACACGTAACGTATCATCATCAGCTGTTAACTTTCCTTGACGCCATAAAAATGACTCAGTTTAATATTTATATGGAAAACGTTAATAATCCACAGTGAATTATAGATTATTTTAATTTTAATTATTGATAAATGAAAGTGTATAGTCTGAGAAAAAAACATTTCTAACAGCATCATTGTATACCATAATCTAATGTGTTATACTAGTCAACAAATTCTGACATCAATAACTAATACAAAAGGTCCAAGTCATATTTTTATTTTATGGTACTTTTGGGAATCAGCCTGAAAATTAATAAAATTCTTTATTTGTGTGTTTTTATGGTGCAGTGATCATCATAAAAATTATTTTATTTAGGTGCTAATTAATCTTAAATCACCTAGTTAGATAAAGAGAAACTAAAGCTTGTATCCTAAATTCCCACACACAACAAACTGGTGTCATTCCATCCACGTAACACAGGGGTATTATTAATATTTATTTATTTCGAAAAATTATTTGTTTGTGTACATTAGTGTGTTTTCTGTAAAAAATTTGTATCCATAGTAAATAAATAATAAATATGATTAAAAGTCAAATAACTTTAATTGTGTATCTGTTTTCTCACATTGCAATTTTTTGTGGAGCAATAACAATTAAAAAATTTATATATTATAAGGTTTAGAGATCATAAGGGGACCCTGAAATGTTAGTTTAGTTTTATATGAAGCACAAAAAAAGATAAACATATTATAAAAGAGCACATGATTGACAAAAAAAACTCTAATACATGAAAAATATCCGTCTGTTCACCTGCATCATCCTAGATACGTTACATAAATCCTTCTAAAAATTATACTGTTTGAGATATATACAAAATAACCGAAAGAGATTAATGACACTAGTGTATTGCTCTAGTCATATTTACCATAATCCAAATAAGTATCGATAAATATACTAAAGTAACTGAAAACTGTTGAACAAAAGAGAATTATTGGAAGGATGCTGGGGTGATATTTATAGGTATAATGAAACTTTAATACTGCATAATCATCACTACTTCTATTACATCAGTCCTTCAGTTATCATTAGTTCAAGTACCTCTGGTTTAGTGGAACATCCAGGGAAGGTGAGAAGAGTGTTGATAAATAAATATATACAACATGTAACAACTGAATAGAAAATTTAAATAACAGCCACTCTGAACTATCATGCGTTCATAATAGTTTGGGATTTTGAAACATCTCTAGCATAAACATTGTTATGTAGTCACATTTATTGAAATAAATAAATATTGTAAATATTTCTTTGTTAGTTATACGTGTAGTGTCACCTATATGAAACTTCTGTCAGCTCTAGTTTTGAAATCATTGATGAAATCTGTCGAATGTTTATACATTTATTTTGTAAAAAAGCATCAGCCACTAGTTAAAGTTGCTTAACGCACATATAGTATAGACACAGAACTTTAAATTTAACTCTATCTAACATATATTTAACACATCTAATATATGTGTGTTCATTTTTATACTGCAACAATGTATAAAGTAGAGGAACGGCAATGAATCGTTCCAGCCTATGAAACATATATTATTTTTCAGAATTTTTCTGAAGAGCGATTTCATGTTCTCTGCAGATGGAAATTCAACTACCGCCTATTGGCTGCTCCCAGATAATGCATGTAGGTTATATTAAGTGATATGTCACGTATATTATTGAATCACTTTGTATGCTGCTCATCATATTTTTAGCTTCAGCTTCAGTGAAATCATCAGAATGGTTGTTTGTCTTTAACAAAAAATATTCATTGAACTCTAACTTTTCTTTCACTGATAGCAAAGACTAAAAACATTTTTCGTTTCTAGTGTTACGTATCATATTTATCTCGGACGAGTCTCCGATTCATTATTTTAGGTATTGTGGTGACAAATATCCTGAAATTAAGTTAAATTTTATTTTAATGTAGAAATAATTAAATTTGAAGATGTAGTAATTAATGATGTCTGCCAACAATATTAATACATACAGTTTTCTTTCTTAACACATGTATATTTTAATATGTCAGTAATAACATAATTTAAAATAACTGTCTTTCCAAAGAGTTGTTAGAGATAACGATTTGATAATCAAAAATCTTACAAACTAAAAAACAAACGAGTCTTCTATGTGGTCTGGAAATGAATATTTTATCAACGGTTGACGATGAGTGAATTAATTTCGAGTTGATACCGGTACAGTTTACTTAACAGGTAAATATGAAGCTCTTTGCTGTTTTCACGTCAGATTTTCACCGCTGAAAGTATCTAATATTTTAGTAGAAATACTAACGTTTCATTATAATTCGCTAGCTTAAAAAGCTTGTTACTGTTCGAATCATATAAATGTTTCTGGTCAGTATTTGTAGTTTTCCGAGTAATAAACTTTATTCAAAATTATAGTTCCCAAGGCTTATAGTATACACACTGTAGCAAATCAACAGTATACACGTTGCATTAGATACCACTTATAAGTTTGAGAGGAAATTTTTCAAGAAATTTCAGCTAATTTAACAATATTGCTATTTACCTACATATATACTCGAGAATCTTCTACAAATTTAGCGAACAGGAGGGAATGTCACAATACACAATATTTGAAGGATTATTATTCTATTGAAAATAAGGTCAGAATCTTTCCTATCAATTTAACTGTGTCCAACTAATTATTTTTAGTTATTTAATACTGGTGTTTGTTTTATCTTAGAACTACACGTAAAAAATAAACTAATAACAGATTTTATCCAATTAAATATTTTAAATTTTTCCAAATCTTACACTTCCTTGATATAAACTGTCTTAAGATAATTATAGCTTTGAATGAAAGAATTGAAATTTCATCGTTTGCATATCTATTTTCTTTACTTTTCTATCATGTTTTTCTGAGATATAAAATATACACATCGACAACTCTAATACACAACATAAATATTATTGATTCTCAATGATAGAATATAAACAATATTAGAGCGTGAAGAGAAACTATAACAATATTAAAACGCTTATCGAAACTCCAGCCTGGAACATCCCACTTCGTACCTGGATATGATAACAACTATACCGTATGTAAATGTAAACTTAGAATCATATTTCGTTTTTATAATTTTGTTTCTTTAGTAGTTTATGTGTTTTAAATGAGCGTAAAGCTACATCATGATCTATTTGTATCCTAAGCCTACAACATGTATTGAAACCATGTTTTTAGTATCAAAAGCCTTTCGTGTTTGCAAAGTGTCAAAACTGGATATTATTGAAATTATGTTTATACTGCTAGTGCATAGTTTACAAACTGAGTGTTATTAAAATCATGTTTGATCTTTAGCAATTAAAGCAATGTTATTGAAAACATATCTGATCTATAAACAGTTTAAAAAATTATTATTATTGAAACATACTTACTTTGAATCGTTCGTGATATGAAACACGATGAAAAGATATTTTGACTGACAAACACAGTACGGTTTCTTAGTTAATACATCAGAATAAAATAATATTGATAAAAATAACATTGTTGGCTAAAACGATCTAATTAAAATTACAGTTAGTATTTACATAATGTGTGATCTATTATAACCTGAATTACGTCATTTAGTTTTATGAAATAAGTTTACGCCAATATTAGTTTGTTTGTATGATAGCGTCAATTATTCCTCGAATACAACATAATTTATCGATCTAACACATAACTGAAATAATGCGAAGCTTCAATATCTTCAACAAAAATGATTCAGCAAAGAAAACTCAGGCGAAGAGCATGGAAAATACTGTAAAATTCGTCAGAATATTTAATATCCATCGAAAGTAATATACTTAGCTTCAAGCATTAGTGTTAAAACTATTTATTGTGAACTGCAATACAAGCATCAGTTATCGAAAGCTTTGAAATAATAATAATAAAACAGTGAAAAAGTTATTATGCAAAAAATAATAGAAACCAAATAATATTAATAACAGCACGAAGTAAATTGTTATCTTAAAATATTAAGAACTAATTCACTTTTCTTAATGTTGTTAAAAGGACACCAACAAAAATTAAAACAGCGCCACAAATACTGTACCAGGTGGCGATGGTATTTAATATGAAAATATCGAACAAAAAGGCTGTAATTATATTTAGAGTTTGAGCAACAGACACTGGTCCAGCATTTTCCACTTGTAAGGCTATTGTGGTGAGGAGTTGATTCAGTGTCAAACAGATGCCAGAACTCACAACAAGAACACTGCTTTTACCACAAGATGATATTTTAGTTTCTTCGAACAAGAACAGTAGTAAAGTTCCCATAAGAAGGCTAACGGTAGACATCATGCCAGCCACAACTTGTGGTGGTGTTCTTTGAAGTTTACGGGCCATTGTATAGCAACAAGCTTTCAAAAGACACGCAGAAAATCCAATCGTAATTCCTTTCCACCGATTACCTACCTCTTGAATATCTTGAAAAGTTCCTACGATAAACGTTGGTTTGATAATTAAAATAATGCCCGTCATCGTCAGCATTAAGACGAATACATTGTAAGCCCTACAAGGTTCTCTCAAAACCAAGTAAGCAAGCAAACTAATGAACACTGGAGAAGAGGAATAGATTGTGGAAGCATCCGCAAGAGGGAGCCAATGAATACAGTGTATCATCAGAACTTTTATAATTCCACCAAATAAAGCTCTAAAAAACAAAATAGTTCTTTCTCCTTCTAATCCGAAGTAATTGGTTTTCGAATAAACAATAAAAACATTATAAATTCCCCACTGGATAAGAGCTTGAGTTATCAGAATCTGGGCCGGACTAATTTCTGACACCAGCTTCAAATTCAGGATCGCCAGAGAATACATGAATCCTGATGTCATTCCCAAAATAATTCCAATTCCAGGAACAGTCTTGAACTTTTTAAAACTGAATATTTCGTCAGAAGTTTTCATGTCCACAGTTGTATGTCGACAAAGATGCTGCGAATAAAAGTTAATGTCGTAATTTTTGTCTTGATTATCTCTTAAAACATCTTATTAATACTAAAAAGCATTAGATTTGTCAAATCTTATTTTAATAAATCTTTCTAAAACTGAAAAATGACTACTCTACAGATTGAACCAAATTCCTTTCTATAAACGAGTGTAATATGATCATCAGTTTGATAATATAAGCATATCATGTGTTACATTTCTATACATATATGTGTTTTAAACAATTTTTATCAATAGTTTCTAACCAAGATAAAGGTAATTCTAAAGACAAAACTAAGAACGTAACGTACAATTTAACAAAGTTAATTATTAAACAGTCTTTTAAGATGAACGTAATGGCATAAGTTAAACACAAGATATTTTAAAATTCATAAAAGATAAATCGATTTATTCATCAACGATTTTGTTGGCAGTTATTACAAAACATGTTTACAGAGGTTTGTCTAATTTAGGATATTTAACTTACTTCTAAACCCATATAACAAGTTAACAATGAAACATGATCTATATAATTATAAAGTGTGATAACAATAGTTTTGAGATCTACATTAAGATTATTCTAAAAGGTGGTGCAGCTAATGTTGTAAAAACAAAATAAATTTAAAGAAAAATGGAGTGTGTCATTACGTTAGTAGCTTGAACATCTTTCTTTGTTCCTTTGTTTTGAGAGGTTTTCTCCTTTAAATTAAATATTACTGGTTTAAGAGATGAGGAATATCTCTCTAATTGAATTAAATTATGAAGATGATATTCAAATATTATAAGAGAAATTTATTTATGTTGGAAATTTTTATTCAGTATAAAAACTAATTTCATGAAACATTTATAAAGGTTTTAAAAATCACAGTAGTTTCTTAGACGCCACATGATCTACTAGGCTTAATAAGTTTCATCCATAACGTGGAACAAGAACAAAAACTGTCCATTTTGCTTTTTAGGTCCTAGTATGAACAAACTTAATAATATGACATTTCTGTAGAAATAAGTTACCAGATGATTAATTTAATGTAGGAGCTTGTCACGTAAATCATAGTGAAATATAATCATTTCATACTTTTTGTAAAAGTATTTTCCATAATGTGAAAGAAATTAATAATAACATTTTCAAACTAAGCTAATAGTGATTTTTTTCATTTAAACAGAAACATTCATACCTTCTCCTACTCTAAACCCTAACCACGAGAGTATGTTAAAAAATGGAATAAGAAAATTCTCAATTGTAGATCTATAGAAAAACTGTAGATCACAAAAAATAGTAATGAAAGGAAACAACTGACCAACTTCCTAACCGTCTGTGTCTTTAAAGGAATTCCAAGTTGAGGGGTCACGTAGTCGTTTGTTGAACAGTTTTTTTTTATTTCTCCAGCAACACAATGTTACAATGAAGAGGACGCTTGAATAGGTCAAAACTAGTTTGTTAGATATGAAACTTTTGATACTTCGATCCGTTCAGTATTGTTTTATTCATTTATGACAGATAGGCTGCAGAGAAATTGTTTTTATCTCCCTGCCTTTCTTAACTAAGAAATGAAAAATATAAAGTCATATGAAACCAGGAGAGTTAAACGTATGAATAAAAATAAAAAATATATCAACTAACCTGGTTCAGAGCTGTTTGTCGCACACTTTGGTAGCTTTAAACATAACTCGAATGTAAATGTTGAAATGAGTTCCACCAAACTCGTGCTGTTCAGATGAAGGTTATCATTGTACGTGTATAACTTTGAAACAGCAGTTGAAAACTGCGCAATTCACTGCCATGTTTTAGTGCTGAACGGGACTGTAAAGCTAAATAAATGATAACATACCTGAAGTTGCAAAAACAGTTGTGCTGTAGGTCGAAAAATGCCAGAAAAAATGCAACTGTGTGGTGTCTGTATTAGTCAGTTACAATTTAATGGAGAATTGAAATTTTTTTGGATTCTCATAAAATGAGAGTTTAGTACCTGAATGGAGTAAAATAAGAAATTGAGGGAACAAGTTTTTCTAATTCATCAATGGAACATAAAATACGCAGCAGATAATGATCCTTTTGTATTTTGTCTTTATGGCAACCTCTAGATGTGGATTCCAGTACATGGTGAGGGCACTTCCCATAGGAAGTTCTGCTTCCTTCAGTTTACCACCTCTGGGTTTGCGTGGCGATCCCTGAAGAGGGAGGACAGGATCCTGGTGATTGAGGAGTCCAACCTTAAGACACCCATTTGGCCTTGGATTACTGTAAATGGGGAGCCTTGAGGTGCTCGCCCCGCGGTCACTCGGCTGGTCCACTTGGGCTAGGGTCAACCAAGTACCAGTGTTGGATGTTCTGAAAAGATGTTATGGACATTGTATATGATGCTGGTGTTTGGGTATAGTGCTCACGAAACCATGGCGTTGCTTTTATATCTTTTGTGGCATTGTTGTGCGTTTCCTCGTAGAACTTCATGGTAGATACGGTCAGTGGGCATCAAAACATTCTTTTTCTCATTACGGATTCCCCAAATAAAAAATTAAATAAAATAGTGAAAAACAGACCATTGGCAAACGACCACATTTTGAAGATTCTGAGCAGCAAACTTCAACTTCTTCATCATCTGTAACTCATTTACTGATATTACATCCTTTACAGACAAATCTTTAGGGCCGATTTCTCTTTTTTAATTTAGAAAGGACTAGAGGAACTTGCTCGTTCTCCTAAGTCAGTCAAAAAGCTTAGTTCTGGTGACAAATTGGTGGAAACATCCTAAACACAGTGAACACCTCTTACATTCGTTCCACTGCTACAATGAGAGTTCAGACGGATCTCTCTGTGCCTCCAAAAGAACCTCAAACCATGTTAAAAGTCTTTCGACCTGCATGATTAAGAAAGCTGATGAATCAACGTGAACACCCACCTCTTTCCTTACCATCAATCCCAACAAATCTCAAGATCCACTTCCTTTGGTTCCGAGAACGGGCATTTTTCTCCAGTTCATCTTCTTCTCCGGCACCGATATGCAAAACGATCATTTGTTCACACCCTCAGTCGCTGAAATCTTTTTTCTAACGACAGTAACCTGCCCAATCGACCCAGTCAGGATCCATGGAGGTCCATAAACCTCCTTCGAGTAAAGAAAGTAAAGAAAATAGATGTGATCGAAAACAAAAGAGCTATTCACTCAATTGGCCTACATATAAATAAAAAATGGTCACTTTTTATGCAGTGAAACTTTCGAGGTTTACGTTGTAATCTGGATGACATCAAAGCACTGATTCCTTCTTGCCATCCTATATTTTTTCCTCGCAGGAAACATTTTTCAAACATGCTGATACAATCACCTTTTGGTTGTTTTCTTTGTACATAAATGGACATGTGCATGGAGAGGTGGCACTGTTGGTCGATCAGCATGTACCCACCCTACCTTTTCCACTCAACACACCCTTGGTGGCCGTTGTCATCCATGTTTCCTTGGGAAGTACCATCATTGTTTCTTCTCTGTAGCTGTATCTTTGAGAGCCCTTTGATCAATCAGACCTTGATGCTCTCGCTGAAAAGTTGTCGTTTCTCTTTTTAATCCAGAAAGATTTTAATAGGCATAATCCTCTCTGGGGTGGTTCTGATATTCATGGGAGGGGTTGCTCCTTAAAGTGTATATTTTGAGATCACAAACTTTTTTATCATCGGTACTGATTCTTATACTTATTTTCATACACCTAGTTAGTCTTTTACTGTTACTGATATCTTAGTCTGCTCCCTTTAACTATTCTCCCACTTTTCATGGAGGGTTAACAGTAACCCGCAAGGCAGTGATCATTTTATTATCATTTTGAGAGAGACTGGCCGTAATCGATGCCACCCGACCCGCGTGCCCCAGTGGAAGCTGGATCAAGCCAACTGGTCCTCTTTCACTGCTCTCATAGAACTTGATCCTTCCATCATATGCAAGCCATCGATAGACGATTGCGTGACTGACGGTATAATACAAGCAGCTTCTTAAGGTATTCCTTAAACCTCTACACGTTTTCCACGATATCCTCCTCCGTCGTGGAATCCTGTCTGCCACATGGAACGGAAGGCTTATAAACAAACCAGGTATACCTTTTGTAGGTGTTCCACACTCTCGAAACACATCGCTTTTTAGCGGGCCCTTGCACATACTTGGCATCTAAGGTGTCGAAACCAGAAGAAATCTTGGATTAAATTCATAGTTAGCATCTCGTCTACCAGCAGTTGCTGGTAATTCGAAAGGACAGTGGGCAATACAATTCTGTCCCCCTTTCGATCTTACTCTCTGATGGCCCAGAAGTAGTTGATGCCCGGAGCATCGCCGATTCTCACAGCGAAAGCTTTTTCTGGGTATTTTCCACTGCTGCATCTTCCTTCACCTTCTTAGCTATCAAGACTCAAACGGAGATATAACCTCTTTCCTTTTGTGTTGATTGTGTCTGTGGATGTAATCGCACCTTTACACTGGTGGAACTCAAACTGGTTCTTTATTAGTTTGGTAGTACATTGGTCAGACATGATGATATACACCATGAGATACTGCATCATCTCTCGACTGCTTCTCTTAATATTCTTCTGATTGTTTTTTAACCTTATTTGGCAGGCGAATGATTTTCCTGACACATGGCGCTAGGTCATTTTACTACTTTTCTCTAAACCTGGGAAGGATCCTAAGATTCCTTCACACTACCGTCCAGTTGCTTTGAGGAGCTGTCTTTGTAAGACCTTATAGAGGACAGTTAATACTCATCTTTGTTGGTTCCTCGAACAAACAACTTCCTCTTCTTACCAGTTATTTTCTACAGTAACTTTGAGTCCCTCGGGGCTGTGTTTTGAATGTCACATTTTTCAGTATAAAAATTAATGCCATCACTGGACAAGTCCCTCTTGCTGTTGCAAACAAGATCTATGTCGACAACATCCACATCTCGTGTCAGTCGTCGAACATGAGGTTTATTGAGCAGCAGTTACATAATGCTCTCAATCTTTTACTGAAGTGGACCACAGCAAATGGTTTTTTACTCCTTTCTCTCTAAATCCGTTTGCATACACTTTTGATGCCAACGGGGTTTTCAGTTAGACTCTGAACTCTGTATCTGTGAAGTTGTGCTACCCGTGGTCCCTGAGACAAAGTTCTTGGGGCTTATCTTTGACTGTAATCGAAAGGTTATACCACATACCAAGCAGCTACTAGTCAAATGTACAAGAGCTCTGAACATTCTTCGTCTCATCTCTTACACCACTTGGGGATGCGGATCAACGTTCTATTCTAAAGATATATCGTGTTCTTATTCGATCAAAACTAGGCTAGAAGTCACTGGTTTATATCTCTGCCAAGACCTCGACTCTCAAGATGCTGGACCCCATTCATCATCAGGGGCATTCCGCACTACCCAATTCAGAGCTCATATATAGAGTCTCATGAACTTTCTCTCCGCCTTCGCCGTTTGCAACTGTTTTTAGTGTATGCTTCGAAACTTTGTTCCTTACCACAGCATCTCACCTGGGGTTGTGTTTTCCTTCCTCAGTTGCTCATGCATTTCCAGAAGAGACGATCTGCCATTTTGGTATTCGTATTCAGGCACATTTGGATGAATTGGGTCTGTCGTTGGATAACATTGTTATATCCACTGGTAAGCCCTTCCCACCATAGCTTCTAACAGTCCCCAAATGTGACCTATCTTTAAATTATCTGAGAAAAGCAGACGCTCTCGACTGAAAATACTGTCTGTTATTTGCTGAACATCTTTCGGACCACCCTTCCTATCCTCTTTATACAGATGAGTCAAAATCAGGTGACTGTGTGGGCTCTGCCATGGTTTGTTGTGGTTCGGTATTTCCATGCAGAATCCCCTATACAACTTCTGTGTTCACTGCTGAGCTGTTCGCTATTTCTCTTGCCCTGGAGCACCTAGAAGCTAAGCAGTACTCATATTGTAGTATTTATACTGACCCGCTTAGTTCTCTACTTATCCTAGAGTCGCTTCACTTTAGTTCATACACTGTTCTCGCCGATATTCAAAACCGACTGGCCTATTTCTCTTTAACATCTACTTCTATCCAGTTCTTCTGGATACCAGGCCACTTTAGTATTGGCGCAAAATAGCTCGTCAAAACCGCAGCTAAATGTGTCTGCTCTGTCGCTATCAATGCTGTTTTTGTTCCATACATGAACTACGGTCCTGTGTTCAAGCCTCGGCTCCGTGTCAGTTGGAAGTGGAAAACGTGAAAACAATCTTTTTTAGATAGAACCCTCTATTGGACTTTGACAGTCTTGTTTCCGTAACGATCAGAAAGTGGACGTTGTCTTAAATAGATAACGCATGGGCCACAGTTTGTAACTCATTGTTCTTTTATCTGGGACTGATGCACCAATGTGTAGTGTGTGTAAACGCTCAGGTCACAATAAGCCATATATTACTGTCGTGCCGTCGTTATGACTCTCATTAAAGACACCATTTAAAACATGTTTTGCCCTAAGGTTTATCCCTGACGATGGATAATGCAATGTGTACTTAGATAATTTTGATGTTGAATCGATGTCTACATATATACTTTGGGAAGAGACCATAAATTCGGCGCCATTTTGATTTTCAATAATGTGGCCATTTTAAAACGCCTTTCTCTGAAATTAATGAACATTGGAGTTAAAGAGTCCTACTTTGTTCATGATGACAAATTACATCATAAGATTTATGGTGTCTACATGGGTTCTAGCTTATGGACATTTTTGACAATTGCATGATGTGTAAAAATACAATAAATAGGAAACTATTTCAACCTCTTTACTGTAAGATATGGTGATAACACGTTTGTTATCTTTGAGAACTCTCATGAAGCTTCGTAATTTCTTTAACATTTCAACAACAAACATATCAGAATAGAGAGCTTTGGTTCCTGTTTCTCCTTATGATAATAACCTATTCAACCTGGTAGATCACGTGTTGTAGAAGAAATTAATGTACTTTTAAAATCCTTTCAAAATATTTTACGAAATTATCTTTTTATCCAGAATGACATTTTTCAAGGTAAGTCAATCATCTTTTAAAACACGTGAAATATTAAGCAACAAAACCTAATTTAAAGAATAAATCCTGTGAAAACTGAGTGCCAAATACAGTTGATCAAGCTACTTGCGCAGATAACCCTCGAGTAGCTTTGCGCGAAATTGAAAACAAATCAAGCTACTTATGTTATGAAACACTGCATCTTTCTTTATAGCTAGTTGATTTTTCCAATATTCAATTGAATACCGTTTAAAATAATTTCTAACGTGGTTCTTATCAACTTTATTATTATGCAGATGATTTTACAATTTTAACTTTGTGTATTGGTTTAGAACTACGTTAAATATCCTAAACTGGACGAACATATGTCGATATTTTACGAATTATGTCCGATAACATTATTAATGGATAAATGCATTTTAACATTTATGAACATGTGGTTTAAGTTACGTTCATCTAATCAAACAATCATAACAATCGTTAATTTGCAAATTCTATTTGTATATTTAACTTTATTTTGGTCGGAAATTATTATTTAAAATATAAAATCTTGGTTTAAAACATATGTACAGGTGTAAAATAAATAAAATATTATCACCTGTAATTTCAGAAAGTGTACGACTGAATGAATGGCTTGGTTTAAGTGGTGGAATATTAGTTCTGTTAGATACTCCTAAGTGCTCACAAACTCTAGTATTTAAATGGAGATTTGTTTTGTCAATGTACGTAACACTATATGTATATTTATTTATAGATGAGCTATCTAACGAAGATTACAAGCTATTTTCTAAACAACAAATTTCAACCATAAGCCAACGCACACACCATCATCACTAAATTTCTCGTTTTTACCTCCAATCCTTTTACGAGCTCTCAAACTATACTAATTAAAAAACAAATATACACCCTTACCCTCATCTGCATATACAGACACATTTTCAAAATGTGACAGAAAGGTGAAGGAAATTTATTTAACAGCTTCAGAAAATATGCAGTTATCTTGTTCATACTTGTTTTAATCCGTCAATTCTTAAAGATAAGTAATGCTCATTAAGCCTTAATTAAATAAAACTAATGAAGAAAAAACATTTTATAATCATTAAATATAAGCCTTTCAGTCCACAAGGAGTTAGTCCCGATTCTAACATTTTGTTTCGCAAAAAAATCCTTACTGTTAATGTTTACGTTTTTACCAAAATTTTTATACATTCTTTTGGATTTATAATTCACTGTTTCGCCAAATTTTTTAAACCTTTAAGTTTTATATAATATTATATTATATTTATATTTTATATAATATTAGTGAATTTAAACTTTTTTTAAAGTTCTCGTGCTTTTCTTTAATTTTGTTTATTATCTATCATAATGAGGAATATACATATATTTATTATAGACAAAACTTTTTACACGAATGACCCTAATGTCCACTTATAAATAATTTTTCGAAATACATAAATATCAATAACATGCGGGTGTCACTTGGAAGGAATGATCCCAGTTTGTTCTGGGCAGGAATTTAGGTTACAAGCTTTAGTTTCTTTTCACCTCGCTAGGTGATTTAAGTTTAATTATTACCGAAAAAATATTTTTTTATGATTATTACTATACCATAAGCACATACAAATAAAAACTTCTATTAACCCTTTTACTTGGTAATTAATTTTCAGGCTGATCCCCAAAAGTACCATAAAATAAAAATATGACTTGGACCTTTTGTATTAGTAATTGATGTCAGAATTTGTTGACTAGTATAACACATTAGATTATGATATACAATGATGCTGTTAGAAATGTTTTTTCTCACTATATACACTTTCATTTATCAATAATTAAACATAAAATAAACTATAATTTACTGTGGACTATCAACTTTTTCCATATAAATATTAAACTCAGTCATTTTTATGGCGTCAAAGAAAGTTAACAGCTGATGATGATACGTTACGTGTTTAGACAGATTGTGGTAATTAAATAAGTGTGTTTGAAACGAAGAGAAATTTTAAAAATATCTTGTTTATTGGACTTGTTTCTATGTTTTATTCTAAGTGCAATACAACGTGTTAAAACGAAAAGCCATATCGCATGTTAATAGAAGTTTGTTGTCTTTAAAACCTCTACAGTTCAGGCACAACCATTTCTATTCTAGAACTGCTGTGTTGAGGGAGAGCAACAATATGGACTTACCTTGCCAAGTTTAGCTCAACATGCCTTACATTCTTTAAATCGTGTTTATATATTTTATTTATAGAAAGATAAGTACAGCTGCAAGTGACACACCAGGTTGGCTAACACAGGATATGAGAAATAAAATTAAAGAAAAGCGTCACAAATATTAGAATTATGAATTGACTGGTAGAACGAGACTTTTATAATATTATTGAATACCAGGAACGTTGGTGAAACAGGACATCAGAAAGACGTACGAGAAAACGACTGGCTGAAAGATTGTAATAAAACATGTTATAAACTTTAGAATGTTATTGGAGAGTATACATATTTTCACTGAGAGAAAATTTCGTGTTCCAAACGTTCAGACATTTTTGTTAAACGTTTCTGCTTAAACAGATTCTGTATATTTGGTGTATCTGTTTGACAAGAAGTTTGACAAAAGCTTATAAAAATTATTTTTGTAGTTGTGGGGGACAAGTGAACTAAGTGAAGAGAATATTTCAGATATTTTAAAAGATAATTTATTTACTTTGAAAAATGTCATTCAGGATATAAAGTTAACTTCATAAAAACGTTTTTAAAAGTACGTTAATTTCATTTACACCACGTGATCTACTAGGCATAGTGGGTTATTATCATAACGAGAAACAAGAACCCGAACTGTCTATTCTGATTTTAATGTCCCACTATTAACGGATTTAATATTATCAAAGTTCTGTGCTATCAAAATAAGTTACCAAATGTTACAGATGCTTGTCAAATGAATTACAGTAAAAAGTAATAATTTTATATGTTTTGAAATTAAATAACAGACAATGAAATACAAGAAATTCTATCCGTAAGTAATTCGCCAATACATATGCAGGGTTGAAAAATCATTGTCCAAAATTTGAAACAAACTAAAAATAAAATATGTAATCTTAGCTAATGATTAATTTTTGTCATTTAAACTGAAACCCTAGACACGACAATACGTTATCAAAGTTTTGTTAATAAAATTCTGGGTTAATAACTGTATATCACAAAATATAACAATACTGTACTTATAATAATAACATATTATCGTTGTAGCAAATATTGAAAAGAGAACCACAGTAAACGGAACAAATTGTCTGAAGTCTGTCAGTTTGTTCCCTTTACTGTGGTTTTTGATTTACGAAAGATAAACTGTAGTGAAATATTTTTTCCTAACCTTACTCTAATCGACATAACTAACACTATTCTGTGTTAATAAAAAGCAAAATTCATAAACATAACACCTAAGCTGGTTCTGAGCTGAGTGTCACCCTGTATGGTAACGGTAAACGTATGTCAGTAGAAACTGTGCTCTGCCAAACTCTCGTGTTGTTGAGGTGAATATTATTATTGTACGTGCATAACTTAGAAACAACAGTTACAAACTGTGTAATACAATGTCATGTGTTTTGTTTGTTTGTTTTCTTGTCATGTATTAATCTAATTCACTTATAATAATAATTGAAATTGCACAAAATAGTTGTGCTGCAGGTCGAACACGTGCCAGCTAGAACGATAACTGGGTGGTGCATACATTAGTGACTTAAAACTGACTGGAGAATTGATAAATATTCATTATTTTGATTTTTCACAACGCTTGATGTTGTTAAATTTAGTCGTTTCACTATGTAGCGATATAAATGTGTTGCTTTCAGCTATTCCATCCATTTACTTTGGAAATAATTTTAAACTTCAACTGATATACCTAACATGGTACATTTTATATCACAATCTGTTTATATTCCTATATAAGCATGGTTTAAGTAACCTACTATACTCCCTAGCTTGACTCTTTAAAGTAAGACTAACATAATATATGTTGCAGACAGGTTCATATTGTCAAGTGACGTAGTAGAAACTAAAAAGGAAAGCTGCATAACTGATTTTTCATATAATTTATACAGAGAAAAAGCCTTGTCTCACCCTAGTGTTTATCTATCCAGCTTCTGTGACTCCATCAAAGATTGAGAGTGGTGCTGAGGTAATTCCACCATGTTGAGCTTGAGAGATGCTGAGATTTAACCAGCTGCCCACACAACATCACATTGTGATATAACTACACTCATTTACATATCAGTGTTATCTTCTTCATTGTTTACATTCTGCAGCCTATACCAATGATACTTCTAGCTGTACATCATACAAGACTGGAAGAGTGGAGTATCTGTTATGTCTAATGGATACTAACATCATTCAGAGAAACGATGACAGTACAGATATAAATATCCACCTATAATTAACACTAATGTCACTTCAGTAGAAGAAAGCTGATCTATAATAAATATGGTAAGCGTGTTTTGTGGTCACAAAACTTATATTGATCTAGTTATCTCACTTGCTTAATTTTATATTCTTCACTTCTATGCCAAATGCCTCCTTTCACTTTGGGACAGTTTCATCAATCTTAAATGTCAGAATATTTTGTCGCTATCTAGCGGTTTATAAACCATTTCAAATCAGAAATTTATTAATAACAAATATACACATTCTTGTAACTCCATTTTAGTGTTATAAATCATCAGAAATACTACTGAGTCAGAAACGGCTCACGTAACAAATTAGCTACTTTATTGTTAAACAAAACAGTTTAGAGAACCATATAATTAACGACTACAACGTTAATGTATCGATATTATTTCGCGGTATAATTCTATTGTTTATTGTGAAGCGAAATAATGTAAATTATATATATTAATAAATCACTAAAATAATATATAGTTTTTAGACACATAACACGAAAAAGAGATAGCACTACGTTGATCACATTACAGTATTTCAATGGTTAATTTCGACTTATAATGCGGATTTTTCAAAGCATCCCAGTGCTATTTAACTCTGCAAAGACACTTATATGCAAAGTTTTATGGAATATGTGTTTATACTGGCACAGAGACATTTCTGAAGTCGTATACGTTAGAAACTAGTCTTCAATACCTGAGGTTGGCAGAGCACGAAAAGCCCATTTTATAGCGTTCTGCTTAACTAGAATTAAAATTTATTTGATTCATTATTTATCAAAGTTTTCACTGTACCTTTATTATATCGTAATTTGAGATTTATTTACTATTTTCTAATTCTGATCACTTCCTTATATCTATCAACCAAAATACGTTATACAGATATAAATATAATGTTTATCAAGCCTTTTAAAGTAAAATTTATATAGGTTAAGAAACTTTAATTAAGTGCTTTTTAGAAGATGTATAAGCGTGTTAAGGCGTGCGACTCGCAATCTGAGGGTCGCGAGTTCGCATCCCCGTCGCGCCAAACATGCTCGACCTTTCAGCCGTGGGGGCTTTATAACGTAACGGTCAATCCCACTATTCGTTGGTAAAATAGTAGCCCAAGACTTGGCGGTGGGTGGTGATGACTAGGTGTTTTCCCTCTAGTCTTACACTGCTAAATTAGGGACAGCTAGCTCAGATAGTCCTCGAGTAGCTTTGTGCGAAATTCAAAAACAAACAAACAAGATGTATATCCATATATATTACACTGATTAAAACAGTGTTTCCAAAACTAGGGCCGATAGAAGTTTAATATAGGTGACACTACATGTAGAACTAACAAAGAAATATTTTCAATATTTATTTATTTCAATAAATGTGGCTACATAACAATGTTTATGCTAGAGATTTTTCAAAATTTCAAATTATGATTAGTGCAAGATGGTACAGAATGGCTATTATTTAAAGTTTCTATTCAGTTGTTAAGTGTTGTATTGATTTATTTATCAACACTCTTTTCACCTACCCTGGATGATCAACTAAACAAGAGGTACTTCAACTAATGATAACTGAAGGACTGATGTAGTGATGTTTAATAAACTTCTCTGTCATTTGGTATAAATGTTTACTCTCATGTAACCGAACTACGTAGGGAAAAGATTATAGTTTTAGGTAAAAACTCTAATTGTAAATTATCTTTGAGTTTGATGTTTCATATCGGAATTCGTTGACGTCTACAATACGAAATATTGTGATATAGAAACATGCTGTTAGAAAGGCCTTTCTTTAGAATATATGCTTTCATTTCTCAATAATTAAAATCAAAATAACGTAAAATTCACCTTGGTGTATCGATTTTCTCTAAATTATATTAGGAAATAAATATTGGAAACATTTAAGAACTTAATAAACTCAGTCATTTTTATGACGTCAAAGAAATTAAGAATTGATGAACATTCACTACGTGTCTAGCCAAATAGCAGTCATTAAATATGTGTGTCTGAAATCAATCTACCTTTTAAAAATATCTCTGTTATTGGACTTGCTTTTTATTTTGTTGTTTTTTTTATTTTAAGAGCAGCCTTAAATATTAAAAGTCACAATGTCTTCATTCTAATCAAATTGGTCTACCCGCTGAGTAGCGTAAAATATATTCTGGACTTAAATCACAACTGTCTCACACATTACTGAACAGTAATGCTTACACAATGCCTGAATACTCTCCATGTATATATACACACACACACTGTTGTTATCTATTGTCTTTCATAGTCCTAGTTTGTGTTGACCTGGATAGAGACAAAGCTGGCCTTATTTTATTATTCATTCTGTTTCGTACTGTTCAAAACTTTCATAAACTTCTGCTTGCAGTTATCATTATGTTTTGTTTAACTCGTCAATTTTCTCATAATAGCTTGGTCTCCTACATTTCCTACACTGTTTGTTGTGTCTGTCTAACGCCAGTCTTAGGCCTACACTTCCTACACTGTTTGTTGTATATGTCTAACGCCAGTCTTAGGCCTACATTTTCTAAACTGTTTGTTGTGTCTGTCTAACGCCAGTCTTAGGCCTACATTTCCTACACTGTTTGTTGTGTCTGTCTAACGCCAGTCTTACGCCTACATTTCCTACATTGTTGGTTGTTTCTGTCTAACGCTAGTCTTAGGCCTACATTTCCTGCGCTGTTTGTTGTGTCTGTCTAACGCCAGCCTTAGGCCTACATGTGCATAAACTAGTTTTGTTCCTGCAAGTGTTTATCAGTCAGAAGTTGAGAAAACCATGTTATGTTGCTTCAGCGTTTTATGATGTTTCGAACCTTGAATCTCATGAATGGTAGACCAACACGTTCAAATCCAGAATTCTCCCAGTTCCGTTTACAAATAACATTGCTGTTGTTATTATTATTTAGATAAAACTAATTGTTTGTTAAGGAATATGAGTAACAATTATCAACACATGTGATAATTTTAAAAACAACCTGACATGCACTGACACCTCTGGTAATACATCAGTTAAAAGAGGCTCTCTCTAATCGTTATCATAAAAAGGTGAACTTACCTTGTCAGCTTCAGCTTATTACGCCTTAAGTACCTCAAATCATTTTTGTACATTTGACGAAAAAAAATCTAAAAAAAGATGATTTGGAAAGTAATTTTAAAAGGTTATTGAATAATATCCATATTCTAACTGAGAGAAAACTTCGTCTTAAAAATCTCCTGACATTCTTACCAAAAGACACTGCTTGTGTAAATGTGGTGTATCTGTATTTTACAAAGCATTTGACAAGATGCCACTTTAAAGGCTAATAAAATTATCTCTATAGGTGTGGGAGATAAGTGAGTTAATTGGACAAGAGTTTCTGGGTGGAAGAAAACAGAGTGTTATTAGAATGGACTTTAGCTAAACTAGATGCATGTCTATTTTTTTGTTTATGAATTGCGCGCAAAGGTGTACTGCGCTAGCCGTCAGTAATTTACACTTGAGGAGAGGCAACTAGTCATCACCACCCACTGCCAACTCTTGGGTTACTCTTTCATCAAAGAATAGTGGTATTGACAGTCACATTATAACTCTTGTTTGTTTGTTTGTTTTGAATTTCGCGCAAAGCTACTCGAGGGCTATATGCTCTAGCCGTCCTTAATTTAGCAGTGTAAGGCTAAATGGAAGGTAATTAGTCATCACCAACTACCGCTAACTCTTGGGCTACTCTTTTACCAATGAATAGTAGGAATGATCATCACATAATGACGCCCTCACGGCTGAAAGAGCAAAGATATTTGGTTTATCAATACTATCTAATATTTTTTTGAAATTAAATAACGGACAATGAAAAACAAGAAATTGTATCCATATATAACTTTCCAATACATACGCAGAGCTGTAAAAGCTTTGTCCATAATTAGAAACAACCCAAGAACAGGCTCTATAAGCTTAGCTAGTAAACAGTTTTCTCATTTAAACAGAAATGTTTATGTCTTCTGCTACTGTCAACCCTTACCCCAGTGTATGTTATAAAATGGGATAACATAACTACGGATTGATAAATGTACATCACAAATAAAAACATGTTATCGTTGTAGCAAATATTAAAAAAAGAACCACAGTAAACTGAACAAACTATCATAAGTCTGATATTAGATAAACTAGTTTATTGACCATTATGCTTGGTTGTTGTTGTTTTGTTAGTTTTATTACTGACAGAAGACAACATGAGAGTGAAAAGGACACACGAATATGTCGAAACAAGTTTCTATGATATCAGACTTTTAAGAGTTCGTTTCATTTACTATGTTTTTGTTTTTGTTTCTTTTCATTTACGAAAGAGTCTACAGTGAAATTGTTTCTCCCTAACCTTTGTAACTAAGAAACAAAAAATATGAGTCATATAACGCCAATAGACTGAACCAACACTATTCTATCCATTAATAAAAATCAAAAATATAAATAAAACTAAAATGCGTAAATATCGCAACTAACCTATTTATAAGATAAACCTTTGCTCAACAACATTAAAACTAACCATATCTGCAACACTGGAAGCGAAAAATTTCATTTTGATACCGCGATGAGCACAGTAAAAATAAAAATTGGAGTTAATCTTTTAAAGAGTTTTTGTTTGGAATTTCTCGTAAAGTTACACGAGGGCTATCTGCGCTGGTCACCCCTAATTTAGCAATGTAAGACTAAAGGGAACAGAGTTAGTCATCTCCACCCATCGCCTATTCATGAGCTACTCGTTTACCAACAAAGAGTGGGATTGACCATCACATAATAACGCACTCACGGCTGAATGTGAAACATGTTTGGTATAAAAGGGATTCGAACTCGCGACCTTTAGGGTCAAGCACCCTAACCACCTGGCTACGTCGGGCCTAGTCTTTTAAAGAACAATGGTTTTGTTATTTATTACAAGCTAACAATATGCTTAACAAAGCTAGAACTGTCTATCATACTAGAAAAATGAGTTGTTTTAAGTTTTGGTTTATCCAAAATAAAATGTAATCTATTTTCCCGAATTAAACCCAATAGTTTCTACTTTTGAAATGTGGCTCTATTTCAGTATCAAGCTACTTCTGGACTTTGTTATTAATAATTTTGTGCTATTGATAGTATAAAATTGTATCTAACTATGATTTGCATGTATTGTTATGTAGAAATTCTTTACTTAAAACGTCACTATTTCCTGGAGTGACCCCAATCAGACTCCACATTTACTGTCCATGTGCGAAGTCGTATCACCTTAATTTTATGTAAGCAAATACTGTCAGCATGGTGTACTTTCGGTTAGAGTTTTATATCAGTTAAGTTCCACTGTAAAATAACAAATTAATCAGTTTTAACTGGGTATCGTGAGTTCCTTTTGCCAGAAAACTATACTTACCAATTACCTCAACACTCTAGTGTTTTGAACTTAAAAATGAATGTTCTAAGGGGAAATCATACCGACAAAACTTGTAAATGTTTTTATTTCGCTTAGTATCTTTAACAGTAGAATTTACTTAAGTACCTAAGTGATAATATTTTATCCTACATAAGTCTAGTCGTTCACTACATGCAGCTGTAGAAAGATGGCTTTACAACAGATGGTAAAGGTAGACCAAAGAATGAAGACACAATTATGTTACTACGTATGTAGATATAAGAATAAGGTCGAACTGCGCTACCTTAAAGTTAAAAAAACGCCTTGGGTTTTGATACACGTGGTGGGCAGAACACAGCTCATTGTGTAGCTTTTTGTTTAATTCCAAACAAAAAAACAACAGTTAGAGAAACATTCATTATATAAGTAAAGTTTGAATAATTTGCTTTTATATAGAGATATTATGAATGTATTACTCATTCAAAGATACGAAATATTGCTTTTCAGGACTAAATGTATAAGATAAACTGCTACATATGTAAAACGTACGTTGCGAAAATTAAGCGAAATATTAATACATAGGCTTTGGTTTTTATTGAAGTGAAAACTTTAAAGTTGACGACATAATAACGTGTTCAGCCATATTGATATTTGTTGCCCTACAACACTCTGGTGGTTCGCTTGTGATCCACATAACAGTCCACGCAATCATAGATGGCTTCGTTTCCTATACTGTGGTGCTCCTATTAATAATACGCCCTACGCTAGTACAGCGGTAAGTCTACGGATTTACAACGCTAAAATGAGGGGTTCGATTCCCCTTGGTAGGCTTAGTAGATAACCTGATGTGGCTTCGCTATAAGAAAACACACATACACACATTAAGAATACGCCCTCTAATCACACAGCTTGGTACTATGACGTCACCCTATAGCAACACAGCATCCACTGACACAAAATGGAGCTATGCAAACCAAAATGACATACTATTATAAAAAATAGTACTGATTAATATAAGTAACTTTTTACTTGAAACTCACATCAGCCTCTACGTTAAATAAAAATCTACTGAAAGTATGTTGAAAACAAAGGACTCGTCATAAAAAATAGGACAAACAAAACATATCTTCTCAACTCACTTTAAAAGCTAAGGCCTAAGTTTGCGTTAGAAATAAAGGTTAAAAACCTACATAAGAAAGAGATATTCACAATGAAAATTTCATTCCCTAATATTCCCTCCGTATTTAATGTTATAAGTTAAATTTCAAAATTACGACGTAATAGAAACTTATATTGAAGTACGTTCTTAGACTATGTTTTATGGTCGAAACAAAGGTGTAGAATACTAAACAAAATACTGAGTAGTCTGAGCTAAAGTGTGATGAGATCGTAAGGTAAATACATATGTTACCTTCTAATTCATAATCGTATCTCTGAAGAAATATCACATTTCTGAAAACGAATAAATTTTAAACTATACTAATTTTTTCAGGTAGTTTCGGACTGAAATATCTTTCTGACATCAACAGTTATCACCTCAAAGTTGATGTTCTCTTCTTCATATCCAAGATTGAGCCCAAAGCCTCCTTTCACACTGCTGGATTTAAAGCAGTTACGTGGAAATACTGTCAGCCATAAATATATTTTGAAGAACGCTGAGTGTAATGACCTGCAGCTGAAATCCTCCGAGATGAGCATCATACCAGTAATTAATAAGAATCTATGTGATTAAAATCCAGCATCCGGTAATATGAATATGAAAATCATTACTTGTACAACTTTCTTTAAGAAGATATTTATATATATATAAGACATCGAAGATTAACTGGGAGAAATGTTAAGCCTAGAAAGTTAACTAGGCTTAACAGCCTTAATTTATCTTACATGCGTTGTGATTCTATTATGGCTAGTGCAAAAAAGTATTTCTCAATTTTTTAAATCTTTTTAATAGTATATTGGTATGTTTATATTTGAAATTTTGTTAATGCAAATCCTTATCTCAGAGAAACATGGACATTTTCTATTATTAGAAGTTGGAACACTCAGTAAATTGTTTAAATAAGAAATGAAATACTTTTTCATTATCAATTTAGGATAATTTACTAAAGGTGAATAATGCAGTTTCAACAGCCAATCAATCATGGTATATATAACTATAAAGATAAAAACTCAAGTTTTTTTTTTTTAAGAAAACGTAATAATTACACAAAACTGTTAACGTGTGTACAATTTAAATTAAAATGTGGAAGAAATGGTAATTTAATATTAATATTAGCCAAACAAACTTTAGGGTTAACTCCACGATTTATTTAGTGAACGTAATCTTCTTTCAATAAACATATTGTGAAGGTAGTTCGTTGTTTCATACCCTCTCTTCAAACATACAAGTATTTTAAACAAATTTGTATATTTATCAGCTACACATCAGTGTAGTAACTGATGCTCAAAATTTTGTTGAAAAATTATAACTGGACATTGAAAATCACGATTATTTTTCTTAATCTTCAAAAGAATGTCATAATGTTTTATTTTTTCCATATAGAAATTATAATAAATAATTATGTATATATAATGAAAAGAGAAATTAGTCATTTCAATAGAGGGTACTGCAAACAACGAACGTCTTTGCTGGAAAAATTACAAGCTTTAAAGACACGAGTCGATTTCATATTATTTGACGACAAGTCTTAATGCAAAATAATCTGTTGGACAAATTACCCACACAAAATTTCGTGTATGTTTATAAACGTATCTCTTGCTTCGAAAACGCAATGAATCTGAAAAAAAACGCGTTATTCTGGTATTATCCTTTTCATTTGTTAAGGACTAATCAATCACATCCAAGTATGTCAATCAAACAATCTAATACATTGAAAGTGGTTACAATGAGAAAAAGTAAGAATCATATTCTTAGTGTATGTGTTTTTATGCATTTCAGTTTTCTTTTATTATTTTGATTGGATGTCAACATTTTTCGAAGAGGATCTTCTCACATCACTTTAATTTCAACGCTGACCTAATTGTATAGCTGTATCCACAAACTTTATTCTTCATATATGCACCACGTTACACTTGCATTTGAGACTAGGGTCAAACATGACTTTCGGGCATTCTCCCAAAGTATTTTGACTTGTTAAGCACTATAGACATGTATTGTACTCGTGAATGGCATCACAGAAGGCATTACTGGAAAACTCTTGAGATAGGGTTGTTAAGAATATAACTGTTTTTATCTTTTGTCATCTTGTTCTGTTCCAATACCAAAGTCAGATTGCTTAAACAATGAGTTCAACTTTTAATATAAACGAAACTAAAAAAATAATTACTTATTGAATAAAACTAAATTTCTTTTTTCCCTAAATAAACAAACGGTTTAATATATAGAATCCATTTTGCATAACTGGATTAATAAACAGCAAAACAAAACAATATACATTCCTACGTACAAGGTATCTAATGGTGTGGTAGTGGTTCAAAGTCAATCCGTGAAAAGTGTGGATGAGATGTTACTAATTACGAGACAGACTTTTAGACGAAACTGGGTTGCTGCTAAGCCTTTTCCTAATGCTACTATTTTTGTTTCTTATCACATCTAAACACTATTTACATCATGTAAAGAAAAAAAAACTTCATTTCTGTTTCAGAATAAATGGTGACATTATTATTATTATTTTATTTCTTCTTGTTGTTAAAGAAAAATGTGTGAGATAGAAAAGAGCTTCTCAGAGGTAAATATTAATTTAAACTAGGAAATGCAGTCGATTTGACCCGTGTAGCATTTAAAGCAGTCACAAAAACATATTTCTTGCTCTGTAATGGTTAACACACTCCTCGTTCACTAGAGGCATAAACTTAGTCTAAATTAACATAGAAAATATCTATAACGCTTAGGAGTGAATTATTTACAAGCTAGAGTTATGTTGTGGTAAGATAGTAGGTATCGATGTAACAATGTCATCTGATACTGTTGGCTCAACATCTCAAGTTTATCTAAACATTTGTAAAGTACGTAACACATGATGTATGTCAATAGGAAATAACAGCCAAAACTGATGAATGTATGTGTTTATAGTTATGTGTGTATTTGAATATTCAAATATTATAATATCTTTTTAATTCAAGTTTTGTGTTATTGAGAATTTTAATAAAAATTTGAAAAGCAGTGATAGGTTATGAAAATATTTTACTTATTTTACAAATGAGACATTTTAGGATAAAACAGTCTGCCGTATGAAAATGGAATTTTAAAACAAAAACAAAAAACGTTGCATAAAGGTGACAACACTGAAAGATGTAATGTAAAAAGGAGTCTGTTTAAAAAAAACGAGTGAGAACACTTGGTCACTTTGATTACATCTGGACGACCACAATACAAATATAAAAAACGAAGTCCACTTATTTTGCGGTTTTTTTTATTTAACTTACGTTTTTACATCATAACTTGAAATAAAGAGCTAGCCCTCTTATACGGTTCCACTCCTGTTTTGATACTAAATCACTATAGTACTGGTCCCTTATTTTAATTTGTAAACTATGTTCATCAGATTGTGAAAAGCAGGCACTTTTTCTGTAAAGTCGACTTAGGTTGTTTGAGTTAATGGTGTGTGGGGGTGTTTTCTTTTTACAAAGCAGTAGTACGTGCTGCCAAACATGCTGGTGTGGACAAGTGCATTCTCTTTCAGATTAGCAAATGCATTAGGCAACGTTTTGTAGAAGTCAAGCAAACTGTTTTCTCGGTAACTAGCACGCAGTTCATCAGATGCCTGGAGATCAGTAAGTTTGAGGTGATATTCTGCTAACAAGTCATCCACTGATACCCTGAAGGGATCAGCAAAAATTTTCAACAACAATCTGCATTGATCAAAGTCATGAAACCGTAAGTTTAAGGATTAAATCAAGATATTTAGCTTCCCAACATAAACTTGTGTGTCAATGTCCTGATTCTTCTGTAGCTGTGACTGAAAAGTGTGGAAGTGCACGGAGTTGCCTGATGCTGCTTACTGCCAGAGCAACTGTAACTTTGTTCTGAAAGCTGAGACGTGATTTGCAAGCTGACAGACAAGCTGATTGTTGCCTTGCAACTTCAAATTCAGATCATTCAAGTGTTGTGTCATGTCGACCAGAAAGGTCAAATCAGCTTGCCATGCTGGATCAGTCATGAAAATCACTTCTATGTCTTTGTTCTTGCTTCTGAGGAATTCTATAACCTCATCACTCAACTCCCAGAATCTTCTGAGCATCTTCCCTCGACTCAGCCAGGGTACTTCACAGTGATACACAAGGTCACCATAGTCTTAATCAATTTTGAAACTGACGGTGATTGAGTTCTCGTGATATAATGAAATTAATGTTTTTTTGTCACTAATGCCATCATTGCCTGAAAACCAAGTTCTTTACTGCACAGGTTCTGTTGATGAATGATACAGTACAACTTCACCAACTATCTGTTCTGCTTTCCTTGATACTTCAACAACAGTGTTACCATCCCGCTACTTTCTCCGGTAATGGCTGGTGCTCCTTCTGTTGTCACACTTACCAGTTTCATGAAATCCAATGAAACACTACTACACAGTCGTATTGTCTCGTCGAATAAAGCAGACCCAGTTGTCTGACTCTTCATGGATCCCATGCCGATTAGTTCCTCTGTAATATCAAACCATGACGACACACCACGAACAAAAACTAGTAGCTGTGCTGTTGAACTGATGTCAGTCGACTCGTCTGCTGCCAAAAAGAAGTAGACAAAGTTGGCTGCTTTATTTGTAAGCTGTCTTGTCACGTCTGCTGAGAGGTGTGAAATTCTTCGTTGAATTGTCATACGATTCAAAGCCATCGTCTGTAGCTTGCGAACTGCTTCCGGACACAACATTTCCGATGCAGTAATCATACATTGCTTGACAGACAAAATCACCATCAATGAACGATCAGCCAGATTTCGCTATCATCAACGAAATATCGTAACTGACCTCAGATGCTGCACCTATATCTGCTGACTACTTTGAGAAAACTTTCTGCTGGTGATTTAGCGACTGCCGCAGAGATTCAATTCGAGCTGTTCGTTCATCACCGACAACGTTGTGGAAATCTTTATGCTTCAACTTATAATGACGCTTTATATGACCTTCGCCACTGCTACTGTCGAATGACACAGCAGACAAATCACGTTCTTCTGTTGTTGAACAAAACAGTATTGCGCAATCCAATCATCATGAAACTGCCGGATTTGGTCGTCAACTTTTCTTTTACGATTAGCTGCCATTTTTGTTACGAAATAATATCAAAATAGGGCTCATAAGTAAATCTCGAAGAACAATTGCAACGCGTGAGATTTTGTAATTACAGAAATATTACGTCATTGCGCCAATGATTAAATGCCTATGCATTAACGAGATTTGCTTGTTAAATTTTCTTTATTGCTCGCCACAAATATGGAACCATCCAGTATCTAATCTAATGAATATTCTTCTATAGTGCTTAATATTCGCGCAGGCGCGAACTTTCTATGTTTGACTTTCCCGTTGGACATTGCGGGCCACTCGGCGACTCGTCACGGACCGGATTTGGCCCGCGAGTTGGACTACTGCTATACATTATACTGTATACGGATGGCCAAATTCAAAGTGAGCAAACAAAAATATACTTTTGATTCAAATTACTCTTAAAATGAAATTCAGTACGTTCTGTGTTTCACTATATAAAAGACATGATATTAAATATATAATACTAAATAGAATTACAAGTTGCTTATATAAGAACATCAAGTTACCAGGATGGATGGAACGGGGAGTAAGTATGGATACCCCCCCCCATCTTCTGTAAAGTAAAACAAAAGGGTAGTTAAGTAGAAAGATCCTTTGTTTGAGGTGGAAGGAGGAAGATTAATCTTGTTTATTGGGTAGAAAACGTTAACAATTATTTTATAGCGTTTTTATTTTGCTTATCTTTTTCTTTTCCTTCTTTCTTTAACAGCGCTTCCTTGTGTCCAGATGAGTAATGTGAACAGTTGAACACGATGGCTATTTGTGTTAGCCGTCCCTAATTCTGCACTGTAAGACTAGAGGGAAAGCAGCTAGTCATCACCACTCACCGCCAACTCTTTTACTAACGAATAGTGGGATTGACTGTCACATTACAGCGCCCCCACAGCTGAAAAGGAGAGCATATTTAGTGTGACGGGGATTCGAGCCCGCGACCCTCGGATTGCGAGTTAAGTGCCTTATCCACCTGGCCATGCCTGGGCCCCGTTGAACTGGTTGTTTGTAAAGCAATTTACTTTTCACGTAACCTCCAGTTACTGAATACGACAGTCCCAAAAATAAAACCAATCAGAAACCATCTGTTACATTACGTCAGTCATTGTTTTCAGCTTTGTTCGTTAGGTGTATATATATATATATGAGAGGTTGTTTCACCAATTCATGCGTAATATCAGCGATCACTGTTATTTTCTTTTTCAAACAGGAAAAAAACACATTTTAATATGAAATAGAAAAATTTGTGAGAAGCATCGTTCTGCAAGAAATATTACTGTATTTTTCATTATTAAATTTTGAAGGCAAGGTTTATTACTGTTTTAAGTAACATATATCATTTGTTGTTTTCGTGAGATGAACTTTGTTAATGTCCTGTATTCATTAAAACTCTAATATTCCTGTTTTGACACGTGTTTCCATCACTGTCAAGAGTCAGTCTTATAAGACGTAGGAGAGAAAGTTACGCTGCTTAATTATGTTTAATAAGGTAATATAAATGCACTTGTAGAGACAGGTAAGGTATATACTAGTATTCGAATTATTCTTCAAATAAGAGTACGGGCTTGTTTCAGGGCATAAACCGTGGAATAAGTTCCAGAAAAAAACACTGGATCTAAAATTTTATGTGAATATGTACTTTGTTTTCTAGAACAAAAGTAGTGACAATTGAAGTTAACCTAACATCTTTCCTAGAGACGTGCAACAAAGTGACATTGAAGTTACAGTTAGACAGGTTAGTTTAGGGTTAATTTTAAAACGAAGAACGTGCTGAAGGAACCGCACTTGTCGCGAAAGTCGATTAAATAACAATAAAAGTTTAAATTGTCACATTATTAATATATCTATCCGAGTTGGTGAAAGTCGCACTTCCAGTTCTTCAATAGCGATGTACATGTTAGGATACATACATATATCACCGTGTTAGAAAATATACACGTATAAATAAATAAACCAAATAGAAGACAACAACAATTTTTCTTATAGAAGTAGTAAAATGAGTTGAAAGTTTATTAATCAATCAATAAAAATAACAAAATATTTTGACTACAAAGAAGAAAAAAACTGCTTGGACTTATTCAATTCTATTTCGTACGTATAGGTGGCTAATAACATTTTGCCCAAGTAAGAATCTTTTACACAATCAGCTGGTTTGGTGAGTTGGATCAGTAAATAATAATTTTTAAGCCTTATGAAAAAGAAATACAGGTAAAATCGATTATTTTCCAAGTTTTCAAAGTTTGGTAAAGTACTTTAAGTGCTTAATAAACAGAACCTCTTAAATAAATAAGATGTGATAGGCCTAATTTTGCCTCGACTCTCGCAGAGCCTCAGCGGAATGCCTGCGACTCTAGATGGTCAGGTGTTGAGCTTTGTGCTTAATTCTAAACAAACGTTGATTTTATAACAATCAATGGTACGTTAATTAGTTATTCAGTGCTACTACCATTGGTTGCAAAAATTATATTTATGTAAAAAATTGGAACCCAGTACAATAAAATATGTGAATTACTAAATTTGTTTTTTTTGCTTGTTTTTAATTTCGGGCAAAGCTACACGAGGGCTATCTGCACTAGCCGTCCCTAATTAACAATGTAAGACTAGAGGGAAGGCAACTAGTCATCAACACCAACCGCCAACTCTTTTACCAATTAATAGTGGGATAAAACGAACATTACAACGCCCACACGGCTGAAAGGGCGAGCATGTTGGGTGGGACCAGTATTCGAACCTGCAACATTCATATTATGAGTTGAATGCCTTAACCACCTGGACATGCCGGGCCACTTAATTTGGAACAGTTACAATCGAATAAATGAAAGTTAAGACTGAATCGAAAATGGACTTGGTAAAACCTATCGCTGGGACTAGGATGATTACATTGCAAGAGACACCACACTTGATGACTAGAAGAAGAAATGTTTTTACTTTGCTTCAAGAATCATCAAAATCAAGTCAAATTTGACCTCTTAATATTGGCGTCCATGAAAAGTACGTTACTTTTATGTTTCCATAAAAGTCAACTAATGTAAATAATTTATACGAAGAAGCAGTCAGTTAAAAAAAAGTTAAAGCTACTCAAATCAGACGAAATAATTTTAACGCAGTTCTCTTCAGACCAGAACATTTTTACGATGATAATAACAACATGAAAAGAGCATTTGTTTTTACTACTGCTTCCCTATAAACTAGGCCCGACATGGCTAGGTGGTTAAGGCACTTGACTAGTAATCCGAGGATCACGGGTTCAAATCCTCGTTGCACTAAACATGTTCGCCCTTCCAACCGCGGGGGCGTTATACAGTGACGATCGATCCCACTTTGCATTGGTAAAACAGTAGACCAAAAGTTGGAGGTGGGTGGTGATGACTAGCTGCCTTCCCTCTAATCTTACACTGCTAAATTAGGGACAGCTAGCGTAAATATCCCTTGTGTAGCTTTGCGAGAAATTCAAAAACAAATAAAGAACAATATTTCTAAAAGGTTACCTGGTGTATACTCGTTGATTTATACACACCTTTAGTTAACTATTATCTTTCCATTTCCCGAAATATGAAGAAGAACAAGCATTAATTAAAAATATTTTAATGAAACTTTTCAAACTGTTCCATTTTTAAAATCATTCTAATTATTGCAATGTATAAAATCACCATATGGTTCGTGACAAAGACATACATATATCGTTTCGTAATTTATATTTAAAACCTACAAATCTTTGATAAAAAACAAGAGGTTTTATGGATGAGACAAAGAGCAATTAGTTGCACCTATGAGGAGAATTGTTCTGCTCGCCGCTAGTACAGAAGTAAAACTACAGAATTACAAACCTAAAACTAAGGGTTCAATTCCCCTCGGTGGGCTCAGTAGATAGCCAGATATGGTTTGCCATAAGAAAACACACACACATAATTGTTGTAATACAGCTAAAGTCTCCAAACTAGTATCGTATCACAGTGTGAAAAATACACTTCCGAAGAGATCTTTCTTGATGTAGCAATCATAAATGGTGATTTATAATTTAGATTTATTCTAAAGCACTTCTTTTAAAGAAATGAATAAATGTCGTTGTGTCCATGTGGTACAAATTCCGGGATTATTATTAGATATAATTGCGTAGAAACGTTAGAAACTATTAATTTCTTAAGCGTCTATGTGTGGACTGGATTCAATAAAAGTTCAATTGCAAAGCTTTTAGAAACTCAGTGAGTAGTTTTATAATATCCATCATTATCTCATTTCTCTCGTTATATTCTTAGCACAGTTCACAATTTTTTCGTTTGGTTAGTTTTTTTAGATGAAACTACAGTCCTCGTACCGGTAAATCTATGAATTTACAACGCTAAGATCAGCGGTTCGATTGCCCTCAGCGGACTTAGCAGGCAGCCCGAAGTGGTTTTTCCATAAGAAAACACATTCAAACCGACAGTCTTATACTATTTCACTGCGTCTGTTGTCACTTCAGCGACAGACAGCTGTTTATAATGTACATAGTAAGCGGGTCACAAAACGTATATCCATCTCATTTTGTCTTTTTTCTTTCCAATATTTATTTCTATGTTAACTATCCTGTTACTTTAGGACCAATTTCATCACTGTTTACAATAACCTTAAAAAACAATCATGTTTTATAAATATCAAATATATTTAGCGCCATCTAGTGTAACTGACGAAAGATTGAATTAATTACACGAGATAAGCAATTTATTAATAACAAAAACACACAAAACTTCAACACTATTTCTAGTAATATAAGTCCTCACAAATACATCTGAGCCAACACGGGCTCACGTTACAAATTAATTACCTTATTGTTATACAAAAGAGTTTCGAGAACCATATTGTTAATGACTACAACATCGGTGTATTACTATAACTTCACGATATAATTCTACCTCTGGATCTATTTATATTATTGGTCAAAAGAAACTAATTAGTGAAATAGCATTTGTAATAAATGGGTAAATATAACATTTACAGTAATAAACTACAAGATCAAGACATAAGGTCACATATTAACCTTTTGTATTCCAAAGTATTTCGTGTCATCGCATACTAATTTTTCTTGTATCAACTCACTTGGATAAATACTATCTCCCTCTATTGTTGCAACGGTAAGTCTGTTGTGTGCTTAGAACGCTAGAACCCAGATTTCGATATCCTTAATGGGCATAGAACAGACAGCCCATTTTGTAACTCTGAGCTTCACAACAATCAAACAAATACATTAATCTTTCCCATATCAACGTAGTATATTATATATTTACTTTTCATGAGCTATTTCGTTTGTGTGTAATTAGACACGATGCTACAAAATATGTTATCTGTGCTCTGTCCACAAGAAATAATCGAAAACTGGTTTTTAATGTTATAAGTCCGAAGACGTACGGTTGTGTTCCTTGGAGCAGGATACTTCGTAGTTGTCATCTATTGTTGTGCAGCGCTAACTTACATAATGGACTGTATGTGTTATGCTCACAGCTGGCATCACATTCTGATTTGTACATTTGAAGCCCTTAACCTTTCCACTTATCCGATACGTAACCTTTATGTAATAAAATTCACTACTCCGTTTGTTAACATAATAAATACTTATACATATACACGCAGAGGATACCAATGTAATGTTTAGCAAAATATTTTCCGTTTCCATTTTTAAACTATTTGTATTTAGTGTTTGTTGTGAAGTGAAATAATGTAAATTATGTATATTAGTAGATCACTGAAATAATATATATTTTTAAGACACAGAACTTCACCAATAGACGTCGCTACTTCATTTCGGATTCTTCTTGTTTCGAACAAAGCATAAACATACATAATGTTCTCTGCCCATCATAGGTATCAAAATCAAGTTTCTAGCAATATAAGTACCAGACATACCGCTCTTCCACTGTGTGAGGGGCTTTTCAGGTTTTAGTATCTTACTGGTTATTTTCTACTGATAACGTGTAATTTTTAAACAATCCTAATGCTGGCCATAATTACAAAAAAGGAAAGAACAAAAAACAATATATGATACAGAAACACCGTACATTCTCTTGATCTGTTTAAAGTCAATAGAGATTTACCAAACATCCGTGGATTACTTTTCATCAAAGTTTGTTTCATTCGTTGTTTATTAAATTTTTATAATACTTTTATTCAAAAATATTTTACACTTTATTTATTATTTTCTAATCCTGACTGCTTGCTTATATCCGTTAATAATAATACGTTATAATAATATACATATAACGTTTATTACGCCTGTTAAAGTAATGTTTATATGTGTTAAGCAAATGTAATTAGTAATTAATGCTTATTAGAAGACCAATATATAAATATTAGGCTGATTACACCCCTGGTTCCCAAACTAGGACCGACAGAAATATCATAAAGGTGGCACTACATGTAGAACTATTTCTGACACCTAACAAACAAACTTTTTTTTTTTCAGCTATATCTACATGTAGTTCAATAAATGTGGCTAGACAACGATTTTTATGTTGCACATTTTTCAAAATCCCAGATTGCGATGAATGTATATTAGTCCACACTGGCTATTATTTAAAATTTATATTCAATTGTTATGTATTCCTTGTGCGTATTCGTCAATTCTGTTAGCCCGGCATGGCCAGATGGTTAAGGCACTCGACACCTAATCTGAGGGCCGCGGTTCTAATACCCGTCGCACCTAACATACTCGCCCTTTCAACCGTAGGGGCGTTATAATGTGGCAGTCAATCCCACTATTCATTGTTAAAAGAGTAAACAAAAAGTTGGCGGAGGATGGAGGTAACTAACTGACTTCCCTCTGGTCTAACACTGCTAAATTAGGGATGGCTAGCGCAGATAGCCCTCGTATAGCTTTGCGCGAAATTCCAAAAAAACAACCAAACAGTTACTTTTATGTGACTCAAACAGTGTTGTTGTTCAAAGCGATTTCTCTAACTTCATTCATTACGTCGTTAGGATGAAGCAAATGTACCACTGAGCCAAGATACCAGTGAAAAGGAGCTCCCCAAATATTACAATAACGACATTTTTTATGTATTAGAAAGTTGTTCCTTTTCATCAATTATGTGTTTTCTTCACTATTCTGCCCTTTTTTATACACTATATAAAACTAAACTAAGATATGAGGGGCCCCATTTGGATCTGTGCACATTTTAATATTTTATTTTTAAGTGTTATAACTTCACAAAAAATTGCTGTGTAACAAAACAGAAACACCATGCATGTTAATTGAATTTTTTAAAGTATATTAGAGGACTTTCGTCACTGTAAATTCGTTTACAAGATCAGTTTAGACTTCATTTAATAAAGAAAACAAACAAACAAACGACCAATAACTTATTTTAATGAGAGAAATTTATGTATAACAATAAAAATATTCTCTACCACACACTCTAACATGGTGTGTACGAACGGATAAATGACTGTGTTTAAGTAGTGGTAGGTTGGTTCTGTTAGATACTCCTAAATGTTCACAGACTCTAATATTTATGTGAATGCTGTGATCCAGTCTATCAATAATTTAAATTATAAATTTTAGCTTCTCTTCGCTTCAATACGTGAGTTAATATTAAGTGATACTTAATCAATACCCAATAAGCACACATAAATAAGGAAATCTGTTGACCCTTTTACTTCGCAATTTATTTTCAGGCTGATTCCAAAAAAATATATACAAAAAAATGGACTTCATCTTTTGTGTTATTTGTTTGATATTGAAAGTAGCTGTGTTTTTTTTTATATCCAACAATAACATTCCGTGAAAACCATACTGGACAGTGAAAACTAATGATTTTGTTAATATTCATTTGAATAAAAACTTTAGTAAAATCAGAAAAAATATGGTGTCCAGTAAATAGCATAAATATTAGCAAAACTAAGTCAATAAGAGACCAAAATCATTGCAAAATATAAAACAAATTACCTAGATAAGAATATACAAAATATAAAGAAGGAGACTTTCATAAATACCCTGTATGTGGTCCAACAAACTTTACAATTTTCTATTAATGCAAATAGATATCCAAGTTTCAGGATTTAGACTACAGAGGGCAGCACAAATATTTATTTGTATGTAGTACAATTACGCAGGAAAATGGTTGAAGTTTTGGGAAAAATTTCTAATCCTTATATTATAAGTGTGTATGATGTGTGATATCAGAATCCGTTCACAACGTTAGATTGGGCTATAGATTCATGATGTTAGAAACGATTTTATTTTAAGAACATACGCTTTAATTTATCAATAATTCAAATCAAAATAAAATAAAATTCAACTTGTATTATCGATTTTTTCCAAATAATATTAGTAAATAAATGTTGAAAATCTTTAAAATTTATCAAGTTCAGTCATTTTTTTTTATGACGTATAGGACATTAAGAATTGATGATCATTCATTACGTGTTCAGCGAACTGGTGGTCATTCAATATATGAGTGTAACTGCTAAAGCTCAAACACAGCCATTTTTATGCTAGAACTGCTGGGTAAAGGGAGGGCAACCACAAAACATTGCTATGCTTTCATAGCTAAAATAGGTAAAGATTTTACAATCGTAACCTATTTCGAACCTTGAACCTCAGGGATCGCAGGCCAGCACGGTAACAACTAGTCTACTCCCGGTTTCGCTTACACATAACATTGTTATTATTATTTATAAAACAGTAATGCTTTGTTAAGAAATACAATTAAAGCTGACACAGACGACACGTTTTGGTAATAAGTCGGTTACAAGTAATTCTCTCTAATAGTCATCATAAAAGGTGGACTTGTCTAACCAGCTTTAGTGGAATATGTTTCTTTGTTTATTTGTTTTGAATTTCGCACAAAGCTACTCGAGGGCTATTTGTGCTAGCCGTCCCTAATTTAGCAGTGTAAGACTAGAGGAAAGGTAGCTAGTCATCACTACCCACCGCCAACTCTTAGGCTACTCTTTTACAAACGAATAGTGGGATTGACCGTCACTTTATAACGCTCCCACAGTAAAGGGCGAGCGTGTTTGGTGCGATCGGGATGCGAACCCGCGCCCTCAGATTACGAGTCGCACGCATTAACTCACCTGACCATGCCGGGCCGATAAAACCATCCAACTTTTAATGTAGAGTTATCAATCCAAACTTACGTTATTCCATTTGCTTACATTCGGTTCTTCCCTCTAGTCTTACACTGATAAATTAGGGACGGCTAGCACAGATAGCCCTCGAGTAACTTTGTGCGAATTTCAAAACAACAAAACATTGCTTACTTACTTTGATGTTTATGTTTGACAGTAGCAGAAGGTATAAACGTTTCTGTTTAAATGAGAAAATTATTTATTAGTTTATAGACCTCATTATTAGTTGGTTTCAGACTACAGATTTTACAGATCTGTACATGTTTTGGGAAGTTCTTTTACGAATGTCGTTTCTTCTCTTTCATTGTCCGTTATTTAATTTCAAAACATATAAAATTATTACTTTTCCCTGTAATTCATTTGACAAGCTTCTGCATTAAAGAACCATTATTTAGTGATTTATTTTGATGGAACAGAACTTTGATAATATTAAATTTGTTGATATTGGGACCTTAAAACCAGAGTAGACAGTTTTGTTCTTGTTTCTCGTTATGGGAATAACTTAAGCCTAGTACACCATGCTCTGTGTAAGAAACTACTGTAGTTTTAAAACATTTATTAATTTTAATAAAGTTAGTTTTTTATCTTTAATGATTTTTTCAAGATAAATAAATCATCTTTTAAAACATCTGAAATATCATTTTGATGACTTTATTCATTTAGAGAGTTATTCATCATCTCGGTTACCAGTACAATTTAATTTAAAGAAGACTAAGTTGGTCAAGCTACTTACGTAATGTCACACTCCATCTATCTTTAAACTTAGTTTGTTTTTACAACATCAGCTACAATACCATTTAAAATAATCTTACTGTAGGTCTTAAGACTAATGATGTCACACTTTATGATTATGTAGATCATGTTTCATTGTTAACTTGTTATATGGGTTTAGAAGTAAGTTAAGTATCCTAAAGTAGACAAACCTCTGTAAACATGTTTTGTAATAACTACCAACAAAATCATTAATGAATAAATCGTTTAACCTTTTATGAATATTAAAATATCTTGTGTTTAACTTATGCCAATACGTTCATCTGAAAAGACTGTTATAAAAATTATCTTTGTCAAATTGTACGTTACAGTTTTACTTCTGTCTTTATAGATAACTTTATGTTGGTTAGAAGCTATTGATACAAATAAAAAAATATTTATTTAAAATACATATATATAGAAATGTAATACATGATGTGATTATATTATCACATTGAACTTCATTATCACACACTGAAGATCATATTACCCTTTTTTATAGAAAGGAATTTGGTTCAATCTCTAAAGAAGTCATTTTCAATTTTTTATTCATTACAAAATAATTTATTACAAAAAAATTTGACAAATGTAATGCATTATAGTATTAATAAGATATTTTAAGATATAATTAAGATAAAAAATGTTACATTATCTTTTATTAGCAATTTCTTTTTCAACATCTATCTGTGAACATGAAAATTTCGGACAAGACATTCAGTTTTATAAAGTTCAAGAGTATTCCTGGAATTGGAATTATTGCGGATGCTTCCACAACCTATTCCTCTTATCCAGTGTTCATTAGTTTGCTTGCTTAATTGGTTTTAAGGGAACCTTGTGGGCCTTACAATGTATTCATCTTAATGCTGACGATGACGGGCATTATTTGAACTATCAAACCAACGTTTACCGTAAAAACGTTTCAAGATATTGATGACGTATATAATCGACGGAAAGGAACTATTTTTGGATTTTCTGCGTGTCTATTGAAAGCTTGTTGCTATACAATGGCCCGTAAACTTCAAAAAACACCACCCCAAGTTGTGGCTAACATTATGTCTACCTTTAGCCTTGTTGTGAGAACTTTTCTACTATTCTTGTTCGAAGAAATTCAAATATCAGCTTGTGGCAGAAACACTGTTCTTGTTGTGAGTTCTGGCATCTTTATGATGCTGAATCAACTCCTCACCACAACAGCCTTACAAGTGGAAAATGCTGGACCAATGTCCGTTGCTCAAACTCTAAACATAATTACAGCCTTTTTGTTCGATATTTTCATCTTGAATACTATCACCGCCTGGTGTAGCATTTTTGGCGCTGTGTTAATTTTTGTTGGTGTTCTTTTAACAACATTAAGGAAAGTGAATTAGTTTCGAACATTTTGACGTTATCTATTTCTTCATTGTTTGACTGTTTCAAAGTTTTTAATTACCAACGTTCGTAATGTTGTTCACGAGAAACAGATTTACATAATATTGATGTTTTGATTTAAGTGTGTTACTATCGATAGATGTTAAACGTATCACAGGTGACGATGTGTAGCACCTTGAGTTCGACTTATAGTTCTCCGATGAATGTGTAATACATGACAACGTGTTTAGTTTGTTGTTTTATAATCTTTACCTAAAACTATGACCTCTTCTTTGCGTAGTTCAGAAACATAATAATAAACATTTATACCATATGACTGCGAAATCTGAATTTTACCTCACGGCTAACAAAATGTTTCTCTCAACTGGGATATGCGAGTATTTCCATGTACTTGAAACTATTACCAATCCTGCGTGCGTGTTGCCATCTGTGTCCTTGACTGTGAAACCATATATACCTTTTTACAAAAACTGCTAACATCGCAGAAACAGATACAGATCCTATATAAATTCAATGTTTTTATATCTTAGATATTGTAATCTAAGTGATTTCCTTTACATTTGGTAATGTTTTGGTTTCTTACTGACTAACGTTTGCCTGTAATTATACCATTTACTTCAGAACAGTTTTGTTGTAATTTTCTTAAAGGTTTAAGTCATTATCATTCACCATCCAGTACAAATTTCACGAAATATTATTATGGGATATAGAAACTACAGTTAGTTTCAATATTGAATAACTAACACAAAAGGTATAACTCATACTTTTATTCTATGGTACTTTTGTAACTTAGCCGGATAATTAATTACCAAGTAAAAGGCTTAACATTACTTTTTGTATGATAATATGGTGCAATGATATTCATAAAAAAATATTTTGTTTAGGTGCTAATTAAACTTAAATAACTTAGTTACGAAAATCAGAAACTGAAGTTTCTGACCAAAGTTCTACCGTAAATAAATTAGGATCATAACGTCCACTTAACACACTAAAAGTCCCTGGTTTGATTTCAAGTAAACACCATTTTAACTTTTCAGATATTATTAATATCTATTTATTTCGAAAAATTATTTGTAAAAGTACATTAGTGTGATTTGTGAAAAATCTCCTGAAAAACATATTTATATATTCCACACTACAACAGTTAATTTTTCATTATTATATAAAGTCTAAACTGATTCAATATAATAAATTTATATTTGAAACACAATTACGATAGTCGTCTGATATGATTAAAAGTCAAATAACTTTTATTGTGTATCATTTTTGTTGGCCCGGGATGGCCTAGCGCGTAAGGCGTGCGACTCGAGCAAAATATCCTCGCCCTCCCAGCCGTGGGGGTGTATAATGTGACGGTCAATCCCACTATTCGTTGGTAAAAGAGTAGCCCAAGAGTTGGCGGTAGGTGGTGATGACTAGCTGCCTTCTCTAGTCTTACACTGCTAAATTAGGGACAGCTAGCACAGATTGCCCTCGAGTAGCTTTGTGCGAAATTCCCAAACAAACAAACAAATCATTTTTGTTACAGTGCAGGTCTTTGTGGAACAATAACATTTAATCATATAAATATTATAAGGTGTCGAGATCATAAGAGAACCCTTAAATGTTAGTTTAGTTTTATATGAAGCAAAAAAGTATGTTAATAAATTTCTTAATAGCAGTAAATCATTTCTGGATACCCCGAACTATAAATTTAAAATAGACGTTAATTACATTTTCAAATTATTGAAAATCTCCAAACATTGCAAAAGCAGAACAAGCGCAAATTATTTTACACAATTGATTAGATCAAGAAAATTGGGCGAGATTTGAAAGGTTACAATCTTTAATTAGATAAAAAGGTTTTCTTTATTTCTGTGACGTCAGTTGCAAGTTTTGGTAAAGACTAAACTAAGGTTAAATATACTAAAGTAACTGAAAACTGTTATACAAAAGAGAATAATTGGAAGGATGCTGGGGTGATATTTATAGGTATAATGAACACTTTAATACTGCATAAACGTCACTACTTCTATTACATCAGTCCTTCAGTTATCATTAGTTCAAGTACCTCTGGTTTAGTTGAACATCTAGAGAAGGTTAGAAGAGTGTTGATAAATAAATATATACAACTGGTAACAACTAAATAATAGTCACTCTGGACCATCTTGCATTCATCATAATTTGGGATTTTGAAAAATCTCTAGCAGAAACATTGTTATATAGCCACATTTATTGAAATAAATAAATATTGAAAATATTTCTTTGTTAGTTCTACATGTTGTGTCACTTACCGTTACGACAGAAAGTGTTCGTACCCTGCGTCCCGAGTGAATTTTTGCTCATAACGTAAAAAGTATCACTATTAGGCTAATAGAAGTATGGTGTATGATAAATATTATAGTAACATACATCTCAATAAATGTTTATCTAAATTAAACGACAAAAAACAGTTTATAAACAAATAACCAAAATTAAGAGGAATAGAAAGTGTTCGTACAGTTCAGAACGTGTGAAAAAACTATTATTCCTGTAAAAATTTTGTTAAGCTTGGCGTGTGAAGTACAGAACTGATTTTTAGAAGGCTTGCGCCCACGAAAGACAGAAAAGTATTGGATTAGGTTCACTACCAAAATTTTTTCTTTCATCAGTTCCAAAGTCGTCTGGGACAAGATTTGGAGGGTCAGTGGGAAATATCCTTCCCATTCACTTTTGACCTAACTCTCAAATGGCCAGGAAGTTACTTGTATACAAGATACAGCTTATACCTTTGGAGAGTGTGTTTTACACCTTTAAAGCACTACTGTATTTTTTCCTGTCCTCTTTTTTATCAAGTTTTGGTCTGTGAGACCACCACTTTCTTTCGAAGATAGTCCTTATGTTTATAATCGGCCATTTATGCGGTGAAACTTCTAATGGCTATGCATCAGTCTGGCGGTACGCCAGGCAAATCTAATGATATTCTTTAAACGATGATGTACTATCTGTTTCCTGCTCTTCTTCTGATAGTTTTAAAGTAAATTTGGCAATAGGCTTCTGTGCTTTACCCACCACGAGTATCGAAATTTGGTTTTCAGCGATGTGGGTCTGCAGACACACCTCTGTGCCATTGGAGAAACACTAATTAGGGAATGGATAGATGTTCCATTCTCAAAATCTATCATATTCTCAAATTATTAAAGTTGTACTATCTGTCCAGGGTTTATGGTTGAGCTATGGGCTGCGCCGTTAATATGGTGGGCCTTAAGCATCATCTGGGGCTTCAGCTCTGCATGGAGGCTTTCCACATTTCGATAATCCAGAGTTTGTATGCTGAGTTCTGAGAACTTCCTTTCACATCAGACATTCACAACATTCCTTGCTATGTAATATAAAACTTTTATACTTATCATGATGTCTCACCTGAGTTGTGTCTTTATTCCTTCGCGAACTGTCCTTTTGGGAATAGTTAGTCTACTATTTCTTCTTTCTATCTTCATATCCAGGGATTGCTAACTGAACTGGTCTGTCACTGGATGATGCTGTTGAGTCTAATTATCAGCTTATTCCACCATGGCTTATTACCATCCCCACTTGTGACCTTTATTTATGTCATCTGAGAAGGACGGATACTCCTGAGAGGAATTATAATCTTTATTTGCTCAACACTGTCAAACAATTTTTCCATATCCATTTCAACAGATGATTAAAATCTGATGTCTTTTTCAGTTCCAACATATTTTACTGTGGTTCATTGTATACAATTTCATTGGAATTAGAATACATACAAGCTAATAAGAGCACTAATTGTACTATATACACTGACTCTCTTAGCTCTCTGATGGCCCTGATTGTTTGACGCACAGTTACGACAGAAAGTGTTCGTACCCCTGCGTCACAAGTAGGTTTTGCTCATAACCTAAAAAGTATCACGATTAGGCTAATAGACGTATAATATATTATACATATTATACTAACACACATTTACATAAATATTTATGTTTATATAAACAAATAAACTGTTTATAAACAAATAACCAAAAATAGGTTGAGGAGAAAGTGTTCGTACACTTCACAACGTGTGAGAAAACTGATATTCCCGTAAAAATTTTGTTTAGTTTGGCGAATAAACTGCATTATACTATTTCATAACTAGACACTTGGATCATATTTGTTGGAATTTAGCCAGCAATAAATGTACTTTCGGCAATTTTGCGTCGTCTCCGTCATTATATGCTTGGTCATCATGGCGAACAGGAAACAACTGTCCAGTGATTTAAAAAACCAATTATTGTAAAATACAAGTCTCGTGTGTCTCTTTCCGGTATTTTTACACAACTTAATGTGCCGAAATATACTGTTCAAAGCATAATTGCCAAGTTTAACCTTACAGGATCAACTCCTAACCTCCATCGTTCCGGACGCCCCACCAAAATTCCAGAGAGAATCAAGAGGAAGGTTCTCAGCGTAGTTAGTAAGAACCCTCTTTAACAGGTAATGACATACAGAAACTGGTAAGGAAAACTGAGGTTGAATTAAGCACCTTTACAGTTACGAACATGTTACGATCTTCCATATTCAAAGCAAGCCGTTATCGTAGAACTCCATATTTAAAGCATGTTCATTTAGAAGCACGTTTGAGGTATGGAAGAAAGCATGTAGATAAACCTTTTACCTATTGAAAGAGTATTCTTTGGTCAGACGAGACTAAAATTGAGCTTTTCGGCCACAATGATGTTCGCTATATTTTTCGTAAGAAGGGGAACGAAATCTTTCAAAGAACACCGTCCCTACAGTAAAACACACGGAGGTGGCTCGATCATGCTATGGGGTTTCTTCAGTTTTTTTGGTGTAGGCAGCCTTCACCGCGTCAACGGAATCATGAAAAAAGATGAGTACGTTGATATATTAGGCACTTATTTCAAAAATGATGCTCGGAACTTGCGGTTTGGGCATCGTTGAATCTTGCAGCACGAAAATGACCCAAAGCACACATCGAAATATGTGCAATTTTGGTTGTAGAGAAACTATATAAGCGTTTTGGAGTGGCTATCGCAGTTACCCGATCTCAACCCATTTGAAAACGTTTGGCATGAGTTGAAGACCGGGGTTCATCGGCGTCATCCGAAAAACTTGCAAGATTTGGAGGCCTTCTGTAAAGAAGAATGGAAGAAAATACCAGTCGAGTACTGTCATACGATCATGGAGGGGTGTGAGGAGAGATTGCGCCAAGCAATTTGCCTGAAAGGCTACATAACTGACCATTAAAGTAGATGCACGAACACTTTCTGCCCCTCCTGTGTTTGGTTATTTGTTCATAAATAGTTTATTTGTCGTTCAATTTACATACAAAACATTATGTAGATCTGTGTCAGAATAATATTTATAATATACTCTACTTTCATTATCCTTATTGCGATACTTTTAAGTTATGAGGAAAAATCTTCTCATGACGCAGGGTACGTACATTTTCCGTCGTAACTTTATAATTGGTACAAATGTTACTGGAAGAAACCAGATTTATAATAAATGTCTTAAGATGGTTTTGAGGTTACAAAACTTATATTGACCTCAGCTGTTTTATTTTTTAAGGGTTATTTCTGTGCGTACGTTACAATAATCTTAAAAGATCCAAACGTTGATGTCCAAATATTAACCTGAAGATGACATAAGAAGGTCAAAACATTGTTATGTACTTTATTTTAATGAAAGTTTTAGTACTCACACTAGCCTTCTTGAGAATATGTCGAAACGACCATTTCATGTTTTGTAAATATGAGAATCATTTAGTTTCATCTAGTGGAACGGACGAAATATATTGTTACCTATATCAAATCATAAATTTATTTAAAAAAAATACACACAGATATGTAACTACATTCCTAGTGATATAAGTCATCACATATACTCTTGAGCCAACAGGGACTCACGTTACAAATTAACTACTTTATTGTTATACAAAAGAGCTTCGACAACCATAGTGTTAACGACTACAACGTCGGAGTATCACTATAACTTCACGATATAATTATACTTCTGTATCTATTCATATTATTGGTCAAAAGAAACTAACTACAGAAGTAGCATTTGTAATAGATGGGTAAATGTAACATCTACAGTAATAAACTACAAGATCAAGACATAAGGTCACATATTAACCTTTTGTATTCCAAAGTATTTCGGGTCATCACATACTAATTTTTCATGCATCAACTCACTTGGATAAATACTATCTCCCTCTATTGTTGCAACGGTAAGTCTGTTGTGTGCTTAGAACGCTAGAACCCAGATTTCGATATCCTTAATGGGCAGAGTACAGACAGCCTATTGTGAACTTTGACCTTCACACCAATCTAACAAATACATTATTTCCCTCCACATTAGCGTACTATGTTATTTATTTACCTCTCGTGGACTACCTCGTTTGTTACTAGTTAGGCACATGGCTACATAATATGGTATCTGCGTTCTGCCCATCTTGAGTATGGAAACCTGGTTTTAGTGATATAACTCCACAGGCATATTGCTCTGCCACTGGGGACAGATTACTTCGTACTTGTGACCTTTTGTTGCTAAACGCTAATTTACATAATAGCTATGCTATGCTCACAGCTGGTGTCACAATCTGATTTGTAGGTTTGAAGCCTTTTACCTTACCACTGAGATGTTGCGATTATTTATTTGTAATAAAATTCACTGTCTTTTTAAACTATTCGTATTTAACGTTTATTATGAAGCGAATTAATGTAAACTTTAGACATTAGATGATTACTAGAATATTGTATATATTTTAGGCACAAACCTTGACCAGTAGATGGTACTACATCGATTAGGTTATACCGTTGGAAACTGTGTTTCAATATCTGGTGTTAGCAGAGCACAGATAGCCCATTCTATTGCGTTATAATTAACAACAAACAAAATTTATTTCGTTTGTTATTTTCAAAAGTTTTTCACAATACCTTTATTGATACGAAATTTAAGATTTATTTATCATTTTCTAATACTGATCACTTCATTATACCTATCAACCATAATATGTTATATACATATAAATATAACATTTATCAAGCCTTTTAAGTAACCTTTGTACACGTTAAGCCTCTTTAATTACGTGGTTGATGCTTTTCACAAGACCAATAAATATATATATATATATATTAGGCTGATTAAATCAGTGGTTCAAAAAAGTAGCCGACAGAAGTTTCATATACGTAGGTGGATATTTGTATCTGGATGTTGTGTGGATAGCTGGTTAAATCTCAGCATCCATCATGCTCAGCATGGTGAAAGTACCTTAGCATCCCTCTCAATTTTTGATTTAGTCACAGAAGCTGGTGCTTTCTAGCAAATGGCTCAATGACACCACTTCGCACGTCGTTGCAATGGAAACCACTTTGTTTAGTACTTCAGTATCCGTAACACCCAAGTAACAATCACCCCATAGTTCTCTGTCTTTTCTCGTTAGACATTAATTCATTGTTGTCATATAAAAATACCGAGGGATTAAAAATAGATAAACATTAGGATCAGAATAGGTTTTCTCTCGTTTGTTTCTACTAGGTCACTTGACAATATGATCCTGTCTGGAACATAAATTATGTCACTCTTACTTTAAAAAGTCAAGTTAGAGAGTATAGTAGGTTACTTAAACCATACGTAAATAGGAATAATAACATATTATGATATAAAAGATACCATATTAGGTATATCAGATACAGTATGAAATTATTTCGAAAGTGAATGGATGGAATGGTGTAAAGCAATATATTTATGTCGCTACTTATTAAAACAACTAAATTTAACATCAAGCAACTTACATTAAACTCATAATAACTATCAGACATTAATGATTAACTTAGGAAATATATTTTTAAAATTTTCTAAAATAAACTATAAAATCAGACTGAGGAAGGACAGTGAGACTTTAGACAAATTCATTGAAGATGTAGTACGATATTCTTCATGGTTTTATTTACATTGAAGATGTAGTATGATATTCTCTATGATTTTATTTACATTGAAGATGTAGTATGATATTCTCTATGGTTATATTTACATTAAAGATGTAGTATGATATTCTTCATGGTTTTATTTACATTGAAGATGTAGTATGATATTCTTCATGGTTTTATTTACATTGAAGATGTAGTATGATATTCATCATGGTTCTATGTACATTTGAAGATGTAGTACGATATTCTTCAGGGTTTTCTTTACATTGAAGATGTCGTGTGATATTCTCTATGGTTTTATTTACATTGAAGATGTAGTATGATATTCTCTATGATTTTATTTACATTGAAGATGTTGTATGATATTCTCTATGGTTATATTTACATTAAAGATGTAGTATGATATTCTTCATGGTTTTATTTACATTGAAGATGTAGTATGATATTCTCTATGGTTTTATTTACATTGAAGATGTAGTAAGATATTCTATATAGTTTTATTTACTTTGAAGATGTAGTATGGTATTCTCTATGATTTTATCCAAATTCTTCAAGTTAAGTTATGGACATTATTATCACTTATTAAAGTGTCTAGAAAATAAACTTTATGATCTTCTACTGTAAACTCTGTACTGATATGTTTGTTGTTGAAATATTAGAGAAATTACGAAGCTTCATGAGTGTTCTCATAACAAACGTGTCATCACCATATCTTTGATAGTAAAGAGGCTGAAAATAATTTTCTGTCTACTGTATTTTATACAAACACAATATAGATTTGTCATAAACGGCCCCTATCTAGAACCCATGGGAAGTGTAACGATCTGATCACGTAGCTTGTTATTATGACGGAAGTGAGATTTGTTAACTGCAATGTTTATTAATTACACAGAAAGTGGTTTATGGGTGGCCACATTGCTGGAAATCAAAATGGTGCCAAAGTTTATAGTCTTTTCCAAAGGTATATTTATAAACAATGATTCAACGTCAAAACGTGCACGGTAAGACAGTAATATACCAGAATGTTTTAACACTAGTAACTGAGTCCGATACCTGTAGTGGGAAGATAATAGATTGGTTTATGTAGCTTTGTGCTTGGTAACAAACAACAAGACATTAATTTCCATGCCCTTCTATTTTATTTCCTAAGAAACTTCAAAACTGTAATTTCATATTATTCATTGGTGGTAAACTTGCAGAAGTTTAGCTGCAAACTACCTAATCTGTAGCTACAGGTTCTCATGCTGTGAAGAAAAAAATTCATTGCTAAATTTGTTGTTCATTAATCTTAGGTAAATAATAAAACAATCGTTTCACAGAAGTGGAAAATCAATTAATATATCTTCAGCTACTTTAAAACAATGAGGATTTATGACACATGAATGTTGCTCCCCAGTGGCTCAGCGGTATGTCTGCGGATTTACAACACTACAATCCATGGTGGGCAGAGGACAGATAGCCCCTTGTGTAGCTTTGTGCTTAATTCAAAACAACAACAACAATACATGAATATTTACCTTACTTATACAAGTGGGTCAATTGAATAATCTTAATTTCAAGTAACCAACTAAAGAGGTACACAGTGAATGTCTCCATTGGCACAGCTATATTTCTGTGGACTTACAACACAGTATATTTGTGTGTGAAGAGCACATTGTGTAGCTTAGTACTTAACTTCAAACTAATACACAATGATAATTTTATTGTGCTCATCGCGGGTATCAAAACGTAATTTTTGGTCTTATAACTCTTCAGACATGTCACTGGGAAGGGACATCATAAAAGAGAGAGCAAATATCTTGTGAAGAAAGTTACAGGTGACTGGCTTCCTTACTTCTGATCGGTATTTAAACTTAACCATGTGTCGACAGGTTACTGTTCAAATTCAAATTTTCTATTTCAGTGAGTGTTTTCTTCATAAACAAGTCTCCTTTTGATGAGTTAGCGGCTACGCTACAGACTTAGGGTTTGATTTTCTGCAGTGGACAGAGCGCACATAATCCATTCTGTTGCTTAATAGTAAATAAAAAATTGTTCTTAATAAGGTCCAGATACTGCAATAGAGCTACAGTTAAAAAAAATTAGTTATTGAGTTTAATACAACAAAAGATATATTATTTGGATAAACCAGAACATAAAAATACCTTATTTAATTAGTGTGACAGACAGGGTTATTTTCAACCTTGTTGGGCACATTTTT